>NC_067131.1:26513910-27113910 GCF_021347895.1 Acanthochromis polyacanthus
TAAATGATTGCTTCTGACTAAAAGCTGCATGGTGTCACTGTGACATGGATTAATCCTCATCTGTATCCCAATGCCGGCACACCTAGACCGCTGGACCAGGTGGCTTCAGGCCAGCTCCAGTACCATGTCATCCCCCCAGGCATCATTAGCTGAGACTGTCCTTTGTTCACAAGGCAAATGATGGTGAGATATAATGGATGACACACAGAGACAGCGATGGTAACGTTGTGGTGATTTGTCTCATTTTCAGCCCACTGCTGTTCTGGTATTAAACAGCCACTGTTTACTGTGTGGAGATGCTGAGGATCTTCTGGAACTATGTGCATGGGTGTGAGTGTGTCAGCAGGGTGTCTGTGTGGCTGGTATGTTTTTAGTCAATCCTACCGGCACTGGAAGGAGAGAAATGATTGTCCTATTATCTTCATTAACAAGCAAGCCTCCCTCCGTTAAGTAGAGAGAAAACATTGTGAGGATGCTGCACTGGGAGTTCAGTGGGTGACTGATGGGAGGGGATGAGGTGAAAACACGCAGTTAGGAAACATCTGTTACATCTCTGTTATTAGTGTCTGAGGATTATGGAGCTTTTTTTCTGAAGTGATCCCAGTGGGATTTGGAATTATTCAACTTTCCACCTTTTTACTGCAATGACCTTTATTAGACAGTAGCTGACCGCTCAATATAAGGGATTGTTTCTCACCCGACCTCTGCCAAAATCTTCAGTATAGTGTGTGTCTATGTGCAATACAATCTTGAGTTAATTTAATTTAGAGGTTAAGATTGTTATTGTAAACAATTATTCAGACAATTTGAATTGTAATTGGTGCTATATAAATAAAATTGAATTGTTATTCAATATTCTAAATGCCAAGTTGATTTAACTTAAAATCTTTTGCAATATCAACTGCTTTGCCAGTTAGCTCACTGAGGTCTTGAAGGAATGTGACATTTTAGTCAATGGAATTGTTAAATTATGACAGAGGCTCTGAGAGTCATGCAGCAGGCAGCAGCATCATTTGTTATTTTTTTTATGTATTTTTTATTATTTGTAGTCTGTGTTGTTTTGCTGTGCTCAAGCTCCAACAGCCCCACAGCTTCAACCTGTGCTGGTCCATTTATTCAGTGTGCAATAAATTATGAGCACTCTTTTTAAATAAGAGAGACTAGCTGGGATTCTCCCTGTGTTGTTATGTTGGTCACAACTTTGCTATATGAAACATCAATGATAATCTTAACATTGTTATCTATAGGGTGTGAAGTTTACAGTTGAATATATCATTACTTTGCTTTTTTGAGTTACGAATGTTTAAGCATATGTAAAATTGTACAAATTTATACTATTATGTTACTCCTGGGGCTGCACAGTGGAGTAGTGGTTAGCACTTTCGCCTTGTAGCTGGAAGATCCCCGGCTCACGTCCCCACCTTCCTGGGTTCTTCCTGCATGGAGTTTTCATGTTCTCCCTGTGCATGTGTGGGTTTTCTCTGGGTACTCAGGCTTCCTCCCATAGTCCAAAAATATGCTGAAGTTCAGTGGTGATTCTAAATTTTCATAGGTGTGAATGTATGATTCACACCTATGAGTATGATTGTTTATCTCTATATGTAGTCCTGTGATAGACTGGTGACCTGTCCAGGATGTCCCCTGCCTTCTATCCCCAGCTGGGGTAGACTCTATCCTCCCCATCCCATCCCATCCCATCCCATCCCATCCCATCCCATTCCATCCCAGGATTAAGTGGTGTATAGATAATGGATGGATGGATGTTACATCCCAGGTTTCTTAAAGAGCCCAGATGACTGTGGATCTTGTTTGAGTCTGCATTAATGTTCTAAGCAGGACTCAGAGAACTGTAACTGTCCGTGGTGCTGAAATCTCAGGCTTTCTGTGCCAGAAAGTTTTGGTGGTTTTGATTTTTGAAATTAATTATTCTGTAGTGACAACAAGCACATTTTGTAATGGGATATGAGATATTATCTGGTTGTGTGCAATTTAGTTGCATGTAAACAAGCTTACAGTTGTAGAAGACGGGGTTATTACTGAAAATATATTGTTGTTTATTTCTTGTATCTGCTCTGCATCTGCAGGGGTTCTTGCTCAAACTATCAATCAGTGCCACCAAAACAAGTGGAGCAGGCAGCTCACACACAGCACACTTTTGTGAATGGTAAATGGTCTTATATTGTGGCTTTCTATGTAAGTGTCACTAAAAGTGTTCACCCCTTCACACACCAATGGCGACAGAGCTGCCATAAAAGGTGCCCGCCTGCCATCGGGAGCAACTTAAGGTTCAATGTCTTGCCCAAGGACACTTCAGCAGGAGGGGCCAGGGATTGAACCGCCAACCTTGTCCCTATATGTAGCCCTGCGATAGACTGGAGACCTGTCCAGGATCTTCACCCTAAGTCAGCTGGGGTAGATTTCCCACTGGATTAATATTTGTTCAAGATTTTGTGGATGTTGGTGCACAGTGATCTGAGAGGAATGGTTCTGCTCTAACAATCTGAGTTTTAAATGAATAATTTCATAATTACCTAACCAGCGGTTATCAGTACTGAATACATTTTGACACCAGCAGGTTTTCTTACTCAGTTTAGTTACAGACAGACCAATCTGCCTACCTGGGTGAACAGAAGAACAATCCTGTCGAGATGTAACCATGAGGTAGGCCTAGAAAAGAGAATCCCTGCAGGCAAAATAAGAAAGGAGCCTTCAAAAAAAGAAAGAACGAAAAGGAAGAAACAGAAGGAGAAGTGAAAAATGCACAGTCAAACTGCAGTGGTTACAAGTAGAAAACACTGAAGAGGGCAGGGCACACTATCATTTAATATGAGGAGTAAAATCATCTTTAATTATGTGATGTTAAGAGGGGTTAGCTAAGCCTTCTGTGTGGCTGTGTGGAACAAGGCTGAGCTGCTTCTAATTGGGAATCACAGAATGTGGAGTCTGGGATTCTTAGTGTGTCGATAATGTCATATAATTGGAATGAAAATTGTCACACAGACAAGCGAGGCACAAGACCCTCCAAGGCTTGTGCTTTAAAGATAGATTAATTAAAGGACGGCTTCATTTCTCTAATTATGTGTTCCCAGATAACAAGTTTAGAGTTGAGCCAGTTATCTCTTTGCTCTTGCCAACTCATTTCTCAGAGAAGGGTATTTTTAACCCCTCTGTTATACTTTGAGGTCAGCTTAAATTTAAAGAGTTCAAGCCACACTGTTGAGAGAGAAACAGAATTGAATTAGCCTTAATTGATGAATTGTGGTGTGATTTCTAATTCTCCCCTCATGTCCTTTTGCATTGTTTCACCTCGTCTTCCGCTTTCTGAGGACTTAGCTTTGTATTTTTTGTATTTATTCTCCTTTATTCTCCCTTTGTTTTCTCGTTATTTCTGTTTATCTACTGTCCTCTTGCTTCTCTTTTCTTTCAGTCTCTTGTTGATTTGAAGATCAAGCCCCTTAATTCTCCTCATTATAAAGTCTGTTCTAGTTCTCCTTACCAGAGCTGCTTTCTCACACAGCAGTTCATCGAACCACAGCTCGTGGGTTTTTAATTGACTCCTACATCATTATTGAGTTAATTATACCCCCCGACAGATTGCTAATAAATATTGATATGAATTATTCAAATCGTACGTATGGCTCTGATTGCTACACCAAGCTGAGTGGCACAAGGTGAAGCCTTCAAATTCGAAAAATGAAGAGGAGAAGAAATGAAAAAAAAAAATCAAAACCTTGGATCTATAACTACTCCAGCATGCCTGAATTTCTGCTTAGAAAGAGTGAGTTAGATCATTCTAATGGCTTAGGATCAACACATCGCTGCTGCTCTGTGGAAACTCTGTTCTCAGTAATGAGGCAGTGATACTATGCTACTGCTGGGTGTAAAATGACCATTCCATGGTGTTTGCCCAGTCTAAAATTTGCTCCTAGTCTAACACAAGTTGGACAGAAAGTTATCTGTAACTTTGAAAGCTTACTGTATGTTTCCACGGTAACAATTTATGTCACCTGCTGAGGAGTGGATTCAAAAAACGAAGGAAGCATTATTTATGTTTTGTTGCTGAAACTCGTTGACAGTTGACCGAGGTCCCATTTATTTTAAAATCCTTAAACTTTCTCAATAAAATGTCCGAACAATCTTCAAAGTATATATTTTCTTCTGAAGTGAAGGGAGCTAATGTGGCTGTCCAGTCAGCCATGATTTTACTCTGAAAAAGTCTTAGTTGACCCTGAAATCATGTCATATTGGTGCTACTTATAATGGTCAAGAACTAAACAAAACAGTGCAACACATAAACTGACACCTAACAAAACTGTGACTAGATGTGGGGGAGATGTGAGGGAAGAGTGGGTGTAACACATTTGTTTTATGTCTCTTTTTATGTCTCTTTTAAAAAGACTAGAAAGGTCATTGATCCTTTTTGAAGCCAGTCAAACACGTGAGGAAAGTCACTGTCCTGATACACAATGTTGTAACTCAGCAGACAGTTACACTGATAAAATATACTTCATTTAATCCTTCATCTTTTGCAGTAGCACACATGTTGTCTTCATGTGGAAATGTCCCTGTGACCCTGTGGACAAACTGAAAAGCTTACAAACTGTGCATATCTGGGCATAAGACAGCAAAATTTGAAGGTAAATATGGGAGATAGGTAGTGTCCCCAAATATTCACATGCTCTACAGTGACTATAGAAAGCAACTGAATGAAGACTGAGTGAAAGTGAATATAAGAAAACAAATAAAGAAGCATTGCAGTTGAAGAGCGGAAGGAATTTTCAGAGACGATCCTGAAAATAGGCCAAGCATCCCAATAGTAGAAAATTTAAAAAGGAAAAACTTAGGGGAAGAAGATGAAGAAAGAGAGAGGTATGTGTTAGGGGAGGGGTGTGGGCTGGAGGAAATCAAGGCTCTTAATTGCCTTGTTAAGACTTGAAAGCATGAGCTGGGAGAAGGGTGGCCTTGAGTTTGGGGTTTAACCCTAACTCATTTAAAAGCAAGAGGGAAGAGAATGAAGTGGAAAGAAAGAAAAATCCACGTGAAGGAATCTTAACAGAGGGAGAGAGTCATCAATTAAGGCAGGTGGGGGTGGGGAGGGGGGTGATGGTGATAAATTTGGACAACTTCATCTAATTAGTGTGTGTTTTGGACAGACTAAGAGGCAGTCCTAAGTCTTTGGGTGGAGTTGAATGTTTTCAAGCTGGCAGGATGACTTTGAGGTATACTGTTTACCTGTGTGTGAGCAAGTTTTTGTGCTCATGTGTCTGAGTGTGCAGATGTAAGCACATTTGTACACTGTTCAGCCACACCTCTGGTGGCAACGACATTATGAGACAGTGTCATGTTTAACTATATGAAGTCTAAAGTTTGATTACTGTGCAGCTGTCAGAAGTGAGCAACAGCATTAATCAGTAAAGTAAATACATAATGTACATTTGACGGTTTTTTATCAGCATTCCTGTCCTGCATCATCTGAAGAAGCACCACTTTTTAATGTCATACATGTCTTTTATAACTCACTGTTCTCCATTAAAACAACCTGTTGACTGGAGCAGTTGCACACACTGATTCTATTTTGTGCTGAGGAAGCAACACATGACGTGTTAAACATTGTGCAAAACCTTTGGCTGGAATAGCTGTGGTTGGGCTGGAAACTTCTTCACGACATTTTCAGGCTGTCTTGTCCTAAAGCGTTCTGTCGTTGAGCCCTCAGCAGCACAGTGACGGAGGTCTATGCCTGCAGACTTTCAACGTTGGCACACAGGTGGTGGGTGTGTCAGTGTGCAGTCCCAAGGGATGGTGAAAAATAACTGTCCTATTAACAGTGGCTCTCACTGTGTTTTCAGCAATGCCTGGAATTAGTCAGATGACACAAAAGTTTTGAAACTGAGAGTAGAGGTGCGGTGTAATGTCTGTTGATTCTTACTGGCGTGGTTTACAAGAATGAAGTGTAAAAGCTCAGACTTAAAATGACGGAGAGCAAAATCTAAACAAGAAGTCTGGAAAAAGCAAAAAAGTGAAAAAGTGACAAGAAAGTGTAAAAAGAGTAGCCTAGCCACGCTAGACCCAGGTCTGAAGACGCAAGGGTCTAGGAACTCTCGACAGGGAGGTAGGAGGGCTAAAAGGTTGTCTTTCAAATCATTCTGCAGCAACTGGGTAGGTATACAACCAATCAGTGCAACGAATAGGCTGACGTAGTTCCTAGAACGCCGGAAATCAGAGGATGCGGGAGTTCGGTGAAATGTCTTTCTTCTCAACAAAGCACTTCAGTGCCGTCCTTTGTTTATCTTTCAAGTTAAATTTTTGGTTTAAATCTTTAAGGGCTGTGGCCAAAGCCGAGTCGAAAGATAACTGTTTATTGTGCGCAGCCATCTTCTTGTCTATCCTTGTTTCTATGGTTGTTTCCGGTTGTTTCTGTCAGAATCGTCGCGCCTCTGTCGTCATTTAGTTACGCCCGCCTTCTGACTCCACACTTCATGGTGATTTGTCGGCCAGTTTTAGGAGCATCCACCCTCGAGGCTTACCGAGGATAACTAGACTGACCCTGTCAGAGAATTAAATTCGTTGCCGTGGGTTGTCTAGCGCGGCTAGGCTATAAAAAGAGGAGAAGAAGACCCCAAAAGGAAAGAGAGCAGGGGGTCCAGAATAAAAGCAGTCTTCTATTTTTATTCTTCAAAGCCCGGGGGTGTCCACTGGTGGCATGGAAAGAAATTTGCCACTAATTTTGGTAACTTAATTCCTTCCTCTTTGTTATGAGGTAGAGAGAAGGCTGCATTTCTTAAATCAAATTAAAAGTACATTATACACTCAAAATCTATCTAAATAAAAGATCAATGATACACATATATACCACAAGGCAATGTAGGCTATACAAAAACAAATAGAGATGAGATATATATAAATGCTGAGATGTTAAGAATATACAAGGGGTCATCGACCTACGGCGTTTCGTTGTTACATGAGAACTGGCTACGTGGAACTAGTTGTTGAGGAATACGTCATCATGAGGTGTTTACATTCGCTGGTTGTACACCACCTTGGATTGTGCTACATTAGCAAATTTTTTGTCCTTCATTCAGATTTCAGTTAGACTCTTCTGATGGCATCTCCACGGAAGTGAAATTACAGTAGATATGATAAAAGACTTGGAACAGCACGAAACACTGACAAACATCAAGTTGTAAAAACAGTAGGGTTGGGCGATATGACCAAAATTTTATATCCCGATATAGCTCATTTTATATCTCGATACGATATACATCACGATATAGTATATTTTTCAGGTGATTAAAAAACAGTTACTCGTGATCGAGTCTGTTGTTGTTGACTGGGCAGCGGCATACCTTACAAAGTACGGTAGTCTGATCCTTGTCTGTCTTTTTAAATCCAAACCACCGCCATATGACAGAAGTTCCCCCTCTTTTAGGTACAAGCTCGTCGGTTTGAGCTGGTTGTTCGTCATCTTGTTTAGATTGTTCTTCTGAGTCGAGTCCACCGTCTTCCTCCATAGCTGTTTATGTTTTAGCCGCGTGGAGTGTTGCCAACTCCTCAGTAAGGAAAGTCGCTGTTGGCTTTCCTAAAAGTCGCTAGAAGTCGCTAAATGACGTCATCGCCGAATTTGCATATTCACCAGTTTGCATGTAATTGTAATCAACGTTGTAGGAGAGAGGAATAATGTTGTGGAAGAGACCAATAAGTGATTATAAAACACCCAAAATATGTTTTTGTACTAGAGGATAAATGCTGTGGTTTATTTTAGTGTGACAGTGAAGAAACATTTTCATTTGTATCCCGCTCCGTTCGTCTGGATGGGATCTGTAGTGACTTTGTGCATGCGCGATTCATCTATCGTCTGGCCGCGGAGTGATGTGTCCTCTAATCAGACACTGGGACTGCTGTGGGGTTACTGGACTGATAGCCTGTGCTTTGGGACAGGGAGAAGCTCACAGCAGCACCTGCTGCTCGTTGAAAACAGTAACTGCAGAATGATTCGAATTTTCCTGTCAGTGTCTCCAAAACGGCAGAAAAAGTCGCTAGATTTGTCGCTAGTCGCCTTTGACAAAAAAAGTCGCTAGGACGCTTTGGAAAGTCGCTAGATTTAGCGAGAAAGTCGCTAAGTTGGCAACACTGGCCGCGTGCCTGGGCTTGCTGCAAGGCACGTCGGTGACGTAAATTACTGCCGTAAAACGTGTTTTGCGACACTGCGATATAAACGATAGGATCTTCACATAAAACGATAGACATTTTCTATCGTCCAGACGATATATATCGTCATATCGCCCAGCCCTAAAAAACAGTGCCACATATTGTAGCGACCCTCTATGATGAATGAATGAGACTTTATCTGGTTCTCTGGTCGTTTATTCAACCTTCACAACGGCTACTGTGGGCCGTAGCCAAAACCAAAATACTACAAAAACCCTATAACTTAGCTCCGAATTCCCAGCTATTTTTCGCTCAACACACACACACACACCCACACTGCACTGAGCAACTCACACATACATACCAGCAAGGAGCAACACACACGCACTACAGCCAATCACAGGTGAGCTAACTAAACATGACACGTTCACTGACATGAGGTAAATCTCATACTGAACAATAAACATTGAAACCTCAACATCAACACCAACATCAGTCCATTGCAATATTCTATTATCTTCTTGTAAAATGATTCATACATGCATGAAAGTCATTAGTATGCATGACTTTCCCGAAGAACTGATCATAAGGTGATACACATAATGGCTTTGTTGACATTTTCACAGGAGTTCTGACTTATGGCAAAAATCGACTTACATCACACTGTAGGCAGAGAACTCCGACGTAAGTCGAGGACCTCCTGTACGTTATTATGGGAGAATAGGACACATTTAGTGAAGTACATAGTTGAAAATATAGCTGATTTCACATTTCATTCATTTGATCAATGGCAACATAGTTATCAATGCTGATTCAGTCCCGACATGTCTGAACCATCCAAAGTCTCCACATATCACCTACAGATGTGATTTTTAGATATGAGATCAAAGAGCTTCTCATAGGGACTGAGGTATGTACAAGCACACAAAACAGAGAGTAGAAAAACAGTTATTTAGTCCGTGTATGCATCGATGTAGAAATGTGAGTCTTACTCCAGATCCTCGCTGGTGTGCAGCAACAGTTTGTGGTTGTTTCATGTCCCCACAGCAGGCATGAGGCTCACATTCATACTGTAAGGAAATGAATGCGACACCATTTGCAGTGGCGATGTTGACTATTACAGGATCCTGCTGTAATTCTCCTTTGTGACATTAATGGTGGTTTTTCCTGTGATCGGGAGGGTTTTCCTGTTCTGAATATTGTCCAAAGTGGCAGTTTTATGGTGGGAGTAGGTGCAGAATCTGAATTAAAGGGACTTCAGTTCCTGGAGTGACCACTCTCTTGGTATTCCAAGAGGGCCAAGCTGTGCCACTACACCTTTTCCTTTTCTTTTAAGACAGAATATCACAACAAGATACATTCAGATATTCAGTGAAATGTGTGCCAGTTTCTCTCCCTGACTTGCCATCCATCTATAAGAACAAAACAAAACAAAAACCTTTAGCATGATTTTGACTGAAACGGGGGAAAGGGAACATCAGGAATGTGTCGACAGCTTTGAAGCATTACTGCTAACAGGATTTTTTAGATACACCTCATCACCACAGACAGAGAAAGAGACAGAGAGAGAGAGGAAAACAAAGGGGGAGGCCTCAAGCGACTGTAATCATACCCAACCAGTGACCCAGTTAGAATCCTGTAGCTCCCACAGACCCCTCTCTCCACCAATTATGCAAAATATTTGCATGCACCAAATACTATAATTTCGTGCTTTCTAATCTGTTATATTAACTGATCAATTGTTTTAAAAAATAACTAAGTAATAATAAGCCAAACAATAAATAATGAAAGGATTGTTCATCAGCCTTAGCTTCTCACAGTTTATTATGCATGACGCCGGTGTGTGCTGTCTTGCAGCTGTTAGAGGCAACTTTTGGCAGAATTGAGGTTAACATCATCCACAGCAGTAGAGTGAACACAGACTCTACAGAACCCTTCCTCTCCTTTTTGTGCACTCCACCTCTTCTCTTTCCTGTCCTTTTTCCTTTCTCTTACTTCAGGTGAACATTGCTCTTCTAAATTATTCACTTTCCTACACAGCTGAAAGAACTACCAAAATGATGGCCTGTTTTATGTTGTTATAGATTTTGCTACATATCCAGCAACTTCAACCGGATCTCCCTGTTTTTGATGATTATGGCATCAAATACAAATATGGACATCTGGAATATTGAAAAAAGGATATTTAAATCTCAGTAATGAAGCGTGTACAGATTTTTTGTTCCACTGAGTTTTTACTGGGACTGCACAGTGGGTGGGTGGTTAGCACTTTTGCCTTGCAGCTAGAAGATCTCTGGTTCGCTGCTGCACTTTCCTGAGATCTTTCTGCATGGAGTTTGCATGTTCTTCCTGTGCATGTGTGAGTTTTCTATGGGTTCTCCAGCTTCCTCCCACAGTCCAAAAACATCCATCCATCAATTATCTATATGGGTTAAGCCTCATTAGGGTCGTGGGGGACTGGAGCCTATCCCAGTAGACTTGTGACGAAGGCAGGGGACACCCTGGACAGGTCGCCAGTTTGACGCAGGGTTACATATACAAACAAACAACTCGCATTCACACCTACGGGCAATTTTAGAATATTCATTTAACCTCAACATACTTTTGGCCTGTGGGAGGAAGCCAGAATACCAAGAGAAAACCCACACATGCACAGGGAGAACATGCAAACTCCATGCAGAAAGATCCCTGGAAGCCCGGGATGCGAACTGGAGATCTTCTAGCTGTAAGGCAGGAGTGCTAACTTGCATGCCGCGGTGCAGCCCATCCAAAAACATGCTGAGGTTGATTGGCCATTCTAAATTGTCCGTAGGTGTGAATGTGAGTGTGATTGTTTGTCTGTATGCGTAGCCCTGTGACAGACTGGTGACCTGTCCAGGGTGTATCCCGCCTTCATCCCCAGTCATCTGGGATAGACTCCAGCCTCCTGTGACCCTAATGAGGTCTATAGATAATGGATGGATGGATGGATGGATGGATGGATGAGTTCTCACTGCAATGCCTGTCTTTGTAACGTAGTAAATTTAAACAGTTCCATTTTAATTATACACAAGTGCAAATACTTTGCTGTTCAACTTGGAAGTAATCTTATTACTACAAAGATATGCAAATATTTGAAATTGAACTCACATTTCACAGGGCTATTCTCACTTCTGTTGGTTGTTGTAAGTCTCATTTTTTAGACACAGGAACATCGTACTATATGAACTGCTGAGGATTTGCAGTCGAGTACATATCACTGGGGATCAATAAAGACAACAGCTTCACATATCTCTTCAGTTGGTATTTCGTCCACTGCTTTCTTTGACATCTGGGAATGTACACATATATCTGTCAGTTGTATTCTTTCAACTTGTGTGGAGAATTAGTCGGTTTTTAACCTTTAACACCGTTTTTTATATGGTGCAATTCTCTCTGGTATACACACTTTATTTTCAAGTGTAGACTGAATATAGCATTGAGTTAAGATTTGGGTGCATTTTTGCTTTTCACTGTGATAAAATGAACGGATGAAATTAAGAGACAACACCTTCAGTGACAGTTTTGTTAGCAGATCCTCTATCCTAATAAATCATGTCTAGTCAAACAATGAAGAACGTCCACATTTGTCAACGATGCTATGAAAGTGTGAGAAAAGCTGCCAACAAAAGAAGGAAGGACAGCCTCTCATTTTGTTTACCCTAGCAAAGCAACACATTTCTATTGCTGCTGTGGGAAATGAAGACTCTTTATTAGACTTCACTTCCCGGTGATTGAAGAAGTGAGACTGTCTTAGTACGATGAATAGCTGCACCTCCAGCGCAACTGTAGCTCATCTTTGGAGGATGCGAGGTGAGTGTTACACTCTTGACTGTCAACTTATTGTGATGAGAAGGTATAAACCAGTCTCTCCATCCATCACTCCCTCGCCCTGTCTATTCCCTTGTTTTCTTTCTTTCCTGTGGTCTTATTCCAGAAAAGTGTTTATCTTTTAGTTTCAAAAGTATTTCGTCTGAGCCTATTTTCTTCACTTTATCATTCAATTCCTGTTCCTCTCTTTTTTACATCTGCAACCTTGTCCTGGCCTTACATTGTCACTCCTTCCTCCCTTTCAATCTCCATCATTTCTCCTGCATCACCCCTCTTCATTTGTCTGTCCTGCTTCTGTCAGAGAAATCCCTGATATTGTTGTGTCCACCAGTGATTGCCTCTCCTATTGATCCCAGCACTGGATCGTGCTGCCTCCACACCCACGCCCTGGCTATTTCTAACCAAAACAAACCATCATATTTTTCTCTGCCGAGTTTCCCACAGGATTAGCATTGTAAACAAAAAAACAAAAATCCCTGTGTGTTGTTTCTATAGTTGTAGCTTTATTGTAGAAGCTGGAGATAGAAGAGGGTGGTGGTAGTGGGTGGCCTGAAGTACAGTACAATAAGTACAGTGGTAGGAGGAACTATTGTTTGTGCAGTCAGGCCTTCAAGCTCTGCAGCAATGAGGAGATAGTACCCTGAGTAGGATGGACACACAGAGCTTTAAATTCAGCTGTGTGTGTGTTTGTTTGTGTGTGCACATGCACACTGGCATACATTGATCAGTCACAACATTAAAACAACCTGCCTCACATTATGTAGGTCTCTTTGTGCTGCCAAAATGACTCTGACCCTTCTAAGTGTGGAGTCAGAACTTCTCTTGGTGGTGAATTTTTATCTAGTTAATTGATTGATATTGTATTTAAATCAATGTGACAAGTGGCCACTGTCATTGGACAGCCCACAACCCAGGGTCTGGTGTTTAGGAAGCCTCAGGGTGATGCCTATGGGGTGCATCCATCTTTATATACACTCAATGTACACACCACAGATGCTTGATTGTATTAGGATCTGGGGAGTGTGGAGGCCAAGTAAAGGCCTTGGGTTCTTTGTCATGTTCCTCAAGCCATTCCTGAGCAGTTCCTACAGTGCCCTGCTGGAAGAGTCCGCTGCCGTTAGGGAGCGGTGTCGCCATGTGGGGTTGTGTTTGCTTTGCAGCAATGTTGACGCGGGGATCAAAGTAGCAACAACATGAATGGCAGGTTACTAAGCAGATAGTTTCCACTGTAATGACTGCAACTACCAATAACTGTCCCGACTTAGTGACACAGACTGATGAAGTTACACCATTAGTCAGCTAGATGTTAAATATTTACCACAATGCAGCAGAAGAGCATCATTTTTTTCAAATTATTTAGTTCATGGAGGACAGAGATGGATCGCAGGCTGAGCAGGTAAAAAGAACAAGTGGGAGAAAGATCTATAATAGTCTTTAGTGACTCAAAATTTATGTTATTCCCGTAAAAGAACAACGCAACACTGAGACAGTGCAGCTGGTTGTCTGTGGTTATCAGCGGTGGTGTTGATCTGCGTGCTGAAACATGAGGATACGACTGGGAATCAGTTTTCTTTGTGCTTCTTCAAAACAAGCTTGTCTGTATGTTTTCTCAGATACAGGCTGTCCCAGCTCAATAAGCGACTATTTGTGTGATTGGACTGAACAGGATGATATAAGATATATCAGGTTTTCAGGTATTTTCCAGGTGTGATTTTTAGCACTTAACAGGTAGGTTTGAATTCAGGTGCATCCCTGATCTGTTGCAGGACTCCACTGTCGGTGGTGCAGTGAAGACAGTTCCTGACTGTCAGTGTGTGTTTTAGGTGGTCAACTAATACAAGAAGAAATATTTTTAATTTTCACACTCTGAACTATCACTCTTTAATGTTTAATTAAATTTCAAGTCAATTTAATTTAATTTAGATACTTTTTAAAATTTAATTAGTTTACCTAATTTAATAATGTTTCCACTGTTGTACTCCAAGGTACATCCATTTGTCTACCATAGGCTTCATTGGTAATGTGACCTATCAGTCTGCTACTAGACTGTATTCCTTGTGTGCTCTCATTACTATGTCACACTCTTTACCACCCAAAAGGGAGGAGAAGAAAAAAATGAAAAAAACTTCCCATTTCTAAGAGTTATGACAAATGTTTACTTGTCCACATGCCTGTATAAAGCCCACACACATCTCCTCTCCTGGGGTGCTTCTCGGGGTGTGTTTGCTCTCTTGTTTATTACTTTTCATTTTTAACCCGCAGGCATGGTGGCACAGCAAATCAGAACAGCCCGGACCTTGTCATCCTGCGATTACCTGCTGCAAAATTAAGTGACTGGATGCCCGAGCATTAAAATGGAAGCTACACACACAGACAGAACTGTGTGTGTGAGTGTGTCTTCAGCACCTTCTGGCCATTCTCTAATAGCACAAATTATGATGCCAAAAGGAAACAAGTGCTGTAGCGAAGTTTATATATAGTGTGTGAGTTCTGGTCACACTCATATCAACTCTGTTTCACATTCATGTGATATCGATGTAATTGATAATCCTCTGAAGCTTTCAACTAAGTGTGGATTTTGCCATCAGACCGCATGGCCTACCTGTGCTGGTTCTAATCACAGGCTAAGCTTCCTACTCCAGCTGTGCCTGTATCAGATGAAACTTTGTGGGCAATCCATCAGCCCTGGCTCCTGCAGCAGCACACCTGGCCTTCTTCACCTCTTCCTGAGCTACACCGATAGTACTCGGCCTCATGCCCCACAGTCACAGAGAGGGGAAATGGAGAGAATCCAATTTCATTTTTATCGATGACATTGACTACTTGCTGAGATGAATGTGTCACATTATTGTTGTTTTATTTGGTTAAGGTTAATCCAGGAGGAGTCAGCAAAAGGGGAGCACAACCAGGATTTTCCTTTTATGCAACAAATCAAAGAAAGGAGCAGTGAGAGGAGACAGAGGATTGTACTTTTTTGACTCATAGATGGATTAAAGCATTTACAATATTTTCATTTTTCGCTTGGTTTGCCTTTCAGTTTGTTCTGATCTAAAAACAAAACCCTGATTGAGCCTTTGTTCAAACAAGAGTTCATAGTTTTCTTTTCAAACCAAGAGGTTGAACACTGCAAATCAAGAATTGCACACCATTTATTTAAACTATTGAGAGAAATGTCTGGCTTTTGGTGGAAATTAAATTAAGAGTCAGTGTTCCTATACATTCCTGGCAAATGAAGGAAATTGAGGGACCAGATGATGCTAGAACGACAGGCTGACTATCTGTGCTGAAAGAGTCCCCCAAAGTTGTGAGCTTTTTAAATACATGAGACGTGTCAGGTTGTCTCGCTCTTCCTGAATGAAGGAAGTGGATACAATCCCTATTAACATTTCACTGAATAACCAAGAAATGGGAGTGAATTGATCCCTCAAATGCTGACATTAGTTGCATGGAAATAAGTTTAGCTTTTTAAAACATCAAAAAATGAATGTCCTGCTGATTGTAGACACAACAATATATTAATATTACTTGTTTGCCATTTTGGATGTGAACATTGTGCATCCTATAGACTTTTGGAGCATATGTGAAAGTACGTGTATCTTTTAAGAAAAATGTCAACATGTATTCTTTGAGACCCCAGCACAGTTTTTGACCACAGTGTTCTTTCCCATCTCAGGAATCAAGTAAGCAACCAGGGGAGTGTTTTCAAGTATTTGGCCTCATATTTGACAAACATATTCTTTACTGTTTAACTGGAAGTTTTTCCTCCTTTTCTACCCCATTCACTTGTGGAACACCTCAAGGTTATATTGTAGGCCCCATTTTATTATCTTTCTATATGTTTCCTTACATTATCGGCCACAAATGCCAAAATCTTCATGTGTGTGAGAGGAGAATGTATGCGTGTGACAGGAGAATGTATGTGAGTATGAGAGAAAATATATGTGTGTGAGAGGACGAGAATGAATTAAGTCTTGTACGGCCCCTCATACTTTTTGTTTAAAAAGTAACATATGACCTGAGACCATCAGCATTAAACCGCCTCATTTACTGCTATTTAAACTGCATTGCTGTTGCTAGGGTTTAGGTACAACCACTACTGAATGAAGTTCGTATCGTGTGTTCATTGTCATGATAAGAACAAAGTAGAAAAAAGAAAGTACCAAACAGCATAACCATATCACACTCATACACTGAATTGATCCTTCCAGCCATCCTGACCTCCTCCATATGGCTATGAGACTACATCACACTGCTTTAACCTTGCGTGGCTGCTGGAGGTGTTTGCCAGTCACTGAATGCAACACCTATAAAGGATATTGTGCTTGTTGATTTCATCCGATATGCTGTGAACACTGCATTAGATGGTGGTAAGTGTGGAGTTTTCAGAGATGTGATTAAGGAAAAGGCAGAGCATTTCTTTTTCTGTTGTTCTCTCTGTATTTGTCAGAGTTGCTCTCTGCCGTTCTTCAGACACTGCACTAATATGGATCATCAGGCAGCTATCTCCGCAGCTCTCACCTTGTTAGCTTTCCAGTCAGTCTCTTGCCACCGCTGTACACTTGCATGTGTTATATAGTGGTATCTTGGAAGTATGGTGATGGTAGGGCATTACTTTTAAACTTTTGACACCCAAAGATGTAATAGAAAGATCAGTGTGAACGAGGGGTAAGTCACCTGTAGTGAGACTGGTAAGGAAATGATCAGGTAAGGAAATGATCAAGCTTTGAAGATACTGATTTCCCTTCTCTGTTTATTAAAGCACACACACAGTGAGTGATTCTCCTTTGCATGAACTGGTTTCCTGATGCACCTAACTACTCATGGAGCTTGGTTTTATTAGCTTTTTCAGGTGATTAAATACGCATTGCTGCTTTGGTGCAAAGCTCAGTTAAAGACACAATGACACATTATTACATTGTTGTTATTGCTATTATAAAAATAATTTTGCATTCATAACTTGGCAGACGGAGGACTGCACAGTGGCTTGGTGGTTAGCACTTTCACCTTGCAGCTAGAAGATCCCCACTTCGCGTCCCGGCCATCCTGGAATCTTTCTGCTTTCTGAGTTTGTGTGTTCTCTCTGTGCATGCATGGGTTTTCTCCGGGTTTGGCGGCTTCCTCCCACAGTCCAAAAACATACTGAGGTTAAATGGTGATTCTAGATTTTCTATAGGTGTGAATGGGAGTGTGTTTGTTTGTCTCTATCTGTTGCCCTGTGATAGACTGGTGAGCTGGCCTGGGTGTCCCCTGCCTTCACCCTAAGTCAGCTGGGGGAGACTCCAGCCCCCCGTGACCCTAATGAGGATTAATCTGTGTGTAGATAATGGATGGATGGATGTCACTTCTCAGGTTTCTTTAAAAAAGCCCAGATGACTGTGGATCTTGTTTGAGTCTGCATTAATGTTTTGAGTAGGACTCGTAGAACTGTCACTGTCCGTGGTGCTGAAATCTCAGGCTTTCTGTACCAGCTGCTGCATTTGTACACTGAAAACTGATTATTTCATGAGCAACACCACTGTGCCAAATCTGTCTCTTAGAAAATATATTTATACTAAATTGTTTTCCCACTAACATTTATTTGTTTACATTTTTCAGCGAATAAAGTCAGTTTTAAGAAGTGCCTTAGTGAAATGACACACAAAGTGCACACAGTGCTTGGCTGTCACAGCAGTCACCAGAGTGAAGTCCAAAGAAATACTTTAGTGAAGGATAGGAGAAGGTGGTGGTTTGATTATTGAAATTAATTATTCTGTAGTGACTAGAAGCACATTTTGTAATGAAATATGAGATATTATCTGGCTGCATGCAAGTCAGCTGTGATAGACTCCAAATAAAAACTGGGCTGACAAAGTCCATCCCAGACTAAGTCAGTGGGTAGAGGTAGTAAAGGGATAAAATCATACTATCTGTCCTATCGAAGGATTCTAATATTTTTTTCTGTATCATGCTTTTTCCTGCTTTTCCCGTTAAGATTACAGAATAATATTTATGACCTGAAATTGCTGTTTTATGAATAATGCTGTGAATTATGGTTAATTAAGAAGGTAATGAATACATTTGTGGAATAGTCACATAAGAGAAGTAAAAATAAAACAATAGGTTTAACTGTGTCATGTGATTGAAAATAATTAATTACCACCTATCCACCTAATGAGATTTTTACAGCTACAGCTCTGCTTAAGTTAACTTTGATGATTTTTTTCTTGACCGCAGCTATCTTTGTTAAGTACACAGCAGATTTGTCCACAATATGTCTCCCCCTATTCCTTGCAAATTATATTGGATAAGTTATCCTTGAGGAAGCAGGAGCATATGCATTCTGACCTGATGTTGGGTATTGTCAAATCCTAGTTCAGTTGTTCTCCAGCGTGTTCAGAGCTGCAGTGGAAAAAAAGATGTCCAGTAGAGCAGAAATGGTTTGTCAATCAATCAGTTCACCGGGCAACAGAAAACTTATCATCCACTATTTTGATTATCATTTATTCATACAATAGTAGCAGAAATACCAAACATTGTGGGTTGTATGTATGTTATACACACATAAATGTGCATAAAGCCTGCATCAATCAGACACAAACACCAGAATGACTAGACTAAATTCAGGTTGAGGTAATTTAATGAAATGTGCTGCCTAACTTAATTTTACTTCTCTTAGGGTTCAGGATTCCAAGTCTCCTACCATCTTATCAAATTTTCCTGATGGTTGTGACTGGTAAATTAAAATACCTTCAACTGTGAAGGAAAAACTTATTTCCTGAGCATAATTTCATTACAAGCTGTCATTACTGATGAACACTGTTGTAAACTGTGAAACACAAAATGTTAAAATTGTTTTTTTCTTGGACTCAAATATTATTTTTTATAGAGTGTATCTCTGTAGTTGATCGGTCCTTTTCGTGCAGCTTTTTCCAATGGTAACCTTTTCTTGTCCTCTGCCTGGGATGTTACACTCAGTTGCATCATGGCAGTAAAGTTACTACATTTTCACTAAATATTTTATTTTGAAAAACAATGCTGAGATTTCTGCTACACATCACATACTGCAGAGAAGACTGGGTGCATGTGTAGCCTGGTATATACATTTGTGTATGTGGAGGAGGGTGTGGGTGGGTAGTCGTGAGTGTGTGGAGGTGACTTTAGCTTCCTCATTAGAAGTAGTTGGCTTGGTTGTGTGTGATAGAGACAGAAACTGTGGAAAGTGAGAGTGGGAGGTGAAAGAGAGAAGCTGACTTAAAGACAAGAGTGTATGTGTGTGTATGGAGGTGGGGATCTGTCACTTTACATTTAAGTGGTGGATTCACACCACAGCCGGCTAACCGACAAACAATCCATCCTTATTTACCCTGCTCAATGCCAATCCCATTGGATTGGAGGGAATTGGATTCCCGCATCCAGGGGCGAATTCTTTTCAATTTGAAGGACCCCATTAAAAGTCTTTTTCTGTCCGCCTCTGTTTCACTCTCCTCTGCTCTGCCTCTCTGGAAGTTTTCCGGTCGAGGTGGAACTGTCAGACACACACACACACACACACACACACACACACACACACACACACACACACACACACACACACACACACACACACACACACACACACACACACACACACACATACACACAAAATCATCAATATGGATCGTACAAGGATTGCAGAGGGTTCTGTGGTCGACGTGTTACTTATATACACTATCCAAATCACCTCAGAAAATAATCAGAAACACCATACATTTACATCATCTGAAGGAGGGACTTTAATTCTCCTGTCATGTTGATTGCATGTTGATGAATTCTCTCTTCTTGATTAAAAATGTAGTTTCGAAACTATTTCAAATCTTTAAATAATGGCACAAAACATCTATTGTGTTCTTGGTCCAAACTGAAAAATGCATAGGCGTTAATATTTTTTTTAAAATTAAGCCTTTATTTAACCAGGCCAGTCTCATTGAGATACAATGACCTCTTTTTCAAGGGGTAAAATGTACATCTGAATGCATTAAAGAATAACAGTGACAATATAGTAGTATTACTATATAAAAGCATGAAGATATGTACAATGTGTCATAAAATGATGGTGATATTTCATATTCTTATGGACATGGTGGACAGTGTGTGGTGGTTGATGCATGTGCCTTCCAAATGAGTGCACTGCATTTATGGCACATGCTTGTTTTGACTTTTTTTTTTTTTTTTTTAACACATATGTCCTCTCTTTTTCCCCCTCCAGTCTCTGTTTCTTCTGGACCTTGTGTGTGTCTTCTTATCTGTATACTAGGTTTAAAGTTAGCCAGTATTGCAACGTAGTGTCCGTGTGCAGCGATACACTGCACCCAGTGTTCCCACTTCACTTGTAGCACTCCCTCATAGATCTGTTATGCAAACACCACAGTTCAGGTATTTGTGCTCAGTGTTCTCCCTCTGACATCTCAGAACATTACTGTAGAAATCCCCCTTAAAAGTTCTGTCCTGGGAGAATTTCTGGTGCCCATTCCTGTAAATGTTGAAGAAAAAAACGTCCTGGTTTGTAATCTAAAAGCTACTGTTTCTTCTCTCACTGCCAAGCCACCTTTTGTCACCAGTAGTGATCCACATGATCGTTGGACCATCTTGGCTGCTAAAATGTGATGTTTTCTTCTCTACTCCAATTTGATGATCATGAAGAAATCATAAACGCCGGCACTCAAAAACAAAAACTCTTCCAATTGTTGGTAGCCACCATCCTGTTTCTAAGGTCTCAAAAGTCCACTTGATGAGTGAGTGTTTGAGGTCTGAGCATGTGGAGAGGGTTGAGTTACCTACTGGACCATAGTTGTGTAGATATTGTTGAGATTTAGTATTTTTACTACTAATAATGTTATCTTTAATTACTAATAAATGTGATATCTTTTACAACTAACAAAAACGTAATCCTTTTAATACTAATAAGGATACTTTCACACACATTTACACTATTGAACATACAGCTGGTTTACTACTGATACACACATTGCATTGTGTGCTAAATAAAAGAATTGTATTGATTTGTGAATGAATAGGAGGGTCTCGACCATTATCCTACACTATATGAATTGGGATAAAACAAAGTTTAATAGCACCAGGTCAAACACAGGGGCAAAGCACACCAGCTTACACTCCAGACACATCAGACACATGAACACACACTGCAGACACGTGTACCCTCATGCACGCTCACACACACTTAATACTCAAAGCCACTGTAAGACAAAACAACATCATGGGAAGAACCTAAAAGTGATAAAATGCATGCGAGCAGAGACATACAGTCACCCAAATTAAAGTCATGATACCGCATGACTGTGGAAGTAGACTATAGCTAATGCATATGACCGTGATAATAGACCATGATTAATAATGAAGACCTAAAGAAACAAGCCTATACATAATTCATAATAGAGAGGACCATGTGGTGAGAGGCTATGGACAAGAATATCCACCAACAAGAGAGAGCCAAGTCTAAATTACAGCCCTTCTCCAACAGTTTTTCACCAATGAGATCGTTGGACATTTTCATGAATACACTCTGTACACTGTGATTTTCATCCATTACTGGGAAGACACTTTTAGATTAACACCTTTGTTAATTATAGTCCTCTGAACAGTAATGGTCCTTGATATCAAGCTCTTTGGCATTGCAGAATAAACAACTTTAGCTGAGAGAAGTTGCCTGTCTGCTATCTCAAAAAACGAACACGCTCAACAACATGCTCCCTTGCGAGGTTGGTTTTCCACTCCCGTATACTGTTCTATATGCTTACATCACATGCACACGGTTGCTTTTATTTGCATGCATTTTGACAACTCCTATCACCTTCCAGTTGTCTCCCCTTAAAGTTGTTCATGTTTCTCACTATGGCTTCCAGCGACTGTTCAAACAAAACTACACCTCAAAGCAGGATTTTATGTCATCAACCTGGGATCATCCCATCAGATTTTTTACCTGATAACTGACTTCTCCACCCAGGTTGGGGTGAAAACCTGGACATTTCCAATTACCAACTACCTCAGCAGGGGGCCTCTTCATTATCACTGGAATGTTCCACCTTTGCCATCTCTGAATCCTCTAATGTATCTTCACTGTCAGTTTCTTGGTCTCTCTCCTTCACATCAGAGTCATGATCAAAGACATTATATGATCAAAAGCTTTACACGCAGTATATTGTTTGGTCATTGTGCTGCCTCAAAAGCTTTATATATCAAAGCACTGAGCAAATACATCCATTGTTAAAACAATTTTCTGTGTTTGTGTTCCTGGCATTTCTCTTTATCCTTTGGAAAAAAAAGAAAAAAAAGAAAAAAAAAACAACTCCTGCTTAATGGACCATTATGATAATTTGGAATGTTTGAATTGTGTCTGACAATAAAAATATATGATCACAATTCAAAGAGAGAGAGAAAGAGATGGAGAAAGTTACATAAAGAGAAGAGAGAAAGTAAAGTAGAAAAAAGCATGCAAAATGGAAGATGAGGATGTGAAGCGGGGCAGAGGGGGCAAGAAAAAGACAGGCGGCTGAGAAGAGGAGTTAACAGAACGATGGATGAGATAGATGAGAGATTTGCTTTCACTACCAGGTTGCGGATGGCTTCCGTGAAAGTGATTTTCAAAGTGCAGCACTCCCGGAATGCTTCAGCAGGCCTCTTACAGCCCCTAATAACATTCTCACAATGCTCTCATTACCTTCTCAAAACACTTTCCTGCATCTGACACATACTTAGATGCTGATGCACAAGCATGCAAGCTACACACACACAGCCATGTATCCTCTAGTCCACCCTCCCACGTCTCTGTTTAACAGGGTAAAACTGACAGGATGGATTGTCTCAATACCGCGGGGAGAGTGGGTTGGAACACTGGTAAATAAATAACCAATGACAGGGAAAGAAAATATTAATATCCATAAGAGCTGTGTCAGGGTAGTGGTCTGCATGGATTCCCCCAGTGTGTTTGTTATTCACAGGCAGCTGCAGACTGGAAATGAGACTGGCCCTGTTTGTTAATTTGGTCCGAGTAATATTTCAATAAATCATGCTGTGACAGTGGGCAAGTGGATACGTACAGGCTGTTCCCACAAGACACACTGTACACCACAGAATGACGCTGTTTACTGATGAGCTGTGCTGTGTTGTGTTGGAACGCGTTTAAAGCATATTGACATGAGCATTAGGCATTGCATGTGCATAAACTTAGATTGCCATATGTATTGTTTTCTTTTTCCCCCCGTAATGGTAGGGTAGAGAAAATATATAAGGCAAACATTTTTTAATGACATGGAGTTGGCATATTAGAAAAAATGGTTGAGCTGCCACAGAAACTCTGATTCCACTGATAACCCACATATCAAGTCTGAAGTACTTGTCCATTTAGTTATTTCTAGTTTTCAGAGGTAGATTGCTCATATACTTCACTGTCTGAGGTGTCATTTTAGGAGCATGACCACTGCTGCTCTAATTAGTGGTCTTGTGGCTTTTTCTGATTACTGCTGCTGCTGTGTTTCCACTGACTTTTACTCTATCTTTGTGATGTCTCAGAATCAGACTTTTCAAATTCTCTGATAATTAATTTTCACATGGAGTCATGATGCTGACATGTATATTGTCACAGCCCATAGGTCCAAAACTGAGAAATGTGTGTTGTTCAAAGCTCATTTTATAACCATGGTCATGCCAGTAGAATAAGAAGTTAAAGATGTATTTACTTTTGTGTCAGTGATTACAGGTGCATTCCCTTTTGTTGCACTGATTTTCTACTTTGGGGCTTGTTTATCTGTGTTTAATTGCTGATGGAGGAAATATTCTGCTTATCGTAAGGAGAATATATGCTCAAATGGATTTATAATTGGCTATGCAGCATTAGTACACAATCTAACTTTACATTTGGCCAGCAAGATCAAGTAGGATTGCAGGAGTAATACTGCATGTGGAGCCTTAATTAGTAATGAAAAAATAAACACAGACATATTTGATATTAGGCTGCACAGTGGCTTGGTGGGAGGATGCTGGAGTACTCAGAGAAAACCCACCCATGCACAGGGAGAACATGCGAACTCCATACAGAAAGATCCAGGGAAGACCAGGATGCGAATTGGGGATCTTGTAGATGCAAGGTGAAAGTGCTAATCACTACGCCGCTGTGCAGTCCAGTATTGCCAACATCTGTGACATAAATATGTCAGTTGTTTCAGGTTCTCAAACCTCTGAATACCAAATCCCTTTTAATTGGTCAAGAGGGAAAATTTGCTGTTGTGTGTTCTGCCAGTATGGCAAATAAAAAGGGTGTAAATTAGTGTTTTCATTTTGCAAACTTTGCAGAGCCAAGTGTTTTCATGCTGCTCCTGGCTGCTGTACAGACAGGCAATGTTTTGAATAAAGCCCAAACTGGCCCAGACAGACTGCTTTGCTGCGTGGTGAGCAGTGGCTGCTGAGGAAAGAACTAAGATGACCGTGCCAGTTGGACAGGTAGACATGGATCCTTGTCTTCAGCATATGAAAATTTACTTTGGATAGAAGGGTTAGAGTCATTCTGGAAACACTTTACCATATGCATTGCTCTCAACTGGATCAGTGGCATCAAAAGGGCAAAAAGCACATTGTGAGTGTGGTCATTTTAAAAGCTTAAACTTAAATGATGAATCTTTAAAGCATATTTCTTTGTTAAACCTGCAGCACATGGGACAGCAGTAACAATTTGAGAAAATCATCACTTTGTATGCCGCTGTCCGTCAATGCTTCGCCCTGTTCCGAACATTTTATTAAATCTAATTTCACTTCCATAGTGTTGCCCTTAAGGCAAAATTATCGATGTACTTTTATTTTGAAATTGTCTGTTGTCACTTCCTGTCCGCTATTTTGATGTTAGCTTGACACACGTGCGTGCTTTCCTGGATGCACGGCTTCACGTTGGAAACACCGCAAAGGCAACGTCGTAAGTAACTTCATTTTTTGACTTACTGGTTAAGGTAAAAGGGTTTATTTACGTGCGTTTATGTTTTTTTATTCTGTTTTTGTTGCAATTGTCACTCTGTAATGTGCATCAAGAGCCACTGTAAAGAAGTAAAGTTTGCTAAGACTCACGATTCATTTTTGCAAGCACGAGTTAACTAGTTGGACAGCTGCAGCTTTGACCAACACCATTTTCTTTGACATCAGAAGAGTCTGACTTAAGAATGGGAGCCATAATGAAGGGTAAAAAGTTAGCGAATGTAGCACAATTCAAGGTGGCGTACAACCGCAGAATGCAAACAAAACCGAAGTATTTGTCCGCTCGCCAGCTAATTCCACATAACCAGCTACAACATAATGAGACAACGCCGTAGATCGAGGACGTCATAAACCGAGGCCCCTGTATAAGAAAAAAAATGAATACAACAGGTGAATTAAAACTCAAACATGTTGAACAAAGCACATAAGATTACTTCCTAATGTAATTATGCTTGAATAGTTGGCAGTGATGCCACTGCTAGGATTCATAATGTTTTCTACATTTAGTGCTTCCAGAAAGAGACTTTTTGTTTCTGTCATCCCTTTTTAACCTTTGTTGTTGAAGACATCACAAATCTGTGCATAGCTTCATATATTCAGTTTACTGACTCTAAACTTCTCCCCCAGAGTAATTTCGAGCTCAAATTCAATTTTAGCAGACAGTTAGCGGTTGGAAGCATAAGGTGTGATACTGGCTGCTAAAATTTTACAACACTGAGATGAGATACTTTTAAACAGACATGAGACAGAATGGTAAGTAGGACAAAGTCACCTACTGAAGGCCTTACTGATGAATAATACCAATTAGCAGACCCATTCACCAATCTAGCATGAGTGAGGTTTAGCGTGACAAATTCCCCACTCTCAAATAAAGAGCAGCCTGTGCATATTCCACTGGGACCTGCTGTATATGTCGCTGTTTGGAATACAAATACAAACTCCTGCTCATGTAGACGCACGCAAAGGCTCATGGGAGCTGGAGGTTTTTCAGTGCGATGGCATCTGGGGGTTTGCAGTGTGGTCTGGTCGAGCTTATCTGCATATTTATGTGTTGTTTCTGATTCTGATTGTTGCCTTTGCCTCAGATCCCTGACCTCTTTGGATGTAAAGCCCGAGGGACACATCCACACCTCAGCAGCCGACACACGCACACATAAACACAGACACACTTTCAAAGGCATCAGTGGTCAGAGTTGAAATGAGGACAGTCCCAGAGGTCTTTCCCTGCAGCATCTTGTGTGTTTTTCTACACCGACTTCCTTTTTCTCTTTACTGCCTCTGTGGGCCTCCGTTACCATGGAAACACAATTTGGCATTATATATTTAACCAGAGAGAGTTAAATCTCCACTGTTTTCCTCTCCTCTCCCCTGTTATTGAGGGAGAAATATTTTAATTGCCCAGGTTTAAGGGAGAGCTGGGTAGAGCGCATGTGGCTGCCAGCCGTTGGTGTAGCTGTCTCTATCTGTTTATTGAAAATTGTTTTGCCATGAAACATTATCTGTCTGGCCTGCTGGCTGGCTTCACACTCATCCATCTATCTCTAAAATCAACTTCACTTTCAAGTGTAGAGCCTTATTGGAGCTTAGCACAAATGTTAACGTTTGAAGTACGGGCAGGTAGGGGTTTATTTGTTTAAGGGAGTGTTTAAACACTATTTTATGGTACTGGTATTTTGAAACAGGTTGCACAGTGGATTGGTGATTATCACTGTCGCCCTGCAGCTAGAACATCCCTGTTTCACACCCTGGTATGTCTGAGTTTGCATGTTCTCCCTGTGCATGCATGAGTTTTCTGTGGGTACTCTGGCTTCCTCCCACAGTCCAAAAACATGCTCAGGTTAATTGGTAGCTCTAAATTGTCTGTAGGTATGAATGTGAGTGTGATTGTTTGTCTGTATATGTAGCCCTGTGATAGACTGGTGACCTGTCCAGGTGTCCTCTGCCTTCGCCCCAAGTCAGCTGAGATAAGTTCAAGTACGAGGATTAAGTTGTGTATAGATGATGGATGGATGGTATTTTGAAACATTGAGTTATCTTTTTATTAATTGTCTTGTCATGGATCCATGGAAAGTCTTTGATCAACTTTCTAACTGGACTCAGCTCCTTTGTTCAGTGTACCATGATGAAGTCCTTACAGCAATTAAAGATCTTCATGAGTCTTGGCTTCCCAACTTCCTGTGAGTGATTAGGCTTGACTGCAGCTCTTGACTATTCTGAGTCAATTTAAATAGGTTCCATTTAATACACTCATTAGAGGAAACCACAAACACTACAATGGGAAAATGTGAGGCGCTTAACACAGATTTGAAAAAAACAACAAATCAATGATTTGGAAAAAGTCAGAAAAGTCATTTAGGTGCATCTGACAGCAGTCACAGGTCTAAAATCAACTGTGCAGACAATTCTTTGTATGTATAAAGTGCGTGGTCCAGTTGTGTTGCTGCCACAGTCAGGAAGAAAACACAAACTATCACCTGCTGCTGAGAGACAGTTGGTCAGGATGGTCAAGAGTCAACCAAGTATTACCAAAAAACAGCTCTGCAATGATTTAGAAGCTGCTGGTGTTTTATATCACCCTGGCATAAGGGACTGCCACGCAAGAAAAAAAGCTTATCCTCTAGAAGAGACACCTTTAAAGCTTGCCTGACGTTTGCTGCCAGTCACATGGACAACAAAAGGGCCGTCTGAATGAAAACTCTTTAGTCTGATGAAACAAAAATTAAGCCACAATGACTAGAAATGTATGGAGGAGAGAAGGTGAGCCTTTCACTCCAAGAACACCACACCTACCATCAAGCATGATGGTTTTAATATTGAAACACACGTATAGTCCAAACTTCAGCATTTCAGGGTATAGCGCTGGTCTGTGTCTAAAGTGACATTTTTTTCTAGAGCCAAGTATTAAACTGTCTAAGTGTAGGTCTTTGTGTTTATCTGCAGGTTGACACATAACTGAAGACACAGACAGAAATCTCACCCACTTCGTCAACATCCTAAGGTAAGAGGAGAACATTTTTCATTATTTATACATTCTCTTGTATCCATTTGTTTTTACAAGCTTTCTCAGTCTGGACGAAAATCAAAGAAGTAGTGGATGGTTTGAAAACTGAGCCATGTTCCTTTACAAACTGCAGTAGGCGTGTGTGTTGCAATCCTCCCATCACATTGGAGTCACAATGATCCTGTTGTGTTTGTTTAATTTTGATTATTTATTTGTTGCCTCTCCAAAATGGCTGTCTTATTATAACTGATATATGTCCACAATACTGGATATCAACTATGGTTTTGTTCGATCCTTTGATCAACTCCAGTTTTGAACTTACATTGCTGTTTATGGTGTGTAGGATTCATTGGCCTGAGCTAAAACAACTTGTTTCTGAGTAAAAAGTCTTAATGTATGGATTATAGACTGAGTGCTAAGTATTTCCTTATCCTTGGCAATTCTCAAAAATGAGAAAAACATAAAACTCTTCCATCATTCCCACCAGTTTTAATATTTCTGATATATTTCTATGAAACAAACCTGCTGATTCTCAGCTTTTCTGTTTTTGTTACATTTAATTTTCGGTGTTAATGAACATTGTTAAAAGCATCAATGGATAATTTTGTTAGTGGTATTTCAGTAGGTGAGTCAGTTGCCTCCAACAGAATCAGTGACATGAACAGAGTTCTTCATCCAGCTCCTTCTGTCCAGCACTGCAGTCAAAAGTTCTTTGCCTTCTAGACCAGTGTCTTCTTCTGGCACCTTCCTTAATGTTGTGCTAGGACTGCCATCCCTTCTGACAGTATCAGGTATCCATAGCAGTACTTGACCATCTGCTTCGTTGTGTCGACCCGCATGTTCAGCCAGGGCTAGTCTATGCTGCCTAATGATGGTTGACAAGCCTGGATGTGGGTCATATAGCGACTTGTTGGTGAGGTGCGATTTCCAGGAGATGTTTCGTACCATCTGTAGCATTCTGGTATTGGTCTCACCAATTCTTTTTGAGAGTGTCTTCGATAGTGACCAGGAGTCAGATCCATATAGCAAGACGGATTCTACTGACATCTTGAATACGCTCATTTTGGTTGTCATTTTAATTGTGGATACCCATATTTTTGACAGAGAGTTTAATTCTCCCCAAGCTTTGCCAATTTTTGTTTCTACACACGTGGACAAAATTGTTGGTACCCCTCAGTTAAAGAAGGAAAAACCCACTATTCTCACTGAAATCACTTGAAACTCACAAAAGTAACAATAAATAAAAATTTATTGAAAATTAAATAATCAAAAACAGCCATTACTTTTGAATTGTTGATTAACATAATTATTTAAAAAAACAAACTAATGAAACAGGCCTAGACAAAAATGATGGTACCTCTATAAAAGATTGAAAACTATTTGACCAGAGTGACATGATTAACTCAGGTGTGTCATTTAATTGACATCACAGGTGTTTCCAAACTCATAATCAGTCAGTCTGCCTATTTAAAGGGAGACAAGTAGTCACCCTGCTGTTTGGTGAAAAGGTGTGTACCACACTGAACATGGACAACAGAAAGCGAAGGAGAGAATTGTCCCAGGACATCCGAAAAAAAATTATAGACAAACATCTTAAAGGTAAAGGCTATAAGACCATCTCTAAACAGCTTGAAGTTCCTGTGACAACAGTGGCTCATATTATTGAGAAGTTCAAGACCCACGGGACAGTAGCCAACCTCCCTGGACGTGGCCGCAAGAGGAAAATTGATGAGAAATTGAAGAGACGGATCGTTGGAATTGTATCCAAAGAGCCCAGAGCAACCTCCAAAGAAATTAAAGGTGAACTCCAAGGCCAAGGTACATCAGTGTCAGATCGCACCATTCGTCGTTGTTAGAGCCAAAGTGGACTTCATGGGAGACGACCAAGGAGGACACCACTGCTGAAAAAAACTCATAAAAAAGCCAGACTGGAATTTGTAAAAATGCATGTTGACAAGCCACAAAGCTTCTGGGAGAATGTCCTTTGGACAGATGAGACCAAACTGGAGCTTTTTGGTAAGGCACATCAACTCTATGTTCATAGACTCAAAAACCAAGCATACGAAGAAAAGAACACTGTCCCTTCGGTGAAACATGGAGGAGGCTCAGTAATGTTTTGGGGCTGCTTTGCTGCATCTGGCACAGGGTGTCTTGAAAGTGTGCAAGGTACGATGAAATCTGTAGACTATCAAGGCATTCTGGAGAGAAATGTGCTGCCTAGTGTCAGAAAGCTTGGTCTCAGTCGCAGGTCATGGGTCTTCCAACAGGACAACGATCCAAAACACACAGCCAAAAACACCCAAGAATGGCTGAGAGAAAAGCGTTGGACTATTCTAAAGTGGCCTTCTATGAGCCCAGATCTGAATCCCATTGAACATATGTGGAAGGAGCTGAAACATGCCATTTGGAGAAGACACCCATCAAACCTGAGACAACTGGAGCTGTTTGCTCATGAGGAGTGGGCCAAAATACCTGTTGACAGCTGCAGAACGCTCATTGACAAATACAGAAATCGTTTAATTGCAGTGATTGCCTCAAAAGGTTGTGCAACAAAATATTAAGTTATGGGTACCATCATTTTTGTCCAGCCCTATTTCATTAGTTTGTTTTTTAAAATAATTATGTTAATCAACAATTCAAAAGTGATGGCTGATTTTGATTATTTAATTTTCAATAAATTTTTATTTATTGTTACTTTTGTGAGTTTCAAGTGATTTCAGTGAGAATTGTGGGTTTTTCCTTCTTTAACTGAGGGGTACCAACAATTTTGTCCACATGTGTATATCATGTGCTGTGTTGGTGTAGGCTCCAAGATTCAGGAAATCAACTTTTTTTCTATTTCTGACCCATCTAGTGCATGCAATGTCTCTTCAGATGTTTAATGATTAAAAGAAAGCAAATGTTGCTGCTCTGGCTGCTTTAGAGGGTTCTGTCTCAAGAAGATTATGTGGAGAGGTGCTGGTTGCTGATGGGATGGAGCTGGTGGCTGGAGTCACTGTGGATGAGATCGGACAAGTGTTGTTGAGGTTTCTCTGAGTACATTTAGCTTCTCTCTCTGCCTTTCTAGACCTTCACTTGCGTTCATTAAGCCTGCCTCCAGCTCCTGAATGCCTCCCGCCAGATCTCTGTCACATGATTACACCAGCTACTGTTGACATAGAAACTGATGCCCTTACTTTTACCAGAAAGACCTGTGTGGCGACCTGCTCAGAAGAGTCCGGTATTGATCCGCACAGCCATGTTTCTATGAAGCATAACACAGAAGTTAAAGAAAAATCTCTGTTGATACCCACCAGTAGCAGGAGTTTGTCCAGTATTTGTTGCACAGTAAACCCACAATTCCACTGTAACGATAAATCTAGGAAATAAATCAGCTGGAGCTGTTTCTGTGATGTTCCGTGGCTGTTCCCTGGTGAAAGAGCTGCCGGTGCTGTAACGCTGAGTTAAACAACAAAACAAGACAAACACCAAAGCAGTCATCTGAAGCACCATCTTTGGCAAAGAGGTTTCTGCTTCTGAATGGTAAAACAAAGGAACCTGGACCTTCTTTAGCTTTGTGAACACCTCTTAAATTCTGAAGCAAATCATTTGTGTTTCCCTTTAGAGCAGTAACTATTTTCTGGTCACATTTTCATATACTTTTGCTGTCTTTTGAGTTGTGTCTACTGATGTGTGCCCATGTGAGCATCACAGCTTCCTCTTGTACACCTGCATGCCTGGCTGCTGCAGCCTGCCAAATGTTGAGGTTTATCCTATCGACTGTGTCTCAAAGATATATGCTGCTATCATGATGCCATGATGCCGTTTGAAACCGTACATTTGGGATTTGGTCATAGTCACGTTGCTCTTTGAAACGAGGCTTAACCAGCGAGCATTGGATCTGACTGAGAACTCATTGACTCTATACCTGGTGATATGATGGTGACCCGTCACACAAGGCGGAATGCCCTAAAATATTTCCTGTTGTGTCATCTATTTTGCTCTAAATGGGACCATTATTTAGGAAAATATTCTCAAAGCTGTATTCAAAGAGGCTTGAAGCTGGTGACTGAGATGATAAACTCATTAGGAAAACATTTATTCAGGTAATAGTTTATCTGAGAAGTGGTCTCATTTGCTCAAAGATTTTTATGCAGTCTGACTTTTTGTATATGCAGAAGAGTTGCCCCCCTTCTGGCCTTTAGACAGAATACAGGTTTAAAGCACGTCTGTGTTGGCTTCACTTTTCAGACCTCCAGCCAGATGTACAGATTACTTTTTCAAACATAGTGACATGAGTAAAATCGAATTCTCTAGGTGCCCCATGCCAGTGACAGATTTAGCCACATCCAGATTTGTAAGATATCTGTGGATAATGATTAGTGCCACAAAATGTCAGAATTGTGTCTGGCTCTGCAGGACTAGGTTGTCATTTTGGTCAAACTAAGCAGCTGTTGGACGTATCAGACAACATTCTGAACATGTCACTGTGCTATAAGTCAAAGGGAAAGCATCTAGGTAGGTCTAGAATTAGCAAGAATCTTATAAAAGCATTGAATCTTCATAAAAGCTACTGAGTCTTCCTCCGCTCCGTCATTCTCCTTGTCATTTCCACCCACGAATGAATTTGTGGTAATGTTATCTGTTTTTGTGGAAGGCAGAGTGGAGAGAGCGACTGAGACGGTTCACTGCAAAGACAAAGCCAGCAGAGTTTTGAATTGGCTGAAGAGATATTTTTGTTCAAAAGGAAGGAAATCCTCTTCATAACGAGCAGTGACTCAGCTAATGGCACTTTAGATGATATCCTACCTTCACTCTGTGGTTTTAGTCATAATTTGCCTAATATCCTTTTAAATGCTGATGATGCAAGTTGTGCGAAGTCATTGCAACAGAAATGAGGATGATGGTTAAAAAGCAAGAGTTCAGATTCCTTAGCTCAGCAAACCTCCAGCTTCTTACACACAGTTCCCCAAGTTTACTTTTGTTTAGAACAATTTAGCTGTTTGCTTTTGGCTTTGCTTTTTAAAATAAAATTCCACTCTGGGTCAGCTAATGTCATTCAGATGAAATAATGAAGTTCCCTCTGAGTTATTTTTCCTTTTTTTTTGCACTACAGCAGTTGCAAAAAGAGTCCTGTAAGAATGCCGCTGGCCTTGACAATTTACCAGCTCTCCAAATCACTTATTTTTCAACACCCAACATTTTTTTTTATTCCTTTACATTTTAGATCTAATTTTTATTGTTATTATTTGACTCACCTTGAAGCGACTGGCCTTACCTTCATTAGTGAGAATGAAACCTGTACGGTTGTGTTGAACGTAGCCTGAGGTCACAACATCCAAATGAACCAAACCCAATTAATTTGAGGTCTGTGAGCTGATGTGTGTGAACGTGTGTGCGTGCATCACAGGAAAATAAGAAGCAGTTTCAAGCATGTGCTCTTGGTGACTTGTCTTTCATTTATTTTTAAATTAATTGCACTTCTTGGACCTCTTGTCTCTTGCTCACAGATGCTCACAAGGTTTAAACTGCATTTAAAGACAGAGGGATGTCGGTGAAAACAAGTGTGTGCTGTCCTTGTGGACTGTCTCCAACATAATGGACAGAGGTGCAATGAACAGAGTGATTTCATTGCTATTTTGTTTCTCTTTGCAAGAAGTGCAACTCACTTAGAATATAGTAAACATATGAACATAATTACATTTTCAGCAGTGTGGATGAAGTTAGTCAGATGAGGCTTCTTCTTACACTGAAGAAGTATGCATGTTTATTACCACTGATCAGTATATGATATGCTTTATTTATTTTGTGGAACCTGCAACATAAGAGTTGCAGTAAAATTCACCAGAATAAAAATGTTCTTTTCAGGAGATCGTAGCCAATGTTTACTCTTTCAAATAAGTTACTGTTTACATGGAATGGGCAAAATTTAGCACTGCAGTGCATGTCACTGTGTTCAAGGAGCTACTAAAAAAGAGAACAAAAGAATCAGCCTAAACTAATAGCAAGCTATCAACATGGAGGAGAGGATCTGTCTCATATCTAATCGCATTGTGTGCTTTTCTTCACTTCAGGCAACTGAGCTGTTACACAGAGTTACACTTTATAAGCTGAAGTTAAATTTTTAGATCGAGATTATTTGTTAAATATCAGCCATCCTCAGACTGAGTCTGGAGTTCCATCTCAAAAGTATTGAAGTATTATTTTGTTGGAAGAATGTTTTTATTATGTTTGTTTTTTTTCATGATGGAAATGCTTCTGTGTCACAGTCTCATGGCAGGATATTTGTAGTAGAAGTCTGATTGTGTGTGCGTGGATGTTGGCCCATAACTATATATAAAATGTGACCAAACTAATCATTGAGTAGCTACTAAAATAATGCTGCCGTCAGTGCTGTTAATGCAGTTGCTTGCAGTTTATACTTGTGTTGAAGTGATGCATACAGTAAATGTTATTAGGTCTGACAAAGTATGATTACTGTCATAGCTTTCACGAAAAAGTCAAAGTTCAGTTGCTGTCAGATGAACAGGAAGAGGTGCATGTCTAACAGGGGCTTCAGCCCTTATCTGCTTCTATCTCTCTCTCTGCCCATCTGTCTCTGTTTCTATTTTGGTATGTGTGCTGTCATTGATTGTCACTTGCTGTTTGTGTATTTGGAGGATGTTCCGTGGTGTTCCAGACCTACCACACTATCCATCTTCCTACATATCCGCAAACAGAGGAGGTCTGCTCTCTCCTCCAAATGAGAAAGTAAAAGGCTTCCCTCCAGCTCTGCGGCGCTAAAGATCAACTGTAAATCACACTAATGGAATCCACGCCGGCGTCTGTGTGTGCATCCCTGTGTGTGTATGTATGCATTGTGTCTGTGAATGGGAGATGAGGCTGTATTATTTTGCAGGAGCTATCATCATACGGGTAAATGCTCCCACGGCAAGTGCCCATCAGAGTGTGGTGGTGAATATATACTGCATATATTAGGTAGTGTTGCTCTTCTGTGGTTCAGATGACATGAGTTTGGGCTGGGGGTGGGGGGATTGGTGGCTCTGTCAGAGAGCTACGGGCATTCAGCGAGGGAAGTCATTTACAGAACTGTAGCATGATGAAAAACAGTTACAAAAGAGTAGGACTTTGATTATTTGTACTTGTGATTCTGATTTTCTGTCAGATAAAGGGCAACTCGACAACACAGTGTGCAACAGTTGCAGTGTGAGGGAGATAAAAAGGAACTGACAGACAGATAACCTGAGAGACAGACACAATCAATCAGAAACAGGTTAAGACAAAAACCGATAAAACACCCAGACAAGAAGGCAGCAGAGCTATGAGCATGGTGAGTGTGTGTGTATGTATGTGCGTGTCTAAGAGGCCTGATGCAACACAGTGCAAAGCTCCAAAATGCAGCAGCTTATGTCTGGTTAAATGGCAGAGCAGTAATAGACTCTCTTACCTATTTAGAGGTGTGAAGAGCAAACGCACAGACAAAGCTGCTGGAACATTGTGAAATGTAAGCATTGTTCACACTTCTATTATATATACATATAAATATTTTTGTATACACTACTTTTCGAAAGTTTGGAATCACTTAGAAATGTCCTCATTTTTGAAATAAAAGCAATTTTTTCCCATGAAGATAAAATAAAATTAATCAAAAATTAAGTCTAGACATTGTTAATGTGGTAAATGACTGTTCTAGCTGAAAATGGCTGATTTTTAATAATGGAATATCTACATGGGGTATAGAGGCTCATTTCCTGCAACCATCACTCCTGTGTTCTACATTGTGTGAGCTAATGAGATCCAAGTACTCGGATCCCCCTCTCCCCCGGTCGGATGTTATTGTGTGATCAATATTTTACTCGTCCCTTTGTCCGTCCTCTCACCCCCGTCGGATGTTACGACCCGACCCGAATATTTGGCTTGTTCCTTCGTCTCCCAAAAAAGGTCACTTTCCACTCTGACACCTAACCTCTTCAAAATAGGGTTAAATAATAAATATCTTTTTTTGTCTGCATTTATTCTCATTGTTTAACTCCACAAAAGGGGAGTCAACATTTTATGAGATTGATACATCTTTTAGTCTTGCAGCCAAATATCGCTATCTTGATTTGACCAACCTCAGTCAAACAGAAACATTTGATGTAATGGCAAACAAAAGCTGGTTGCATCACATGCAAGTGATCCAGCATCAAGTGTGTGTCTGTAATTTTCCCAGGCAGAGCACAGTTGCCCCAACCATACATTAGTCTGTTAGTAGTTCTTCACTTCGGTTTAAAGTAAAATCAGATCACATCGAATGTGAGTGTTTTTAATGTACAAGCAGATATAAAGCAGTAACAAATACAACAAACAAACAAATCTTATCAACTGCCTTCTAAAAATTGGACACTACAGTGATCAGAAACACGGAGCTGTAAAATATTAAGACTTTCTCTGACTTCTTCAGCGACCTGTGGATAATCAGAGAGAAAGATAAACTGTTTTTTCTGTCCTGCCTGGAGTCAGAGAGACTGATAACTTCATTCAAGAGTGACGAGCTCACCTTGTTAAAGTGTCGACTCTGACCTATAGAGAGACGTACGGCCTGGATATTATCAATGACACAGCCGTGCAAGCTTACACCCTTTGCACACACGATCATAAACAAACAGTAAACTGACAAAGCAGTCTCCTCATACTGACTATCTAAACCTCTAAAGAAAAGCGGAGAAAACACAGAAGACAAGGACAGAGAGGAAGCCAAGAAGAAACGTGTTACTCTGTGAGGAAACTGTTGTTCTATTGTATGTTTGTATGTTGCGTGTGCGTGTATGAGTGTGTGTGTGTGTAAAGGCTGTCACAGGTGTTTAAAAGAGCTTTCTGCTCTGTCAGTGAGCTGATAGGGCCTCTAATCACCTCTGATAATGGGGGACAGCCTGTGACTTTGCCTGAGGCAGGGATTCTGGAGTGTGCGTGTGTGTGACGACACACACAAAAACATTTCTGCACGTTTAAACAGACATACTACTACTTACTACTACTGCACACATATACTGCATGTTCATAATGCATTTGCAGTTTGTGTATTGTCTCTCAGATGCCACGGTTGTAAGAACACAAATGTTTCTGTGCTGCTTTGTGTTTTACACAGCCTGTCCTCAAACCAAAAACGACCACATAGGTCGTCTGTACACGCCCGCATTACGACCGAGTGTTATGTTTTGACTATGTGACCTCTGGCGGTTGAGTAAATATCGACACTCCGGTGTCGCAGGTGAAACGTCACCATGAACAAACTTTTATCTTAACACCATCCCTATCCCTTTCCCTCACCCTAACCCTAACCCTAAACCCATGCTGGGAAAGTGAGGGAAAAGCCGTTTCTCGAATTAAATCCCGTAATACGTTCCTTTTCCCCGTAGGGGCGCTAACCTAAATACGCTCTCATGGGTCGTATTCCGGTGCACGTTACATACAACCGATGCGGTTATATGAATTTGAGGACTTGTTGGTTTTACAGGCATAAAGAGTATGTTAGTGTGTTACTGTGTGCCATCCTGACACCTAATTATACTCTAGACAGGATGTCAGCAGCATTTACTAAACAATGAATTTAAAAAAAAAAGTTGATCTATTTCCTAAAATCATCTGTTCACATTTGGCTCAAAAATTTCCAATTGAAGACAAGAAAGCTCGAGCAACAACTCCTAATCTGCATCATCTGAAACTGCAGCTATCATGAAAAGGTTTCAAACCTTTTATTATCCAGTTCATTGCCATGCCCCTGTTTCCATGTAGTTGGAGACTTCTCTATGTTTAATCTGTCTGCCTTCTTGATTTTTAACACTTCACAAAATGTGGCTCAGGTGGTAGAGTGGATTGTCCACCGATCCAAAGGTTGGCGGCTCAATCCCTGACCCCTCCTGCTGAAGTGTCCTTGTGGAAAAACACTGGACCCTAAGTTGGTGCTGATGGCAGGCAGGCACCTTGTATGGCAGCTCTGTCGCCATTGGTGTGTGAAGGGGTGAATGCTTTGATTAACAGTTAGGTAGAAAGGTGCTATATAAGACCATTTACCATTCACAAAAGTGTGCCGTGTGTGAACTGCCTGCTCCACCTGCTTCAGTAGCACTGATGGATGGTCTGAGCAAGAACCCCTGGGGACGCTGAGCGTATACAAGAAATAAACAATATATTTTCAGTAATAACCCCATCTTCTAAAACTGAAAGCTTGTTTACATGCAACTGCATTGTACACAATCAGACAATATCTCATTTTCCATTACAAAATGTGCTTCTACTCACTACAGAATAATTAATTTCAGTAATCAAAACCACCACCTTCCCCTATCCTTTGCTAAAGTATTTTTTGGCTCAACCACAGACTTCACTCTGGTGACTGCTGTGACAGCCAAGTAGTCTGCAGATTGTGTGTCATTTCACTACAGCACTTCTTAAAACTGACTTTATTCACTGAAAAATGTGGGGAAAAAAAGAAAAACTATGTAAGTGGGGGAAACAATGTAGCTGTAAATGTACATATTTCTAAGAGACAGATTTGGCAGTAGTGTTGCTCATTAAATAATCAGTTTTCAGTGTGGAGCAGCTGGTACAGAAAGCTTGAGATTTTAGCACCATGGACAGTCTGAGTCCTGCTCAGAACATTAACACATACTCAAACAGGATTCACAGTTATCTGGGCTTTTTAAAAGAAACCTGGAATGTGACATCCATCCATCCATTATCTATACACAGCTTAATCCTCATTAGGGTCATGGGGGTGGCTGGAGTCTGTGCCAGCTGACTGAGGGTAAAGTCAGGGGACACCCTGGACAGATCACCAGTCTATCACATGGCTACACATAGAGACAATCAGTCACACTCATAGTTACCAATTCACCTCAGCATGTCTTTGGACTGTGAGAGGAAGCCAGAGTACCTGGAGAAAACCCATGCATGCACAGGGAGAACATGCAAACTCCATGCAGAAAGATCCCAGGCCCAGGCCAGAAGGCGAACTGGGGATCTTCTAGCTGCAAGGCAAAATTGCTAACCACCAATCCACTGTGCAGCCCTGGGATGTGACAATGTTATGAAAGTAAATTCTCTTTTAGCAATGAAAATTAATGATTCGCAAATCATTTCATTTTCTTTGATAATCTAATCATTGATTGACTTCTTAAATACTTTCAGTACCACCACTTTCACTCAGACTCACTGCTTTCAGTGGTGCTTTAATGATAAGTGATTTTTTTCATCACCTCTACTATGTTCAAATTTAACCTTCTACTGAGTACAAAGAGGTACACATCTACGATCTTTCCCCTCAGTATATCAGTGCTTGCCTGTAATAAGTACATGATCAAAATGAGCTAGTTTAATACCGCAATAGTCAAAAATGAAGAAACTGAAGCCGAGATACAGTTTCTCAACTTTTCTCTTGTGTAAGGCAAGTTTTAAAAACACCACAAGAAGCTCTTCTTTCTTGTCGGTACTAAAATTGAAAAGCATCTTTCATTCAAACAGCATCACTTCTGTAATTTTCAAAGTCTGCTTTAAAAATTCTCCTGAGAGACAGAAACAAATGTACAGTAGTTCTCCATGTGGTTGGTAGCATGACGCTGACTGTTTAAAGCGCGTCTTTAAAGTGGTTACAATCATATTTGAATAATAGAATGAAGCAGGAATAAAACTAATGCAGCTATTTGTTAAAATGTTCAAATTTGATTATTTTTACATTTGATGAGTGAATTCAGTTGCATTTTGCATGAAGTCACTTTCTTTGTCATTGCATTTACCGATATCAAAATGACAAGATGGGAACTTCCTACACTAGGCAAAGATGCCATTAAATCTGTAAGTTGAAACTATTTTTTTGTGGAGGTACAAAGAACAGGAGCATTTATTTCTTGTATAGGCACAGTGCACATTAATGAATGTCTGTTTAGACAGCAATAGACGTAAATATGCCAGGTTATAGTAACGATGTTAATTTACATCCGCAGTCCCTCGGCAGATAAAAAGACAAAACAAAAAAACAGTGAAACATGGGACAATAGGTCACAATAAAAGGACAGTACAAAAAGAACACACTGAAGTTAAAGGTCAGTGGTCACAAGACTGGTTCACTGGTTTTCCACTCCCTTAAGACTACCAATGACCATGTCCTTACATGATGATGTTCTGCTGGGAGAACCTTGGATTATGGCGTTTATGTGGATGTTGTTGAACCTAGCCCAGCCTAATAATGTAATAGTTCCTGACAAGACATGGTATTTTCCAATCTGATACCATTCCAACTGAGCATTTAAGAGATATGCCAAGTCCAAACCACATAAACCACACCAAAAACACATGCTCTGAAAAAAAAAAGATTCATTTATTTGTTTTTTGTGCCAAAAAAACACCTGTTCCAATGATTCCATCATAGAAAATTTTGCATTATAGGAGAAATTGGAAACTCAAGACTGCCATGATATACGTTGTCTTTATGAGCGTATGTACATTTTGTTCACCACTGGATATATTTTAATAATATATATGCATTTGGGTTGTTATGTACAAACCTAAATAATGTAAAAGGATTTTTTTGTAGCTTTACTATGCAGCTAATGATACAGTGTAGTGTTGCAGTGTGAAGGTGCAGCCTACTTTTTTGTCCATTATTCAGTTTGATACTGAGGTAGTTATTTTTGCTTTTGTTTGTTTTGCTTCTCCGGATATCTGCTGATTCCCGTCTCTTATTGGAGGAGTGAGTGACACAATGAAACGAAAGTCTTTTAATGGTACAGAGTCATGTATATGAAAACATCTCTGTATATGCAAGTTTTGTAATTAGATGCTGTCAGACGTTGCCATATTCAAAATAACGTCTTGGGGTAACTTTCTGGGCTCCACATCATTGGTGACGAACAGCCAGCCAATCAGGCAAAGACGTGTTTGTTGAGTGTTTGTTTGTGGGAGACCTCATAGGAACTATTAGGCAGGCAGGACAGTTAACAGAGCAGCATCATTACTTTCCTACTTTGCTTGTCAACAACTTTTCTTTCTCTTTCTGTCTTTTGCTCAGTGTCTTATAAGCTTCATTGCTCCAACTATGGAGAGCTGGAGTCTTTTTTTTTTTTTAACAGCGTAGCATCTGTTTCCCAGCAAGGTCATGCAAACTCTGAGACTCGGTAGAGAGGTAGCCACAAAGTTCTGGTAATTCATAACTATAATTAAATGTCTATGCTTTTGCAGTAGTTATGCGTTATTTAAGCGTCGTCTGAATCTGAAGTGAAGCTCTCTCTCTTTTCGAACAAGACTACTTTGCCTTTGGCCGCCTCCTTATCTTTCTGTTTCTGTGCTTTTTCTTCAGCCAAGCTCATTGTCTTTGTTCTCCAGGAGAAAGAAATTCTTTTTTTTTTAATGAAAAAAGGACACACCGATTTAGACAGGTGAGGCTGCACTCCTGTAATGGTAAAGGATGCTTTTCTTTTCAGTGGTTCACACTCAAACTGAAGTGTTGTGGAAATGTTCTCTATTGACTCAAATATTTCTTAGCATTGGAAAGGTGAAAATGCCCAGATGGCTTTACTGAAAGGGTGGAACATGATATATACAACACCACAAAATCAGAACAATCTAACGTGACACATAATAAAAGAGAACAAAAATAAATGCAATTACAGAACGGGAAAAAAAGCCCAATTGAAACTATTCTAAGGTTTCATGAAATATCCAAGAAGTCAAGGCAAATATGTTTATATTTTAAAAAATCTTCAAAATTTGTGTTTTTCTGCTGTCTGTCTGATAGCAACATTACTCATAAATGGACTAATGGATTTGGATGAAATTTTTTCGGGAAGGTAGAAATGACACAAAGAGCATTTTATTTTCTTTTTTATTTAGCTTTTATTTATCCAGATAAAGAGGCAGGAGCAAGCATCATAGTAAACAAAAACAGACAGATAACAATAACAACAAACATTAAAATATTTAATACAAGCAATCTGATACATAAAATACAGGAGTTGTTTTTGCAGTAGCAATTTAACCCTCAAGCGACCGAGTGAGGTCATTTATGACCCCAGCCATAAAATTATATTTGCTGTTTTTATATCTTTTATCTGAAAAATGTTTCCTACCATGAATTTGTCAATCTGCTTGTCCTACAGCTGCTCATAGTTTTTTGTAGAGATCCGCCAACTGGTGTGACAAGGATAATGGAAACTTGTCTGGGGTCACTTATGACCCCAGAAAGATGCATAGGTTTTTCACTATTGTAGGCCTTAGTTTTATGTATTTATTTTTACCTCTAATCGCTATATTTCAGTGCTTTGCAGTGGACTATAGCTGGTAGACCTACATTTTTAGCCACAGCTGCCCTGGGGCAGACTGACTGGCTGCCAATCCACTCCTACAACCCCTCTGACCACCACCAACATTACACAGCATACACATTCATACACCAGTGGAAGTGGCAGCACTGGAGGTAAGGTGGGTAAAGTGTCTTGCATTGGACGAAGGGCTCTGCCGCCTGAGCCACAGCCGCCCCTAATCTAAATACTTCTCTGCATGTTACATTTCACACATACAGACAAGATGTTTGTGTAGATTTTGTTTTTATGTACTTTTGATTTACTATTGAGGAAACAAAAGGAATAAAGTTTTAAAAGAAGTGGCAGACAAAGCGTGTCTAAATAAATGTTATTGCATTCTTACAATGCATCATATTGTTCATATGGTTTTACTTTAGCTCTGAGTCAAAAATGATTAAAATCCATGAATAATAAAAGAAGGTTATTTTAGAATATCCATCTTAAAATGCAGTGGAGTGGAATAGGTAAGAAAGCACAAAAAGAGGCACTAAAGTAGACATATTCCTGTGTAAAATATAGCGGGGTCATAAATGACCCCAGTCGGTCATTTTAGTCGCTAAAATAGCTTGGTCGCTTGAGGGTTAAGAACACAGGCACTGTTCAAAGGATTTCCATTGTCGATTTCTTAAGAGAGAGCGGATGTTTTCCGATGAAACAAATTTTGACAATTTCAGTTCAGATTTTAGGGTGTTCCAAGCAGACGGGGCAGAGTAACTGAAAGCTTTTTTTCCAGTTTCAGTTTGAATATGAGGAGCAGAGAAATAGAAAATGTCATTTGATTGTAGGGCATAACGGCTTCCAGTTCTCCGAAGAAAGTGCATAAATAAGTAGGACCCAAGCCAAGAAGAGCCTTATAAACCAGAGTCATCCAGTGTGTATATCGACATACATTCAAGGAAGGCATGCCAGCTTTAGCATGTAATTCATAATGGTGGGTGTGGCAGCTACAACCAGTGACAAACCTCAGAGCACAGTGGTAGACCAGAGTGAAGGACTGTAGGCAGCTGCTTGAAGCACACATATACACAGCATCACCATAATCAAGTACAGGCAAAAAAATACCTGATATCAGAAGCTTCCAAGCTCTGAGGGAGAAACATGATTTGTTTCTATCGTAGAAACCGAGCTTCAGGTTTCATTTAGAGATCAGATTTTTGACATGAACATGGATTAGATTTTAGCAGTGATCTGGCTTATAGTCTGGATCCACGGATTTGTTAAAGGTTTCTGTATCAATGGGAGATAGTGGCATGACGTCACTGTAACTATGACACCAAATGAACACTACCTCAGCTGCCTGTTGACGATCACATAATTGCAGTCCTACTAGAAATCCACCGCGGACTTATCGGGACTTATCCGTCGAGTACTGCGCTCTCCGAGTGTTTTTCCTGTTTCACTCTGTGGTAAACCTCATCCCAAACCATTTCAGGTGGGTTTAGGTTGGGTACTCATCCGATGCACTCATCTCCATCACTGTGCTCCAACAGTACTCGTTTATTGTCCTGTTAAAAAACAAATGGCGATCCCACGGAGTCTAAACCAGAGGGGATAGAAGGTGGCTCATATGGGCTGGACTGTCAGGCTGTCCTGAGAACAAAGTGCAGCTATACACTGGTGTAATGCTCATTAGAGGTTATCTTCTACTCCTTGATCTCTCTCAGTTGTGGTTCCATAGCAGCAGATCCACCATGAAGGTCTGATTCACTGAGTCTCCAAGAGTTAATGTTGAGATGTGTCTGCTGCCTGAACTCTGAGAAGCATTGATGTGGGTTGTATATGCTGCTAGAGTGACCTCCACCATGATTGGCCACAGGAACACCGAAATAGGTGTTCAGGACCTATGGAATAGCATCTAGTTTCTTGCCTGTAAGCAAGGAAATATTGCACAAAACCCTTTAAAGGGCAGCACACATTTGTATTCTATCAGTGAGCATACTTCCTGCCATGACAAAAATCATTTACAGCTCATCTCGGAAATTTGTTCAAGTAAATCTTCGGTTGAATTGACCTCTACCTCCTAAATTTCTCCATCTCTGTACAGAGAGCAATTTCACAAAAACATTTTAGTGTGTTGTTCTTAGAATTTACTGAATGTCCAACTGAGAAGGTCTGATTAGCGTAAGTCAATGGAAAAACTTTTTTTTGCTGTCTTCATTTCTGATAACTCTTACTTTGATGTCATTATTTTGCCACATGATAGAAAGAAAACATTTTTATGAGAAGAGCTTCGTGAGTTTACGGAGAGGTCAGGGAGTCATAAAGAGAAAATAAGGCAATCAGAGAGCAGTAGAGGAGGATGATGAAGGTTCTCCTTGGCTGCTGTCTGAGGGGATGGTTGTGTGGGTGGCAGGGTGTAAATGTATTTTTTTAAAGAAATCTCAAGTTTTAATTTTCTTTGCGCTTGTGTTTGTTTTTTTCACATTGCTTCTGGCCATTATCCTGAGCAGATTTCAGAAAGAAAGCTAGTCACACTTGTACTTATGAGAAAAATTGATTACTTTCAGCAAATAAAAACTTGTGGGTTTCTTTTTGCATACACAGGAAGAATAAAGATGTTTGTGTCACTAATATTCATCTGTGGAGTCAAACTGGATAGGTCCCAAGAGATCCTGGCTAGTGTTTTTTGCTAATGCTAGTTGCTTTTTAAAAAAAACTAGCCTGTCACCAAACATTAGCTCGAGGCCATTATAAGTTACGGGAACAAAGGAAAACCTCAGCTGCATTTTGGAACACACATTTATTTAGATGTTGTGTATACACACAGTCCAGTCACATGCAACACTACTGTCAATTCATTTGAAGTATCCAATGTAAAATCAACTGTGTTAACTGTTGTAATTGGAATATTTATGTAGCTAGGTTAGCAATTTCTTGTGTAACATAAGCTACATTAGTTGTTCCTTCTCTCCATCTGCTATTGTAAACATCCACATGAATTACTACATCAAAAAAATACAGTTAAACCTAATTCATGTTTGTTGTGACTTACCTGAGTGATGTCATGTAATGTGCATATCAAAGTTGATGGCTGTCAGCACCAACCGGAGGTGATGGTACAGCGAAATATCCATCCAGCTGTGTGACTTTTCAAGTTGTTTGCATAACCAGCCACCTCTCTGAGACAGTATGAAAACAAGAGTTTGACAGATTTGCTTTCAGTAAAACCAGAAAAATAATGTACTAAATGAAAATGTTTAGGTTTCAGTGGCAGTATTTAAAAAAAATCTCAATATCTGAAAACAGTATCTAGAAATGGGTAAAATATAGTTAAAGTTGGGAAGTAAAACTATTATAATCATAGTTATACTATGCATTACATACTTTGTAGAACATTGTTGGGGTCCCTTAAGTGTTCGAGAACACCGGAAATTCCCAGAAGAGATTTCCTGCATTGAAGTGTGACATTGTGATTGTCGGTCCATCCACACGAACCTCCTACTTGTCAAGACTTTGCTACTGTAAAGTCAAATCCCCCTTTATTCAGTGAAAAATCCCCACCACTGCTGAGGGTATTTGTCATTAGTTAAATGTACACATGCTGACAGATTTTTATATATGGGATGACAGTTTCACTTCCAAACAAATAAATCTGACCTCAACTCAACCGGATTTAATGTGGTAAATAAAATTTTAAGGAGGATATCCCTTTTGCACGTATAGTGACAATTACAAGTTATTGACAGCATTTAAAAAATAATGTGTCCACACAATGTTTATTAGTTAGCTTAAACAACTGACCTAACAGCATCGGGAGGGGAAGGACTCAGTGCTAATATGATGATCCGTATCTTTTAAACATGTGCAGTGACAATAACATACAGTATTTTCAAAACATTCAAATATAAAAATTATTCAGGCTTTGAAGCAGACTTTGTGTAGTCTTTTTTCTGTCTCCATGGGAGATTGCTGATGTCCAGTGACACTGTCCCTATGTTCTTTTTATCTGAGTTTGACAAAGCATGTCTTTTTTCTTTTGTATAATTACATTTAACTTAACCTCCTAAGACCTGGTATCCACATTTTTTCCCCTCCAGAGCGTATTGTTTACAATAATAATGGTAATAATAATTATAATCAGAAGATATTATCTGATTATTATTTTTATTGGTGACTCCTTATCCCCAATAGCTAGAAGAAATCTAAAGTACAAGCCCAACCAAAGCTCAAGTCATAGAATGCTATTTCAATTTCGGGGGTTAAGAGATATGATGATGCTGTATACTGTAAAACAAACAAACAAACAAACAAACAAAAAAAATAGAAGTGATCAGAATGTTCAGGTCTGTGGCTCTGAAAATCAAAAGCCATACCTGCTTTAAGTCTAGTCCTTATCCTCATCAAAGCAGTCTCCTTGTGCAGCGCTGCAGTGCCTCCATCACTACTGCAGCGCATGTAACTTTCCCAGGAAGTCCTGCTATGTAAACATGTCCAACACCATCTGTGATGAGCACTGAATCCCCTAAACTGTGTCAAAACAACAGAACGCTTCAACTTGAATTTCATTTTGGGGAAGAGGAAGATTTCACAGGGAACCAAATCTAGTGAGTCGGGTGGATGGGGAGCGATAATTGTGTTGCTGTGGCGAAAAACCCCTGCCTCAGGATGGGGGACTAATTTCAGGCGCCAATCATGTGAGTGTTAGTGAAAACACTGAGCATGCTCTTTGTGTGCTCCTGACCTGATGCAACCATAGCCCGTTTAGGAAACACAGTGAAAACCGCTTCTTATTCTCTTGACAGTTACTGCAGACCTGCCTCTGGTCACCAGTTACAGTCCATTATACGTGTGCATTTCCCATTACAAAAATGTGTAACACAGGGCCAGATGTTGATAGAGTCAGATAGTACTGTGACTGATGTTGCACACGCTTGACCATAATGTGCTCTGTGCGTGCACACCACAACATCACAAACAGTCTCGAAGCTTTTAGATCCGCCTTCATCATTTTTTCCAACCCTCAATGGTTTTGCTCCACTGTTTGTGAGAGAAATGTTAAGTTCAAAGCATTATATGGTAATTATTGCAGACTATGCGATTTAATCAGTTATTTTCTTCGAACAGACTGGAACATCCATCCATTATCTATATACTGCTTAATCCTCATTTGGGTCATGGGGGGCGGGGTGGAGACTATCCCAGCTGACTTAGAGTGAAGACAGGAGACACCTGGACAGGTCACCAGTCTATCACAGAGCTACTCATAGAGACAAACAATCACACTCACATTCACACCTACGGACAATTCAGTTGTCAATTAGCATGTTTTTGGACTCTGGGGAGAAGCTGGAGAACCAGGAGAAAACTCATGCATGCACAGAGAGAACATGCACACTCCATGCAGAGAAATCCCAGGAAGGCAGGGATGCGAACCAGGGATCTTCTTGCTCCAAGGCAAAATTGCTAATCACCAATCCACTGTGCAGCCCGTATTACAACGTAATTGATGTATTTTTTACTGCATGAAATGCCCTTACTGCTTATATTTTCTTTTTTGCCTGCTGTATCTTTACCCAACCCCGGCTCTCTTTCTTAAACTTCCTCTCCGTAGTGCTGTCTCTCTCTCTCTCCTCACTCTTCCTCTCTCATTAGTTTGCTTCCTTCCAACTGCTAGATTCTCCGCAGCTACATTTCTTTATGCTAATGAGGCTAAGCCAGTGGTGCCAGTGTTTACGCTGCAGGATACATTCACAAACACTTAACCCTTCCAGGAGAAGCAAGCCGTTGTGCGTACTCCCTCTCTTTCCCCTACCCTCACCTATCATCAAAAAGTACATTTTAAATGTCAATTGGCATCGAGACAGGCAAGAGGCCACGAAGTGCTTTAAAAATATGCCTCTGCAGTGTCCTCATGTTTTGTAGACGGTCTTTAATGAGAGGTTGCATACATACCTTTAAAGCATTAAGGGTTCAGTGTGTGCTCAAATCTGCAGGTTGACTTTCTTCACACCATTAAAAGAGTTCCTTACATTCTTGTATTTCATTTATTTACTGTGAGTTCAATGATAAGATCAGTGGAGTGTGAAAAAGCCTCATCTACATTGCAAAGCCAGAGTTAAAGTGAAACCCAAACAAAATATGTGAAACAGCCACATGCAATAGTTTTTCATGTCATTCCAAATTGCTGGTCTCCACTTTTCTGAATCTGGCCTCTCTATCAGATGTTGGAAGTCAGCTGCAGAGATGTGATCCCACTCAGACAGCATTAGTGAGGGTCAGCACTGAGGCTGGCTGATTTTGTTCTTGGCTTACCTCACAGACATCTAATCGGTTTAGCTGAAAGTTCCTGGATGGAGTTAAGATCAGTGATCTGTGTGGACCAGTCAGGTTCCTCCAGACTACACTCTGATGATTGTGAAGGAAATGGTACTCTCTTTCCCCTTATTGAGGTATTTCCTTGCAGCTGTTACCTGAAGAAATCCCAGAATATCATGCAGGTTGCATCTGCCAACTACAGTCACCTTAAATCAAGTTGTAGAGCCTATAGACCACCTCAAATTGACCTCTTTTCCTATTTGCTTCTCCCAAACCCGAGGCTGGGAGCACATTCAGGCCCGCTCTGTCCCTAATATTACCCTGAGAAGGGCAGATGCTGCAAAAGAAGATAGGATTAGATAATGTTTAGTCTGGCATTATGGAGTAGATAAGTTGTAAATATGGCATTCCTCCCAACTCCATATATACTCAAGGTTGAAGAGAATCCTCAGAATTGATGCTGCCAGTGCTCACATCACTGTGTTGCTCGTTTTATCATTTCTTAAACCTTACTCTCAACCTAAGCCATCCGAGTCTCCAGAGCATCTCTGAATCTGCCTCCTCGTTCGTCTCTCGACATTGCAAAATTCCCTAACAATGACTATTTTCAGTGGATCTCGCATTGTGCTAGGTTGAAACAGGAAAGGGAAGCATAAGCTGCCTACAAAAAGTTGGAACAACGATGTCAGTGACATGTTGGAAATTTAAGAATGGTCTTCACTGGAACTAAGGAGCCCGACACACTGAGAACAACAGCTCCACATCACAAAATATACCATTCTACTTTTGCAGGCTTTATTATATGTTGCCTGCTTCCACTCATTAGTATCTTAAAAACGTATGACCAGGTTTCCATCCCCTGTAAGATACATTTTGACTCACTGAAACAAGTATGCTTTTCAGCCATTACACTGAGTTATGATGGATGTAGACAGTCATTATCAGAATGTTCACGTTCACATTTTGAGTATTCAATGTAAAGAGCTCTGCGGTGTAGCCTCTTCAGTCTCTCCCCTTCTCCCCACCTCTTTACTTTTCATCTTCTACTTTCCTTCCCATAAAACAACCTCACCTAAGTCATCCTGACCCTGCCCAAATCTCAGCATCCCACCTAGGGAACTGGCTCTCCATCCTTTTTTTTGCTTTATTTATGCATTTTTCTTGGCATTTCTAATTAGAAGACATGGGAAATGGGAGTGAGAGAGTGGAGGGGGGCATACCCAGCAAGAAAGACAGAGGGACAACTTAAAGTGAATGTGAGAAAATAGTTATTTGAGATTCACAAGCAACCCCTTTAACCCACTCCCACCCCCGCCCCCTCCACCTCCATCACCAGTGGGCATTTGCGATGAGGAGATCAGAGGCCTAAAGCTTCATCCCGTCCTCCAGAGAGAGATGGAAAAAGATGGAGCGAGAGGGGGAAGCTCATAAACACTCCTCCTCCTCCTCTCACCTTACCTCTGCAGGTCTTCAGGGTTTGCTGTTTAGCACAGTCAGGAAATTAGTTTCTAATTCAATGCAACTTTCGCAAGTTGAACTACTGTATTTTAGATTAATGGGTCAGAATGACAGAATCAGAGGAAGGTCCTCACCAAGGTGGCGTTGGAGTAAAAAATGCTTAAACTCAGCTTATGTCTTGTCTTCCTACAAGCACAGCAGCATTTTCTCATCTTTGTTGGCTGATACATTCTAACAACTTCAATTCTAGTTGTTGTAAAGACTTCAGTCCAGGTGTCTGATAACTTTGCAGATAACAATCAAGATGCAGTGGTGCAGGTGAATATTTGACAGAGGAATCAGAGAAGTTCTCAGATTAGAGTCTGACTCTCTGTCCCTGCAAGTTTGTGAGCAATGATTTCAAAGACTACACACTGACTCTTTCTGGACCTTTCCACTGTACCACTTGGGTCTCAGAATCCGCAATTTTCTTCATTCTGCTCTAAAAGCTGAGATTGATAGTCAGCTTCTGACCTTAGAGAGCAGGAGTCGCCCAGTGCTCAGAATCAGTGTGGGTGTGTAGTATTTCATTTCCATGGCAAATAAACAAACTGAAATAGTTGATGAGCATCATGGTCAAAAACTTCACAGGAGTCTGTTGATTTCCATGGTCTAGGATAAACTATTAAATTTGATATAAATGTTGTATTGCAGATATTATTAAATCTGGGGAAGCTGTTGAACAGTACAGATAACAGGCTAAAGTAAAGGTAAAGCCAAGGTGCGCTGGCAGTGGTTTGTCTTGAAAAATGGTATTACATGCAAAATGTTGAACTTTAACTCTAAATTGTCCGGAGGTGTGAATGTGAGTGTGATTGTTTGTCTCAATGTGTATCTCTGTGATAGACTGTTGACCTGTCCAGGGCGTCCCCTGCCTTCATCCTAAGTCAGCTGTGATAGACTCCAGCCCCCCCACAACCCTAATGAGGATTAAGTGGTGTATAAATAATGGATGGATGGATGTTGAACAAACTCTATTGTATCTGTCATCTTAGATGTCTTAGTTCAGTAGTTTGCTTGAATCTTGGAATGATAAATACCATTATTTGATTTGAAGTAACAAAAGAGGAACATCTTTTAACCGTGCTTGGTCTATGAAACAAATTTTGCGTCAGAGGATTGGAGGCTGCATGAGGAGTTTGGCAGTGGAGCAGGTCTCTGAGGTATGGGGTGGGGGCTTGGCTATGGAGGTCTTTGTGAGTCAGAAGGAGGGCTTTGAACTGGATACATTGTGGGACAGGGAGCCTGTAGAGGTTTCAGAGGACATGGGTGATATGTTTATGGGAGCGGGAGTGGATGAGGAGGTTTGCAGCTTTTTGCGGCTTCTGGATATGGTTAAGTTTATTGAGGACTTTTGCAGATGAACCATAGAGAATGCTGTTGCAGTAGTCAATTTGGGATGTAATGAATACGTGGATGAAGCAGCAGGGAAGGAGACTGAGTTGCAGAGGCAGACAGTGTTGTTGAGGTGAACGAAAGCGGTCCAGGCGATCTGGTAGATCTGCTGTTCAAGGTGAGGTTGCTCTTGGTAGATTACAGATGTGAGGTGATGGGGACAGAGTGGAGTTGTCGATGGTCAGGGTGAAATTGTCAGTGTTTTTGTGACGGATATGGGGAAGACGATTATTATTAATAAAGAGGTGTATCCTTTTTGGTAATAATGCAGCTAAATCACAATGAATTTATAAGAATTAGTCTCTCTAGTGCAGTAAGTACACATTCCATATGTTACTCAATAGTATTGATTTAAAGTGTACAAAGAAGAAGTTCTTTGTCTTTGAGGGAGAGCTTACTGCAACCTGGGCGTTATGGCCCCAAGAGCTAGGGGATGAGGCAGGCAAACTGATCATGTAGATGTTTTGTGGTTGTAAAAGCCTATTCCCATGATGCTGTCAAAGTTTCACTAACTCAGTGAATCCTGCAACAGATGATAGGACCTCACTGAACACCACTGTGGGATCTGTTCATTTGAGATTTCATGATGTGATAGAAAATACTCAGACCCCACAAGACAAGTTCTCCAAGATTATTGAAAAACTATGCAGGTAGGAGTGGTGCTTTTTTTTTTTTTAAATGTTAAGGTAAACAAATTAAGGACGGTCACACCAAATATTGATTAGGTGTGACCACCCTTAATTTGTTTACTTCACTGTGTGTGAAGATAATAGCACCTCTTTAGAACAATTTAGCAAACCACAGTCTTCAAGAAGTTCAAATAGTCTTGGTTTATTTCAAATAAGCATACCTAAAAAGAGACACATTTCAGTCTAATCAAAGTCTACCCCTGACAGTAACCTCATGCTTTTGCCAAATAATTAAAAAGCAAACACAGCTGTTGATAACTTTAGAACATGTGAATAGTAAGTATTTAAGGAGGAGTGTAATTCCATTACCATCAGTCCATGTAATGAACAAGTCACTGAGTAGTGGCTCTTTCTTATAATTCTCAGAGAAAATAGCATCAAACGCAGATGCCTGTGTATTAATATTACTGTAATCAATACAGAGCCACACTGCTTAGAATGAGTTAATATGTGTAAACTGTTACTAAAGAGGCCAGAGAGTAGAGCAACACAGGAAGATCCTCACATGTGTGTGAGCTGTTCAAATTAGTAGGTAGGTGTGTTTATATGTGTGTGAGAGAGGAACACAGACAGCGAATGTGTTTGATAAAGGCAGCCAAAGTCTGTTTTCCCTGCTTTCCATATTTAATAAGATGTGACTGCCTCTAAAAGATGATCTACATATTTCCCTGTGAACCAAATGCATTTTAAGGAGCTGGCTGCCATAATTAATGCGGTCAATCTCCAAAACGCCAAATGCTGTTTCCTTTTCTTTTTCTTTTTTTTCTTTCTGTGATTGCACATGAATCAATACAGCAGCTAATGATAGTTTATTTTTGGAGAACGTGGAGGGAGGGGCGAGATGGGTGTTATTATCGCAACATGTTGATCTGTCTAAGAATATTCAGGAAAATGAAAACATGAGCAGCACTCCTGGCAGCTGACTCCTGCTGTGAGCTGTGCTGACTGGAGAACTCTGAAATTTACACCTCTGCAAGTTTGTGGTTTGTGCATCATGGAAATTAAACATTTACACTATGTATATACTTCCTGTTACCTCTTAATTGACTTGTACTAGTTGCCATGTCCAACAATTTTCAGCATGTTGTTGAAATTGAATATGTTTCTCTTACTACACAGCATTTGTCATTTCTATTCATGTTGCTGTATTTCTCCACTATACAGGGTGTCCCTGAAGTTTGGGCACATGGGAAATCTCATTAACCACAATGTTGTTTTTTTTTGCCTCCACAGATTAAATGTGGCTTTATCAAAAGAAGAAAGAGTTGAACTGATGCTTCTCAGTGGGCATAAAGGATGGACATATGGAAAGATAGCAGATGAATTTCAGGCCATCCGAGGAGGATTCTACTTGACTTTTCCACGGTAGCGAAGGTGATTAAAAAGTTTAAAGAAACTGGCAGCATCATGGACAAACCCCGTTCTGGATGACCAAATGTATCAGACGTAACTAAAAAATTGGTCATGGCTAAAATTCATGCTAGCCCCAAAAAACACTTCCTGAACTCGAACTCTGTCTTTCAATATGTCCATCCTTCACATCCACTGAGAAGTACCAGTTCGAATCCTTCTTCTTTTGACAAAGTCATATTAAACCTGTAGAGGCTAAAAAAAATCATAGTTGATGAGATTTCCTACGTGTCCAGACTTAAGGGACACCCTGTAGTATCCAATTGTCCAATTCACTAACATACAACATGCTACGTTAACACATATAGTATATCCAGTTCTGGATAATCCTGGATTGTAATTTTAAAAAGGGAATGTTAATGTGAATAATGTTGCCAAGTTTAAACAAAAACAAATCTGATGAATATTAGTTTTAAAGTACAACATCCATGACAAGTAGTAGGGGATGTGAAAAGAAGACTTGAGGCTTGAGAACAGGGTAAATTAAAGTGAACCACGGACATGAGAACATGAATTTAATCCATCACACTCCCATCAGCATAGTGACAAGAGCAGGAAGGGTGTGAGGAGGATCTCCTGTGCTGACATCCGGGCAGAGTTTTATCTGCACCTCCTCCCTTATTCTCTTCTACCTGTCAGGTATCAGCATTCAGCAGTCATTCAGTCCACAGGAGTGTGCTGTATTCCACACCTCCAGGAAAAAGTCTGTTTCTTTATCAACTGGTCTTTATCTCTGTATTTCATTCAGGTACCCTTTTCTCCCTCTGCTGTTTCTCACTTGAACACAGTGCGTTATATAAAAATTTCTTCTGATAAGATGTGGACAAAAGGAGCTGAAAGACATTAGGTTAGTCTTAAAACTGCACACATCAATAGACTTCACATGATACTCGCGCACAGAACAGTATCGAGGAGTGGGAAAGCATGCACAACGTGGAGCATTTCACCTCCGCATGCACAAATATGGTCTCAGGAGCATGGAGCGGTGATAAGTGCAAACTCCACCGTCCACACACACACATAACTCAGCTTTCCTGCTTGTCAATTCAGTTGTCAATTTGAGAGTTTGGTGTCTGCATGTTGTTCCTGTGCCTGCATGGGTTTGTGGGTTCCTCCGGGTACTCCGTCTTCCTTTTTCCCTTTTGAAGTGCATGGCATGTAGTGGTTTTAAATTGACTGTAGATGTCAGCGTGAATTGTTGTCCGTTTATCTATTAGCCTGGAGATGTACTGGTGACCTATCTGGGATGTACCCTGCCTCTCACCCATTGTCAGCTGGGATAGGCTGCCTGACCCCACAACCCTGTACAGAATAAAGCAGGTATAGCTGTAGGATGCCATCTATTGTTTTTATGACTCCCCCTCTCTCTTGTTCTGTCTCTCGCTCTCTTTGTTCTCCTTCTGTTTCTTGTGGTCTTGCCTTGGATGCTTCTCTCAGCCTTTGTAGTCAATAATAAATCTTCTTCTCGGCATGATGTCGTTTTAATAAATGATTACATTGCAATTTCACACTTATTTGCATGCGCTTTTCAGGCCTTCTCGTTAAAGTTCTACATTATTGTGCGAGCACTGCTTGAGAAATTTAATAAGAGTGAAGTGAAAGAACGATGAAACAAATTGCTCTATATCCTCCCACTAACTGTTTACAACACTTCTCTTCAAAGAGGTGAGGGTGGGTGATTGGGTCTGGTTGAGAGACATTGGTTGGTTGGTTCATCAACCTCTCTAATATGGAGTTAGAACAGTCTCATAATTCACAAATGCACACAGAAGAATTCGCAAATGTAAACTGCAATCCACAAATGCACACAGAAGAATTCACACATGTGAACTGGGATTCACAAATGTAAACTGCAATCCACAAATAAATTAAGAAAGTTCACAAATGTATTTCTGCATTCACAAACTGCTTTTGTGTGTGAATCTTTTTTGAGACTGCTCTGCCGTCAGCTCGATCCACAAATGCATTTTTTCAACACGGAAGTTTCTGTAGCCAATCAGATGTCTCCCTCCTTTCAGCCAATCACAAAAACTCACCCCACGTGGGGGTGGGTGTACTGTTCAGCCAATCATATGAACGCGTCCGCGCAGCGTTATACTTGACCGTGTCATTGGGCTGAAGAGTGAAGCTGCCCGTCGGAGAGACCATGGCGTCTGATGGGGACAATAGACCCTTTATTTGTTTACAAACATTGTGACGTTTTTTTGTGGGCGGGGCTTATGCTGGAGGCAAAAGCTGAGCGAGAAGTCAAGCGGGACTGGGAGTATATAGTTTGCGCTGGGAGTTTGCAGCGCAAACTCGAGCATTTTTAACCCGTTAAACTTCAGTGTACCGCCGGCGGTACACTTACTAATTTGCATAGGAATTTAAAGAATGTCCGAAGGCTGCAAACGCAATTATATAAACACTATACGCCGATGGAAAGCTTAGATTCTCATGAATCCGCCGGTATAAACCACTTTCAGATGTGATTACCACAGCGGATAATATAAACACATTTGTCCGACAAACAACGACGCGCATCGCGAGGTGCATTTCTTTTTAAACGACCTATTCGTGGATTATATACCGACTTCAAGACATGTTTTGGACAAAATAGTTTACTGGCTTGTGTCATCTGGATGTCCAAGGTTGGATTATGGCCGTTTTTTGTGGAATATTTTCATCTGTGTGTAATAATGAACCCGGAAATGTGAGTCGTGCTGTGTTCCTTAATGCCGTGTATAGAGAAATGATGGATGGATATTCGTTGTTTGTCGGACAAATGTGTTTATATTATCCGCTGTGGTAATCACATCTGAAAGTGGTTTATACCGGCGGATTCATGAGAATCTAAGCTTTCCATCGGCGTATAGTGTTTATTTAATTGCGTTTGCAGCCTTCGGACATTCTTTAAATTCCTATGCAAATTAGTAAGTGTACCGCCGGCGGTACACTGAAGTTTAACGGGTTAAAAATGCTCGAGTTTGCGCTGCAAACTCCCAGCGCAAACTATATACTCCCAGTCCCGCTTGACTTCTCGCTCAGCTTTTGCCTCCAGCATAAGCCCCGCCCACAAAAAAACGTCACAATGTTTGTAAACAAATAAAGGGTCTATTGTCCCCATCAGACGCCATGGTCTCTCCGACGGGCAGCTTCACTCTTCAGCCCAATGACACGGTCAAGTATAACGCTGCGCGGACGCGTTCATATGATTGGCTGAACAGTACACCCACCCCCACGTGGGGTGAGTTTTTGTGATTGGCTGAAAGGAGGGAGACATCTGATTGGCTACAGAAACTTCCGTGTTGAAAAAAATGCATTTGTGGATCGAGCTGACGGCAGAGCAGTCTCAAAAAAGATTCACACACAAAAGCAGTTTGTGAATGCAGAAATACATTTGTGAACTTTCTTAATTTATTTGTGGATTGCAGTTTACATTTGTGAATCCCAGTTCACATCTGTGAATTCTTCTGTGTGCATTTGTGAATTATGAGACTGTTCTAACTCCATACTCTAATGACGAATGGCTGCTCATGAATTCAAAAGGATTCTTTGGAACAGCCCTGTCTCTGCAAAATTACATCCGTATTCAAAGACAATGTGAATGTAATGTAAATGTGCTTTATATTTGTCACTTTAAAAGAATGGCAAAGTCAGCATTAGGGGGCATAAGGGATGGACGATGGCGGAAACCACCAACTGGATGTTTCGTTTTCTCTCATTGTTATTTTTTTAATGCTTTGCTGATTGGGTTTTCAGATAAGTTACATTTTTTAAAAACATTTTGCTATGTAGTGATGAGGATTTGTAACATGTGGTAGAGCAGCCCTGCTCGTTTAAAAAATGGGCTGGCTAAGCGAGACTAGTAAGTAGCTGAGTGTTTATTAAACCTATTGAGACAAACATAAGTTCTTAATTATTTTTTAAATTTTTTAAAGCAATTTTCTTTTAAAACATCAAGCAGGATGATGAGGCAGGGGTTGTCAGTGGTGAATCATACAATTAACAGGTGAAAGAGGAATAAAAGATACAGTCAGAGTCAACTGGCTGTGCTCTGCTGAACAAACAGCTGAGCCCAGACAAAGCTCCCTCTTATCATTCCAATCCTGTCAATCGAATATCCCTCTGTGGCGTTCATGCAAACAAAGGCGTCTTGCACAGAGCTTGGCGTGGCATAATGAAATAATGTCTTGAAGAGTGGCACTGGGCGTGATTAACTTAATGGAAGATGCTGCTCACAGCCATCTTGCTCATTTGCTTGTTTCAATATGAGGTGATTATCACAGTTTCCATGATAAGCATGGTGATTGCTTTGAAACAACACTGCTCTGAGCTGCGTCATTGTATTTTTCTGCGTCCCACCTGTATGCTCTACTTTAGCTTGATGGGAGCAGTACAGCTGTGAGCCTCACTGATAAAATTCTGTTTTTGTGATCATGCATGCACTGGACACCGTGTCATCTTTGTCTCAAACATGCATTTTTTGACAAACAATGAGCTTGTTTGCTCTCGGGTGGATAAGACAGCAAGTCATTCTTACTAAAGTTAAATGTAAGTGCATTCATGAAGCAGTCAGCATACCTGATATCTGATTGGTCAGACCACCTCAGTATGTCATGCCTGCACTGTAAAACCACCAATTATTTTGTCCAGAAAGCTTTTAAAATTCAACAAGCAAGCACTGTGGTTGCAGTTAAATCAACACTAACTTGCTACTTTGATAGCAGTGCTGTTGAATATAATACACCCAATACAAGTATCACTTTTGAGTTGATGCTAGCGCTGTCTCAGTTTAGTAGCTGTAGTATACAGTGATGACTGAAGAATACTTAATTTATTGAAGTGTTTTGTGCCTCCATTTATGAATGATGGAAAATATCAGTCTCTGCATGCTGTCCATGTCCATTGTCATACTACTTCTATGGGTCCTTGCATACAACTTGTGGATATACTTCAGATGCAATTGTACCCTGTGCTGGATACATTCAAACAATTGTTTGCACAGATGATTTGGAGATGTAGCTGCTTTGAAATGGCTCGGAATGACTTTCCTGACTTGTTCAAGTCAATGATTTCCTTTTACTGATCTTTGCTGAGCTCCTCAGACCTTCCCACCATAATGTTTGTGGCTGAGTCTAGTGAGTATATCAAATGGGCATTATTTAAATTAGCTCAGAGGAGTCAGCAGCTATAGTCAATTATAGTCACTCACGGGAAGTTAGGAGGCCATACCACTAAGAAAATTTGATTAACAAAGCTTTCTGTATTATCAAAACTGATAACAGAAGTTGCTGGATTTGAATTTTGCATACATGTATATTTTTGACGCAAACAATTTTGTCATTTTTCTAGAAGACGAATAATAAATGTATGAAAAAGCAAAGTGCATGTTTGTGTTTTGTGAGAGATGCATGTTTTAATGATTAAGGAATTATAGGATTCATTGGAGAGTCTACATTGCCATGATATACGTGGTCTTTGTATGTGTATGTAAGCTGTGTACGTTCACGACTGTAATTGGCGCAGCTCTGATGTAATCTTAATAATTTGAAGCCTTTTTGTGGCACTAAGTACTGTAATACTATCGATACCATTGTGGTGTATTTGTATTATGATGTTGTTGCAGTTTTGATGTTATACTGGTATGATTGAAGCATCATAGTGCCATTCTGGATTTTCAATGCTGCTGTGATGATGATGTCGAAGCATCGTAATTGTGTTGTTACAATTACGTTGCTTACACAATACAAAGCTGTGGTTGCTGTGGTGATACTGTGTGATAATTGTGGTGTTGCCGAGGCTTTGCAGACTTGTGAAGCTTTGAGGCGCTGGGCTGCAGGCCTGCAGGCCTGCTGAGATTAGACGGTGGCTGTGCCGCACTTGGCTCCATTATTCATTGGCTGTTGTGCATTTTGTTTTAGAGCGAAACATGCATTGACATCAAAGGCAAAATAGGAAAGGGGAGGAAAACAGCCCACCGTCTTAAAAAAAACCCATGTTGCATTTATGTATTTCATTATCTGGCCCAGGAGCAGGGGAGAGAAGGGAGCAGGAGGAGAGCGATAGAGAGAAGGATGGAGAGGACTGGGACTGATTGTGTTATCACAGTGTTTACATTAAACGCCCAAAGGCTGGAAGGCCTTGGATGAATTACAGCCACTGGAGAGAGTTGCTGTGTGTTTTTGTGTGTGTGTGGTTTTATGTAGGCATGTAATTTTGTTGCAGCCTGCTTGGTTTTGCATAGATCTTCATCTCTCCTTCCACGCAGTTTGTGTCAACACACCCTTTCAGACCTACATACACATCTTACCCAAACAGCTATATGGCGTATAGTAACATCTCTTTAGTGATGGATGGATCAGCCAGGATGTGGTTTAGTATTTGCTGTAATACATTCATACTAGGGTTGGATTATATGTTAATATTTTTTTTCAACCAGTCACCTTTAGTCCAACAGCTAGTATCTGACCATATATTTTCGCCACTATTTCCAAAGATTGTCAGATCAAAATTTCCCATACGGTTTTATATTAGCGGTGACAACTTAATCGTTTGCCACCACGTATTAATTTTGTTGCTTTTTTTCTTTTTAAAATGGGTAAATCTTGTTTGAATGTAGAGCTGCACTGTCTTCCTGTGTCTCCCACTTTAACATACACTGACAACATTGTGAACAGCTCCTCCTTCTGACTCAGAACAAGCAGAGTAGAATCAATGCAGTGTGAACACCTCTGCAAAAATATGCCCAAAACTGACACATTTAGGTTGAGTCTGGCAAATCAATTTTTCTGTTCCTCACACAAAGCTGTCAATTAAGTTATTACAAGCAGGTGTTCCGTTACCTTTCCAGGCCTTGCTCCTATCAGTGGCAGGGATAACTGTCTTTACTGTTGCCAGCCTCGTATCCATTAACTAGCCTTTACTGGCCAGAAAAACTGCAGTAATGAGAAGAGGAAAAGACACATCACATGCTCTTTATTTTCATTTCTGGGTGAGCAAACATGGTACACAACATTTTGGTAACTGTTAGACTGAAAATTGGACCCATCAACACACTTTATTGCTGATGACAATGAATGGTTCACTTTGTAGACATGAACAGTGACTGGAGCTCTTAACTTTTTCACAATTTTTACTGCCAATTCCTTTTAGATCATCTTTTGAATTCCACATTAAAGGTTAATTATTCAGTTCTCAATCTGACAGAGCATAAAATTTGCAAAATAAATTGAGAGAAATCAACCCAAAATTGCCTAAAAATTAACCAGCCATCAACTCCAGATCACCTAACCTTAATTCATCTCGCTATGTTTCACTACCCACTCACCACAAATCACTGCCAGATTTAAGCAAATAGAAGACTTACAGTCATAGCCTCTGGTGTTATTAGAGACTTGTCTTCATCACCATGTATAAATGAACTCTTGTTGAGTTGCTGAACTGAAGATGGATGTAAACCTAAATGTTTTCCAGGGGTTGGAGGAGGCCAAATCAGACCTGAAAATGAGCTAACATGGAGCTTACATTTGTCAGGTGGACTCAAGCATGATTACACATGCTTGTACACTGTTGTACTGTTTGACTTTTGGCATTTTCTTTGTATTTTTCTCTTCAAGTTGCAGTGGTTCCACCGCCATTCTAAGTGTCCTTGATTTTGGCCAATATCTAAACCATCTAGAAAAAAAACTGCTGTCACATTTGAGGATTTTGGTATCAACTTCCATGTACAGAAGTATCAGTTCTAACAACATTTCTACTTGACTCTTAATGACCAATAACACCTCATATAATTCGAGAAGCAACTAGCCACCCGCTATTTTCAATGACTTCTTGTGGTTTGGCCTTTTTGGTCAATGGCGGGTTCATACCTACAACCTACATCCAGTGAGTCAATCTGGTAAAGAACAAATATTAAAAAAAAAAACAATAAAGCATCATTCGAAACAATAAGTAGACTTAGTGCAAATCTTGTCTATATGGTGGTAGTATTGTAGGATTATATCGCTTTGAAAAGACATATAAAATGGAACTTTATAAACCCTGAAGAAAATTCTTGAAAGAAAATATACAACGAAGAAGCTTTGAAACTTCTTGTAGCTTAAAAAAGTTTTGCCTTCCCCTTTCACTTACAATCCTCTTTTTTTTACTTTGTGTTGATCTGTTATCTTGAACAAAACCTGCTGTGGAGCAGGTTAGATGTTCTGCATAAGTTACCATCACAATGTACTGTAGCAACACATGAATCTCCGTTGTGCTCATGAAAACCTGGACTTAAACCTGAAGTTAACTCGCTAACTCTAAATCTACCATTGTAGTACAGACCTCTGGTCAGAGGCTTCACTGTCAACATTTTCCTTTAAGGAGTCACTATGAGCTCACCAGGTCATCCTTCTTCCCTTCTGTCCATGTCGGAATAATCAGTCTCATCCCTGCTTCTGCACCCCGTTGCTACACTCCTCCTTCCTGTGTTGAATGGGTTATTACCAGCGTCTCTTCATCGTATCCAGGGTCATTAATACATGTCAGCTCTGTACACAGAGACTCCTCACTTCATTTATCCCAGCACGCCTTTCAATTTAATCAAAATTGCTGCAGCAGGACACGCACGCATGCACACACACACACACACACACACACACACACACACACACACACACACACACACACACACACACACACACACACTAATGTGCTGATAAGAGGAACTTCTGTACTCATGTTATGTGATCATTTTTTGTATGAACAATTATTTTCGCAATTGTTACACACCATGATTCATTAATTAACCATGTTTAAATGAGATTTTCCATCGCTGCTTGTGTTCTTTTTTCCATCGCACACTGTTCACATGTTGCAAACTTCAATAGTAGCACAAACTGGCGCACTGAGCAGTTCACCTCTCTGACACACTGTGAACATTAATTACAACATATTAGATGATAATTTACTGAGATAAGGTGAAATACACTTTATTGTCCCAAGGGGAGATTTGTCTTGTTCAAAAGAGTTACAGTACAGCTGCAACAATAGATAGCAAATCATACAAAGAAAAGACAAGAAAACAAACTCTTCTTCATAGGTTAGTGTTCAGTAGGGCTGTCCCGAGTAGCAGTTTCTGGGCTCTGGATATTCGGCCTCGATTAATGACGAATATCTGAATATTCGGTCCCACTCCGTAATGTCTGACGGGGGGTGGAGATGGGGGGAGGTGGAAAAAAGGGGAACGCTTTTTCCATCTACCGAGTGCTAATTGAATATGTCTTCAAGATGTACTTGTGATACTCCATCTGTACATTGTTGCATACGTCACAGCATCTGGCTGAGCTGCTTTAGAACGATCAGACCAGTGATGCAATCGACTGAGAAGGCATTTAATGATCCCCTAAAAGACTAATTTCATTGTTGAACTTGATGAACAACGTGGCACAGCAAAGCTTTGGTCAGATTGCAGAGCCTTTTTGTCAGGTTTGGCGGATGAAGAAGGGATCACAGATGAATTATTTTAAAATGAAAATGCACGTCTGTAAACAAACACTCTTCATTTTTTCTGTTTAAAGCACAATCTGTTTGTGTTTTGTTTCAGTCATCAATCTGATCAGCATAAGGCACAAACTGACTGGATGTAGCAACACTTGCTCTCAGCACCATAAAAGAGGAAATTCCTGCATATGGGAGTTGTAATTCTAAGAGCAGAAACAATATTTGAGTCCCAGGGATTTCCCATTGGCTAATAGGAACAGAATACAGAGGGACTGAGCGGAAAGCAGAGGTCTTTGCTAATCCTCTGCTTGTATGTCAGAGGGAAGTGTGAGCTACTGTAAATACTACCTGTGACATGTTTCTGACACACAACCTGCTATAAGCTGACAATAAGAGCAGCTGTTAATAAAGCTGAGCCTGCTCCTGCAGTCAGGATGAACACCAGTAGAACCACAGAGAGCACTTACTGATCAACCCTTTAACCTCTCTGTGTGTCTCTCTCTCTGAGCATCCTTTCTCATTTTGTAAAGGAACAAAAAATAAACTAACATTCTCTATTGATATTCATTGAGCAAAACCTTCAGGGATTTAAATTCTTTGTTTCATGTGGTGACCTTCGAAAAATCCTGAAGAACCGCTCCTCACTCTAACTCTCTCCGTGTCTCTCTCTTCATGAATAAAGCCAGCAGTGGAGGTGCTTTAGCAATTCAGCTCTTATTTACCCAGCTGCAGAGGTTTTCCCCGCACTATCTCGTGGCTCAAGGGAAGGATTTAAGCCTGGCTAAGACAAAATCTAATATTTCTTCAAATACAAATGGAATGGAAGGCAGTGGTTAACCTCTTTAGCTTTTTGTGTATGCGTCTTTGTTAATCTGTGTGTGTGTGGGAGAGTGTTCGGGATAGTGTATCTGTGGTAAAGAGGAAGATATTTGCTGACAAAAAGGCTCCTTTTCTGAACTCTGTGACACACAAAATGATGAGCTGTAATATTACTAGTATTAATGATAAAACCAATTACATAGTAACTTCATGGTAAAACAAAACGGAAACCTCAATGAAACAAACAGAGCTATTAAGACTATAACTGTAAAGATAGCAGGTTTAAAGGAATGGAAGACAGTGGTATGAAGTCAATTCTGAGGCAACATGTTGAAGCCTAAATATGTGCTTATTTTTCTGACACAGGTCAGCATCGTGGCCACAGAATTTTACAGGCATTAGATTAACCCAGCCAAGTTGTCACGAAGGCATGAGCAGTTTATGTATTTTTAGTAGAAAAAAAATCTAATTTGAGATATTTTTGAGATGATTAAAGCAGGACTAAAACATCATGTATTGACTTGGCCTCCAAAGATCCCAGGTCCCAATCTGATGGAACATCCACGTGAAGCACCACCCTTCTACTCACATGATCTATAAGGATCTGCTGTCATTTTTCTTTGGCAGAACCAGCAGAAGGGGAGCATACACAATAAGCAGTCGGTTTTAATATTGTGACTGATCACTGTGTTTGATAATTCAGTGTTTTCCACTGCCTTGCCCCACAATCAGTGTATCAGTTTTATTTGTATTTAGCTGCAAGAAGTTTTGTGACATCCACTAATAGATGTCCCAGTTGTTGTTTGAAGGGTCACAGTTTAGAGCTGAACATTGTCTGTGCCATGAAGCATCACACTGTGAGCACTTGTAGCAGCTGACTTTGTATCACCAGTCATCTTCATCTTTATATCAGTTAGTGCAGGTTACAAATTGGATTGACTGAGTAGGAGGAACTGCATCTCAGTAGTTGTTGGAGAATCTGTTGTTGGCAGAAATGCGGCTTCCTATATTTGAGCTCTTTCTTTTGGAAAACTGTTTGGGGATGTCAGTTCCAGCATATTATGAGATTCACAATTTTCTTCTTCTTCTACTAGCTAAAAAGGTTATGCTGACAAGGTTGCATGCATGTTGTGGACACACGTTCCATGGATGATAATTATTATTTAAAATATTATGATTATGATTTTTTCCCCCACAATTACAAGAGATATCAATGAAAAAAGAAATATGTATAAATAAAGGAGATTTAAAGGTTATTTTAACTGTTTTATTTGAGATTCAGTTTGGTCACAGAGATGGGACAGGACAAAAATGGCCTTTTAGGGGGAACTCCAGACATATTTGTTTTTTGTTTTTTTTAGTATTCTTTCAAAGATTATTTTCTCCTGTTTTTTTAAAATTTGGTCTCAGAATAATTACATTTACACAGTAACTGCATGTTTTAATATTTTGTACATGGATTATTTGAAAAATGATGGGTGGGATGTAAAATTGGCTTACCTGTGTATCAAATATCAAAACTCTATAATGAGATCTTTTCATTAATGGCTGATGCTTGTCTGCACGACAAAGTGTTGGGAAGGAAAAAAAAAATTGGTTTGGAATTTTGATCTGCTTTTTGTGCATCTTGTTAGAACTTTAACCATCCTGACTAATTACCTCTGTAATTCTGTCTCTGCATATCTCTCTTATCTGTAGCTGCTTTAATGCCTCCAAGTGACTCTCCTGATTTCTTGAAGTCACTGATTTGCTTTTTCAGATCTTTGTAAAGCTCCTCAGATTTCCCACTGCAATGTTTGTGACTAAGTCTAATGAGTGTATCAGATCTATTTAAACTCGCTCAGATGAGTCAACAGCTGTAGTCAATCGTAATCACTCAGCAGAATTTAAGAGGTCATTCCACTAAAAACATTTGATTGTTACAAGTTTCTACATCACCAAAACTGATCATTTGAGTTGCTGTATGTCTATTTTTGACCAAGCAGATTCAGTCTTATTTCCAGGGGATCTATAATAAATCTACCTCAGCATCAATCTGCATGATTGTTGTTTTTGTGACAGGTCGAATAGGTTTCGATAATTCCATCAGAAAATTCAGAGTTATAGGAATCATTGGAAATTTAAAACTGCTGTGGTGTACATGGTCTTTACAAGTGTATGTAAACTTTTGTTTGTGACTGTTTTATAGTGGAAATGTGACTGAAAGGTCACAAAAAGTATCACCAAAGATGTTAGTGTGCAGTTCAAGTCCATCTGTTTTGTTTGAATGCTGCTCTGATGTTGTCTGGAGAGGATGCCCGGTGCCTGGGGAGCAGTCAGCAAATAAGGTTAATTGACTGGCTGATCTGGAGATGATAGAACGCTGTCTGGAGGCAGAATGGCTCCAGCTTGAGCTTGAGCTTGAACTTTGATCCTTTTCTATAATCGACTTCTAATAAATGAGTGACTCAAACCTGCTGCGTCGGGACTTTCAGACAAACTTTCGATGCCATTATCCTCGGGTTCTGTTGGTAAAATGTGACTGTGTTCCACTAGTGCAGCCTTGGAAAGTCACTGAAAGTAGTTTTTAAAAAAATGGAATGAAGCATGGAGTTAACTGAGGGAAAACAGTGGAGATTGACAGGAGAGCTGTGTTTCTTTGTTGAGGATGAGCAGATATTGTTTATCTGTGGGAGATGATGGGGTTGAATGCACATGCTTGGGGATGTTGAAAGGCTAAAGCTGGAACAGCAGAAAACCCAAGGCCAGAGGCAAAGAGATTACTCTCCCTTCTTTACCCTGTGTCTTCCTTTCCTCCAGTTGCAGATGTGTTTACTCAGCACTAAGGCTGTTGATTGTTAATTGTTGAAGTTTGTTTTTCTGGCAGGAACTGTTTGGAAGTTCAAGTCTTCTCAACACCACTTGGCTTTTCACTCACATGGCAGCAGTCTCACATTCTTCACTGTCTCTTGTTTTCCATTTGACATTGTCATTTCCATGTCTGCTGTTTTTCAGCCAGGATTAAGTTGAAATCTGCAATTCAAACACAAAGCCAACAAACAAAAACATTCATCCATCTATTTTCTATGCACCGCTTAATCCTCATTGGGATCACAGGAGCTGGAGTCTATCTCAGACTAAGAGTGAAGGTAGGGGACACCCTGGACAGGTCACCAGTCTATCACAGGACTACACACACACACACACACACACAGTCACATTCATACCTACGGACAATTTAGAGTGACCAGTTAAGCAGAAAGATCCTGGGAAGGCCAGGATGTGATCCGGTATCTTCGAGCTGCAGGGTGAAAGTGTTAACCACCGATCCACTGTGCAGCCCAAACAAAATGTTCCTTTTCTTTTGATACAAAATGAGTTGTTTTCCATAGAAAGGATCAGGGTGTGTATGAATGGGTGAAACACATGGTAAAGTGCTTTGGTTGATAAGGCACTATTTAAATGTAGGCCATTAAGAACTATTTCTGTTTTGGTTTATAGTTGTTGAAATGAATACATGAGTGAATGAATGCTTAAAGACATCCACTCAAACATGTCTGATGGAACAGAGAGTCTTTTTGTTGCTGTTGTTTCTTCTTTTTAACAGAACGTCTGCGGTCTCATACTACACAGGGCTCTGAGTACTCTTAAACTACATGTGACCAATGCTTAACGCTGTATCTGAACGCCTCCTGTGTAGACAGACAGAGCAGTTGTTGCTGCTGTTGCTCTGCTGAACGTGCTGCTCACACTGTCCTTTTTGTGGGGTAATAGAATAGAAATACTTTGTTAATCCCTGAGGAGAAATCTGTTTGCTACAGTAGAAATAGTACAGTTCCCACCACCATAAATACAGATAAATACGTACAAATGTGCAGTAAATTTAAAAAGAAAATGCAAAACAAAACAAGAAGAACAACAGAGAAAGCAAAATGTCCTATGTGTAAAAGTATAAAAAGTGTGCAATTTCAGATTACAGAACTGGCAAAAGATGCTGCAAGGCAGAGAGGACTGAGAGCAGGGGAGATGCATTGAACAGAGTTATGAGAGACATAAGACAAGAGACATGGTGTTAGATGCAGAGAAAGTGAGCAAACGCTAATCCATAACATGATGCAACGACAGAATTACTGACAGAATGGAATAAAAAGAACAGACTGAACTGGATGTACTTTATAAGCAGACAGATCATAGCAATCATAGATGTGATTGGAGAGACGACAACTGTGTAGGAGGCCTGGTCAGGTCTGGAGTTTGGCCCTAGAAGGTCAGGGCAGAAGATATACACGACTGCTGAAAAGTTTAGGGTCACTTAGAAATGTAATTATTTTTGAAAGAAAAGCAGTTTTTTTCTATGATGATAACATTAAATGAGTCATAAGTCCAGTCCAGACATTGTTAATGTGGTAAATGACTGTTCTGGCTGGAAATGGCTGATTTCTAATGTAATATCTCCATAGGGGTACAGAGGAACATTTCCAGCAACCATCACTCCTGTGTTTTAATGCTACATTGTGTTAGCTAATTGATGATTAGAAAACTCTTGTGCAATTATGTTAGCACATGAATAAAAGTGTGAGTTTTCATGGAAAACATGAAATTGTCTGGGTGACCCCAAACTTTTGAACAGTTGTGCAATTGAATCTGTTGGGGGACAGTCACGAGTGATGTGTCTGCAGAATGATTGGAAAAGCAGCAGAGATGTGGATGTTGTGAACTTTACCGAGGACAAGATGTAGGCTACTATTTCTGCCAAATATGGATGTGATAAAGACCAGCAAAGGAGGAAGAGAGGAATGGACCTTAGATAAGGTGTGGAAATTGCTCTAAACACTCTTAAAAAATCTGCAGAGTAACACAGAGTAAATAAGTTACATGCAACTGCATTTTGTCTTCATAAATACTGTAATGGAACCAAGGGCCCCTTCTATTTCTGAACTTCTTCCACCACCTAGTGGCGACTTTGCCTCACTGCAACTATGGGTAAAATTCTTCTGTGTTGTGTTTTCTATCTCACAAAGCATAATGCAGTTCTGCATACATTTAATTTGTGTGTGCATTCGTGTGTGTATTGGGGTTCGGGGTGAATTTTCATTGTATTTTTCTCTTGAAAGTACCTAGTAGCTGTAATAAGTATATTTTTGAAATGTCAAATCAAATTTTGTTATTATTTTTATCAGATTTTTTTGTGATTTTCATGTACATTTGCAGCACACATGGGACACTAAGTTCTCCCTGATTGTTTTTTCATGGTATGTATGCATTTTTGTTCATTGCTTTGTCTTTTTAAGTTTCCTTGTCAACATAATTACTTGCAGAACTACTATACCATGCCAATATCTTTAAGAAGAACTTTCAGTTTTACTCAATTTTATATATAATATTTTAGAAGAATCTTGCTGTAAAAATGCCATGTGGCGTTTGGTTGTAGATTGCCTTGCTGATTTTAGGCCTGAAAACAGCAGAAATGTCAGGTAAATTCTCTGTTGGGCCCTCCCCACCTGGTGTGAGATGTGGGTGGACCAGATACAGTCTGTATATGATTTTTGGAGTTTATGGTGGGTGACAGTAAGTACTGTGAATTTATTACAGATGGTTGAAAGAAACTGACACTGCTAAATGATGAGAATATTTTTGAGAAACCCACTGGTTGTTAGTCAAGATTGCACTGTAATTTCTGCATATTTGGCAGCAGAGTGTCTGAATTGCCAACAGATGGCAGTGTAAACATGTAAAATTGTTAGTGTTCAGACTGAGAGAGTAACAACATCACAAATTCACCGGCACATTAATATTGCTCCACTGACCACTGGTCTTTTTTTATGGTATAGACACACTCTTTATGGATGTAAGGTTGTTCTTTCAGGCCTAACAGGATGGTTGTATAAATGAGATACAGACTAAGTTTGACGAAGGTTCAGTCTTAGGTGAAGAGGAGTCATAATCCTTTCATCCTATCACAATGCAGTTTAATGCAGCTGCACAGAAGCAACTTTTCAATTTTTTATTTTTTGTTTTACTCTTACCACGTTTCGTTAGCACTGTTGCCTCACAGCTAGAAGATCCACGGTTTGTGTCCTGGTCTGTTGCTGGCATCTTTCTGCATGGAGTTTGCATGTTCATCCTGTGGGTTTTCACTGGGTTCTCCGGCTTCCTCCCACAGTCCAAAAACATGCTGAGGTTAACTGATAAGTCTAAATTGTCTGTAGGTGTGAATGTGAGTGTGCGTGTTTGTCTCTATGTAGCCCTGTGACAGACTGGTGATCTGCCCAGGATGTTCCATGCCTTCACCCTAAGTTTGTTGGGATAGACTCCAGCCCTTCCGCCACCCTAATGAAGATTAAGCGGTGTATAGGTGATGGACGGATGTACCACATTTGCCAAAGTTTAGATTTAATTATATATACAAACCACCAGAAGCAATATCAAATAAAACCAACCAAACCATCATTTATGGGCCTTGTTCATGTTGTATTTCTGCTTCAATTCTAATAAATAGTGTAACAGTTGTGCTTGTTCTGTTTGGCACAGCTCTCATGCACATTCTGTACATAACGATACTGTGTTGCTCTGTATTTCTAGAGCAAAAATAACAAATATGACATTTATCCTGGTACTGAATCACTGACTGCTATGAACATATTATTGAAACGTGCACGACTGTTGAGCAAATGTGTTGTTTGTGTTAAGAAAACCTTGTAGAAAAATATTAATTAACCAGTCAAAATCATGAAAAACAATTTCTTATCCCACCCCTCCTCTATCATAATCTTTAAATATGTAGACTCCTACCTTCTCTCTCTCTCTCTCTCTCTCTCTCTCTCTCTGTGTGTGTGTGTGTGTCTCCAATCACTCCATGCACAGAGGCACAGCTGTACAGGAAAAATAAGACCCAATAAGAGTGAAATCCTGGAGAGTTTTAAAACCCTGCATTTATTTCCATTATTAATTATAGTCATTACTGCTGTCTCCTCCTGCTGGGGGTGGGGGGTGGGTGGGTGGGTGGGGGGGGGGGCTTTGAGGTGGGGAGAGGAGGAAAAACAGGGGCGAGGTTGAGGAGCACTGTGAGAGCAGAAAGATAGACGCAGAACTACAGAAACGAGAGATGGAGAGAAAAGATGAGAGGATGAAGACACATTGCATGGATTGTTTTTTTTTGTTTGTTTCCTCTGCTCGGCATTTTGCTGCTCTCCACATTTACACTTGGCGTTTTAGGCACCCGCTGTCTGTCACACATGCAGTAGTTTGAGAGATCATGAACATGGATAAACAGATGGAAAAGTGCTATCAACAGAACAGTAAACCCAAAATTTAAATGTAACTTAAAGACCCCCTCCAGTGAAAATCAAGGTTTTTTTTTTTACCTTGTTAACATACCCATATGTTTGTTTTTATATTCGAGAAGACACTTAACGAGCAAAATTAGAAGTCAAAGCCATGGCTAAGCATTTACACCTTGAAGCTTCACTGTAGGGAAGATAGTCTCAAAAATACACATTCAGACTTCAAGGGTTTCATACATTACAAACTTAAGGAACCAGTGCTGACAGATGGCAGGGTGGGGCCATCATACTTCCTTAGAATCTGTTTGTCTGTAACATGTATGACTGAATTACTCCAATATTACAACTTGCCATAGAGTCATTTTACAGTGTGATGTGCTCTAGCTGTAGCAAGGAGAAAAGAGTGGATAAACAGGGTGCAACTACATACAGTTAAATCTAAACCATTTTAAGATGAGAGGAGATTATTTCATGAAATAAAACAAACAAAAAAAAACTTATGACTATGTAAATTTGAGGTTAAATTAAACCTTAGATGTACAAGTGATTGAACCCTACACTCTTCTATAAGTGGGTCAAAAATGACGAGTATAAGAATCTGTGTGTTTTTATGTCATTTTTGTCATTTTAGTTAAGAGTAGTAATTTGTATTACTATTTGTGTTGTATTTCTGTCCACACAAGAGTGATTTCATGTTTGAAATTTATTTTTTCCCACTTCATACCAGATTTTGTACATTTTGATCATTGAAAAGGAATAATCTTGCACAGAACTGCAGCAGAAGGATGTCAGCATCCATTTTGCTGACATTTTTCCACTCTTTTCCTCTAATTGTTGCTGCTCTCTGTCCCTCCAAGGTTGTGCACTTCATCACCTCTTCTATGATATTATCAGCAACAAAGAGCTTGAAGTAGTAATACAAATATTACAGATTCTTTAAAAGTATAAAAGGTAGCTTAAAAATTGAATGGGATGATAGAAAATGCATGTTTTTGAGGCATAGCTGGAAAAAGAAATGATAAAAACTTTTCATGACAAAGATATTGCAAGAAACAACCTCACTGGATCATTTTTGACCCACTTATGCATCTAAAGGTAACAACATGAGAGAAACGTTAACATTAAATAAACTTGTGCAAGTACATAATCACTGTTACAGTTACTTTTTTAATTTTTAAAACATGAAAAAGAGGATTTTAGGTAGAGCATCTCCTAAGCTAACAGTGACATGACAGGGGAAAACAAAAATAAAACTGCTACAGAATCTGACAGTATACAATAAATCACCAAATGATAGTGAGGACACATTGCTAGCAACCAAACTTAACATGAGGCTGTGGAGGTCATTCTCTTAAAGTTATTGCTGAGACAAAGGCAGTTTGTATGGATGTGAAATAAACAAAAAAAAAATGAAAAAAAAGTCTTGGTTTACTAAAGAGGGAACTGGCAGATTTCAAACAAGAAGTTAGAAGCCAAATGCTATTAGTACGGCTTTAAACAAATAAGGGATAGAATGGAGGAGATGGAGTAGAGAGTGACTGACATGAAGAAGCCAAGAACGTTCTTTCTCACACACTTAAACTTCAGGATAATACCCAAGTCCCATGAACAATCTAGACCCTCCAGAAAAACGCGATTATGCGATCACATGAATTCCCGCATTAATCACCAAAATGCCGCTGATTATACGGGGGTCAATTATTTCCCAAAAAGCCGCATAATCCCGCAAAACAGCGCATAATTCCCGCAAGAATCTCACATTTCCACGAAAAAAAGAGAAATATGCGGGTCCCGCTTGATTTCACAATTTCCGCATAAAATGAGAAAACTATAACCAATATAAATGGAGTTGTAAGTTTTTATGTGACGCCCGGCCTGACGTCATCAGTTCGCGCATTCGCACACACACTAGAAGCACGAGCTGATGCGGAGCGCGGAACCAGTGTTGTCAACTTAGCGACTTTCTCGCTAAATCTAGCGACTTTCCAAAGCATCCTAGCGACTTTTTTTGTCAAAAGCGACTAGCCACAAATCTAGCGACTTTTTCTGCCGTTTTGGAGACTGACAGGAAAACTCGGATCATTCTACAGTCTACATTCTACATTCTACAGTTTTCAACGAGCAGCAGGTGCTGCTGTGAGCTTCTCCCCCTCCCAAAGCACAGGCTGTCAGTCCAGTAACCCCGCAGCAGTCCCAGTGTCTGATTAGAGGACACATCCCTCCGCGACCAGACGGCAGGTGAATCGCGCATATTTTTCCATATTTCACTACTATTCGCATACTTTGCAACTTTCCGCAATTTCTCCTCATAAAATGGCATAAAACCCCCGCATATTTATTCGCATAATCAAGGACTTTAGCCCGCATAATCAAGGATTTTTGCTCGCATTTTTCTGGAGGGTCTAACAATCCTAGAGGTGCATTCATGCAGAAGTAATATAAATATCGTTGCACTTCCCGAGGTGGTGGGGGAGACGATATACAGGCGTTCCTGAAAATGTTTATTAAGACGGCACGGTCCCTTCCTGACACTGATCTCATTATATAACGCTGTCACTGGTCCCTTGGATCTGATCCACTGCATGCTGCAAACCCAAGCTGCAAATGCTTGCCTGTTTTTTGGAGCACAAGACCCAAGAGTTAGTGTAAGTCAATGAGAGTGCCCCCTGAAGGCTCTTTCATTCTCTCCATGTCCACGTTTGTAGGGGTTACACATGATATAAATTTCATCATCCACCCAAGTCCAAGACCCCTCTGTGGATGTCCACATACTGCTTTAAATTTTGTGACCACATGCACTGGCTGCACTTCAAGTGCTTCAACTGCATGTGTCAGAAAATCAAATGGTGCTTCAAACAAATGCTTATGAGGAGAGATTGTATGAGAAGTTGTCAGTCATCCACACCTTTAAAAGTCAACATTTAAACTGCTGTATGACTGGAACCCTGTGTTGTTTCAAAGTCATGAATTAGCATTTAGTCCCAAACTATTTGCTCTCTTCATTGAATCACTAAATCCTGCTCTTCTGTGCCACTGAAAATGAAACTCTGAATGACAGTTCAGGTGATGCTCTGAATTTTAGCATGAATATATGAACACAGCCACAGAGAAACAAATGGCTGGTAAATGCATACATTTAATCATTAACATTAAAAATATGTTTACAGTGTTTTAAAAATCCAACAATAATAGTCAGAAAGTAAGAAACTTGAACGTGGCCAGTAATGCAAAATGCATCCTAATATGTCTGCTGTTCATTTTCATATCTTTTGGGAGCATTTTAATATTTTTATTCATACTGGTCACACATGATAACAGAGATGACACCAATAGAGTGTTGTTTTTTTTTGTGCCCACTGGGCAGTGAAAGTATTTGTTACAAATACTGTTAGCAGGAAGCAAAACAAGTAATAATGTGCAAATGCTCTCATGAAGACTGAATAGATACAATGAATTTAGGAAATCTGCAGTATATTAGTAATACTGATGAACATTCATTTATCCATCCTTTATGTATACACAGCTTAATCCTCATTAGGGTTGTGGAGGGACAGGAGTCTACCCCAGCTGACGTGGGGCGAAGGCAGGGGACACCCTGGACAGGTGACCAGTCTGTCACAGGGCTACATATACAGACAAACAATCACTCACATTCACACCTACAGACAATTTAGAATGATCAGTTAACCTCAGCATGTTTTTGGACTGTGGGAGGAAGCCGGAGAACCCGTAGAAAACCCACACATGCACAGGGAGAACATGCAAATTCCATGCAGAAAGATCCCAGGCCCAGGCCAAGACACGAACCAGGGATCTTGTCGCTGTGAGGCCACAGTGTTAACCACCGGGCCGCTATGTAGCCTGACTGCATTGCAACATTTTTTTAAAGCTTTTGCAGAGTTACTAAAACACTGCTTTTGTGTTTTGTAAGTGGTGATTGTTCATGTTGTCAGTTTTGTATATGCACACAATTCACCCACACAATATTCTTTTGTTGAAGACTTCTGTGTACAGTTGTTGTTTTCATTGTTTGTGCCAGAGTTTATTTGTGCCGGATTCATATTGTGCAGCCATGCATGTGTAAACAAGGAAAATTCACAGGCATCATTGCATGCACGTTCTGGACATGAATGCTGATGTGTGTGTGTGTGTGTGTGTGTGTGTGTGTGTGTGTGTGTGTGTGTGTGTGTGTGTGTGTGTGTGTGTGTGTGTGTGTGTGTGTGTGTGTGTGTGTGTGTGTGTGTGTGTGTGTGTGTGGGTGCGCATGCATTTCTCATAATTCACAGACCATTGAAAGAGTGAGCTTATTTGTTGCTGTCACATGATTACAAGGACTTAAGCGGAGTCTTGTTTAGGATCCCATGTGTATAAATCTAAAAGACCTTTGTGCTTACATATTGAATCTCTGAGCTTGACTTCTTTCTTACATACTTCTGGGTGGAATCCTTGCAGAGAATATTTCATTGTGAGCGGTTGTATTTGTGTGTAGACACACCAGCACCACAGTGGGATTTCTCTGCCACTGTGTCGAGTTTTCTTGTGTCCTAAAAACAATGGTAGCATGTTGGAGTTGAAGCTAATAAATGATAAATAACTGGTACTTTAGTATCAGTAATGCAAGGTAGAAAACAGAAGACATTGAAATCAGCTGACCCTAACCCTAACCCATCTTTACATGCAGTGGCGGCTGGTGGTTAAATTTGTTGGGTGGGCTAACAAATGCATAATACCGATTAAATAATTAACATCACCTATGATACACACAGTTACATCAATTACAGGTACACTATTCTCTCTCTCTCTCTCTCTCAGACACACACACACACACACACACACACACACACACACACACACACACAGATACATATGCCACATCGGTTGTCTCATCAGCTTGCACAGCCACAAATGCCTTCTGCGATATTTCATCAGTCACTTTTTGTTCATTAACAGCTAACATACAATCAAGCAACTCGTTTTGGCTAGTCTTGGACGTGTACTTTGCAACTGGTGTGTTTGACAGGTGATCTGCTAACTGTCCATGCAGTATCTCGTCCAACAAGAAAGAATGGGAAACAGAAAAGTGAATTCTTAGCTACACTTGCCGTTAGGCAGTCCTTTCTGTCAAACCTAGAAACGCAAAACTTAAGATTTTGTCGTTTGTCCCGCTGAGTTATTTGAACATCGTTTGGCCGATGTGATCCCAGTCTCTTAACTTCCAGCTTTTCCTCCAAAGACATTGAGGAAAATGGACATGAAAGCAAATAATCCACCTCGTTCATGCTAACGCCTGTCATAGCTTAACTTTTTCTCCCTCCTTCCCAACTCTGGCACAAATAGCAGCACCGCTGTGTTAACTCGCTGCTATTGGTCAAAAGTCAGTGACCTGTGGGCTGACTGAAGTTAGCTCAAATGATCAGTAAATAAAGGGGGCGGGACATGACACCTGTCAATCACTTACAAGAACGAAATGAATGAAAGCGGACTGCATCTGCTTGGGCTGTAAAAATAAGTCCATTTAGAGATGTTCTATGTTTTTCTTTTGACTGATTGGTGCTGTTGCTACCTTTGTTTTCACCTAAACTTAAAACAATCTGTTGGAAGTTATTTAAAAAATAATTGTCTCTTCTTTTTTGTGTTTGCTTGGGAGGGCTTAGCCCTGTTAGCCCATTTATTCCAGCCGTCCCTGTTTACATGTCATATTACTGCTCTGCAGACCAGTCAGAGTTGTTATAAATCAAGCTTTAGGTTAATGTAAGATCACTTGAAATAAGATATAGCAAAGGTAGCATTGACACTGCACCAATTCTCTTAGGAAGTTAAAAACACAAAGTTAACATTACACCATGGTATGTAAATTGTAAAACCCTTTTCCATTTGTGTGTGCAAAGTGTCCACAGCTCATCTCATGTTTTTCCGCCACCACTTCAGTGCAGCTTGGGTTGCAGTGCTACAATACAGAGAAAAGCTGACGACAGTAAGTGACCAGGTCCTGACTCAGGCCTGGAAGAGAAACAAAGCCTACAAAACATGGTAAATTTTTAATTCCTTTAGAGTGTGTTGTGTGTACAATGTGTGTCTGGTTTTCTTGCCTTGGCTCAGCAGTCTAGCCGTCAGTTTATGCTCAGGTCTCTAGATGAATTTGAAGAAACACCCAGTACGGGGCCTCAGCAGTGCTCTTCTCTGCTTCCCCAGCCTCGCTACTGTTTGACACTTAATTAAAGCTTTCATTAACTCCCTGGGAAGTGTCGAATGGCTCTCTCTTGCTTATTATCCATTGTCTTCCCTTACACCACTCATTACGAGACACTGTGTAATTGTTACCATGTATTACCTGTGTGAAAGGCATCCGCTAGCATACAGGCAGAGATTAAAAATTCTGTCTATTTCATTTTTCACACCACTCACTTGTCAGTGTCACTGACTCAATCTTCACTCGATGTTTATACTTTTCAGTGATGGTCTTTTTTTTTTAACCAACAGCAGATAATAAATGGACAAATAATACAATCTGCCCATAACTTGTTCAGCAATGAAAGTTCAGTTTTCATATATAGGCTTTATTTTCTTTCTTTTTCCAGTGAGCTTTGCTGTGTGTTGGTGCAATGCTACAAAGAAAAATGGGAATGCCAGCAACAGACACCAATAACCCTGACAAGAAAAAACAAACATATTTCTGCACAAGTGCGCATAGTTCTGCATAATAAGATGCATTTCCAAGCCATTATTAGGCAAAGGCAGACAATCACTGCTTGTTATGCGGGGCCACCAGAGTGATCTAAGGAAAAGCCCATTTTCGCTCACTTATTTGTTTGTTCTGTGTTGTACATTGGGGTGCCTTTGTGGGAGGCACAAGAACAGCATCACGAACATCCTCTTCCCACATGTTCATAAAAATTCCCATTATTCCAGGGCATTTTTGAGCCCCCTGAGAGAACAATGGAGGGGTTTCTCTATTGCGGACCCTTAAATTAGCACTGTGATGTATTTATGGCAGTCCTGTGCGACATTAACGTTTTGGGAGGGAAAATGATGGCACATTCAGCTGTGGTGTAAAGGCCCTGTAAATCTGGCGTCTTGCACTTAGCATGCTTTATTACGCTGGCTGTCGATCCTCTCATCAGCATCAGCTTCCTCTGGGCTCACACTCTTTCTTCTCTCTTTCCCTTTAATTGTCGCCCTCCATCATTTTTCATTCTTCTTGCTCATCCCATCCTCCAATGAGAATCCTATATTCTTCAGTCTTTATTCTGCTCTATATTTTATCTACTTTTTGTTTGCCATTCCAGTGTGTCATCATCCCTGTAAGTCTCAGTGTTTTTGTTCTGTATCTGCCACTGTACAACATATTCCTTTTCTCTTAGAATTAAAAGTTACGAATGCTTTCAATATGGTCCAGGTTCCTACAGTAAAAGACCTGTTGCTTTTTTTCTGTAATGTTAGCAGACTGACAGTGCAGTTAAAGACTTGTATGGAGATGAAACTCTCCAGGTTGAATTACTTGTATAAAAGCCTATAAGAAAAGGGATGGTGTGATAGTCAAAGTTACACGGCTCAACATAAAAACTGGTGGAGACAAGACCACTACAACTCCCAAAGTGCTTTTCAGTAAGAAAAATCCAATCACCGAGCTAACACAGTTGGTCAGCCCTATCTAAAATTTTTGCTTTTGCTGATTGCTGGTAGTTTGGCTCACCTTGCTGCAGGAATATATGCCTGACTCAACAGATTTATATTGCTAGTATCAGTCTACCACTGGCTGCACATTTCTTGCACATTTCTCCTCCCTCTCTGCAATCAACCTGTAGCCATTTTCAGAATCTTCTTCACTAGGGGAAACGGCACACACTAAACCACAACCTACCAGAATGATAATCTTAAGTTTTTGAAGGGTTGGATCATGCAATAAGGCATTCCTGCTATGTTTTTGTTTCGTTGGTTTTTTTTGGACCACAATTTTGAGGAAACCTCATTGCTTAGCTCCACCCAAGACGATAGTTTAAAGAAAATCTAACTAGCCCAAGTGTTTTTCCATCCTGTAGCAGACTGATAATGAGATGGAGCCAGATCATTCTACACAGCTCTGTGTCAGTGCTAGAGCATTCTCTGGTTATGCGAGACCATTCTCTGGTTATGCGAGACTGGAGTACTATAGACCAGTTCTTCATGGTGTTTGGTTACAGATGCAGAAAAGACTGGCTTGAAACTTTCACACACAGGACAGTGTTATAGGGATTCCAGGTCGATGTTGAAAACCAGAAGTTCAAATTTACAGTTTTGGATTAATTTGTTGGAATGTATTCTTTAATTTTGTCTGCAGTTTATACCCTAACTGGCTTCTTCTCCATAGCAAAAATTGTTGGAATATTTAGAGCAGTGTGGACTTACACGTGAGAGTGACCATACAAACTGTTCAAGAGTAATGCCAGCACCAAATCGGATGTTTTTATTTTACGTGTATTACTGAACAGGTTCACGGCCAGGTTGAGCAAAGAAGCAGAGCAAAAGGTTTTTGTCAGAGTTTATTCCTGTGGTGCTAATTTCTGGGAAAGAAATTCTGTATGTGGACCAAGAAGGGGTTCAGGTTGATGCCACTGAGGAGGGCACCAAGGACTTGTATGTGTGGATTAATCTAGCTATGATCATCAGTAGAAATTATTCAATAGGAGACAGGCTGAAGTTGTATCATTTAATGACATATAATTCAATAAAATGTATATATCACAATGTAAAATGACCAAATTACCAGCATAAAATCAAAGCTTTGTGTAAAAATAAGTGAAATGCATTGTTCTCTTTTCCAACCGTTCTGTCAATGCGCCACCCTCTCAAAGTCTAATTATAGCTCTGAAAGTGCTAGCAATGTCCTTTCTGCTGCAGCTCCACCCACATGCTACTGCTGTCACCTGGAAAGAACAAGAGAACATGTTGCCTGTGGGGAGTCCAACACTAATCCTTATTCGTCACCCACCATTAGCATCATCGTTGCCTACTTACATTCTGTCTGGACAGCTCTCCCATGTGTAGCTTACATGGTAGGTATAACTTGATGCCTAAGTTCCTTCAACTGCCAATCAGATTCGACTGTGTTTGTAATGATTGGCTTTACTCTGTCTTCTACGCCTCGCTCTGTGGCTCCATCTGGTGTTTCAAGCAACAAAAGGTGTAATGTATGCAACTCAAAAACACACATAAAGTGACATAAGTCAATAACAGGTCACAGCGTCACATGTAATTACAAACCTTGGGCATTTGATGCTCTTGGGACAGTGTCATGCTTTGTCTAGCTTGCAACCTAGCCATGTTTTTCTTAACCAGGGTAATTCAAACTACAGGGTGATGTTTTTGTTTTTTTTTTCCTTGTGGGGCAAGTCACATTCAGTTGATAATTCAGAACACACTGAGACTCTTGCCACACATTTAGTAAAACACGTGCATCACTTGCACTGATCTGACTAAAGTATCTACAGTTACTCATTGGCTGAGGATGATGAACTGTTTTTTTAAAAAAAATTAATAGGCAAGTGCCTGCTGCCTTACTTTCCATTTACTAAATAATCAAATGAGTGTCTTAGTTGACGTAATGCCACAACTTCCAATATGCATTACTCCACTCAAGCCACAGAAGTAGAAAAAAATTAAATGATTACGTAGAGAAAACTATGTTTGGACTTTTGCTAAAAATGAAACATTCTTGATTAGCTTCAGCCCAGCCTAATGCAGCATTATTTCATATTCCAGAACACCGGTTTTGGCGCGAGCTCTTGCGCAATTTCGGAACAAGATCTGCTTTCTAGCGTCCTGAGATTTGGATACAGAGCACAACAAAGAGCGATCGCCAGGTAATGTGGAGGTTTTCGTTCACTTCTCCTCTCTAGTATGCTGTGGGACACTCGTTGAGACTATCTGAGCCGGTCAGTGTGGGGCAAAAGCACGTTAGGGCGGACTTTGACGCGGGGGGGGCAAGTTGTCCCATACTTTTCGTTAGCCGAGCTGCTAGCTGAGCTGCTAAGCTGCCTGCCTGGCTAAATACTGGAGCTATATAAAAAATTCATTTCTCCATCACTCACATGTATGAAATTACATATGGAAACAGACCCCAGGTTGAAAAAAACCGAAGTTCCCCTTTAAGTTATTTTTTTGGCCTTTTGTTGGCTTTATTAGATAGATATAGTTAAGAGGCAGACAGAAAAGTAGGGAGAAGAAATGCAGTAAAGGGCCATGAGCTGGAATGGAACCCAGGCTACTTTGTCAGGGACTATAGCTCCCGCTCAGTCAGTTGAGCTATCTGGGCATGCCCAGAATTATGTTTTTGCCCCTGGGCAGTGGAAAGTCTTCCTGCATGTGCAACATGAGCTGGACCAGTGTGTTTGTGTGATTGCAAAGACCTAAATCTGTTTACACAGTGACGTTATTGAGATGTGTCTTTGTTATGGGGAGAAAAAACAAATACTCATAATGTAAATCATCCCATTTTAAGATGAAGACGTGTTTTAAGATTAGAATGCAGGATACAGTTAGATAAATAGTAGTTATGGTTGAGTAAGGAAAAGGAAATTTAATTAAGTCAATGTAATGTCCTCTTAAGTCAAGGATATATGACTGTGTGTGTGCACGCATGTGTTTTTGCAGTGACTGAAAATTGCATGTGTGGGGAATATGTGCATATATGTTGTGTGTATTTGTGTGTATGCGTGTGTATGCCGACAATCATTTCAGCTAAAGGTCAGGTTTGTAATTAGATCAAAGGGCTTTGTGTTTGCGTGTGTGTGTGTGTGTGTGTGTGTGTGTGCGTGTGTGTCTGTCTGTCTGAGCAGAGGCAGTCAGGATGATTGAATGACACCTATGATTACCCTCTCACACAGCTAGATGTGAGGAGGTAGGGCCTCCACTACAAAGAGCTGTCATGGCCATGATGAATGGGAAATGAGAGAAGGTTTCCCTTGTATCCACAAAGACTCACAGGGTTGGGAAAAAGGCTCAAATTTCACTATTCTACTGTTATTATCTCAACATTATTCAAATTTAGGATGCATGGTATATGGGGGATCATAGCACAGAGAGACAGCAAATGGGGGGGAAAAATCTATTTGTTTAGTGTTGAGTTTGTTCCCTCAGTGAAGCAGAAAGCAAATCTGCTTGCATTAAGGAAAAGTAATGAGTTAAATGTAAGCAAGGAGGAGAGTGAATATCTTAAACTGTGTTCACTGTGCTGGCCCTTCTAGAAATGACATTTTGCTTCCCTAAGCATGTAAATAAGGGGTGGGGACAAGCTGCAGCAGATGCAAAGAGGACTATGATGAAGCCCATGAAAAGCAGGCTGGGTGCACGGTGACATTGTGTGTGTTTGTTAGTGTGTGTGGAGACAGCTGCCTCCCCTTCACAGCATCTTTCCCATGACAAACAGAGGATGACCAATCTTGCATTTTCCACCGCACATACACATACAGTGAATGACATCAACAGATGGTGATTTGTACTCTTTAATTATATCAGCTTTTAATGTATCAACGTTGTTTGTCATGGACTCTAAAGTTATGATCATTGAAGGATAAGATTTATGTCTTACTACTTTTTCTTATTGTCAATAAATCCTTAAAGAGACCAAACAAAACCATCTGAATTCCACCAAAACCACGTCTTAGGTCTTGATTTGACAAAATCATAAGGATTTTGCCAATAAACTGTTAAAATACAGGCTCTACAAATGTTAATAAAATGCTAAGTTTAAGTTGCTGTGGCTGACCATCTATTCATAATGGAGAGAACAAACTCATCCAATTGGCTTAATGCCTTGCTCCCCTTTCCTCCATCCTTACTCAATTGCTCACTCACTTGCTCTCTGGCTATACAGAGGAAGACGGAGAGGACATTAACTATTGATAGTCTGTGGAACAGCATCACATTCAGAAATAAAATCACTGTCTAAATGTATTCAGAGGCTGCTCGTAAAACTGTAATTATACACATTACTTTGAATATGAAATGCTGGCTGACAGTTATTGTCAGGGGCTAATAAAAGCCATGCATCTCCTCAGCTGTTGAGAGTAACGCACAGGGAGAGCGCCTTTCAATATGGTCCTAACACCGAGGTTGTTCCTGGGCCAGTTCTTACCCAGCATATTATGCATACTTCACCCAGCCAGCACTTGTTGGCGTTGAGGTCGTTTGAAGGCGGTTATTGGCAGTGTGTCATATTATTGTGTTCCCAAGGCTTGACCTGCAGTTACACAATACTAGCTGCGGTATACGTCTGAGATGGGCAATGGACCAAGGCAGTAACACCTATAATGTTGTTGTCCATCAATAATGCATACTCAACTCCGTTTTAACAGCATGTGAAGTCATTAATATTGGGTGTGAGGTTAGGAGAATATTATGGTGAAATACTGCTGACATTATGCTTTGAATAGTCCTTTGCCATTTTGGTTGTAGAACCAGGTTTAGCAGCACATCCAATTAATGTAGAACCTATAAGGTATATTAGTATATCCATCCGTCCGTCTGTCCATCCATCAGTTACACGTGGTTTATCTTATGCTATATCCTGTAGAGGATCATGGGGGCTATGCTAAGGCATGGACTATGCTAAAGAAACAATTAGGCTGCTTGAAGGATTGCTGAAAAGGCTGCACTCATGACTTAGCTGACAGGTCAGAAACAGTCAAGGACGGTCAGTATATCTGAGGGACAGTAATCCATGTGCATGTGGGGTCAAACAACGACAGGCAGGGCATCCAGGAACTGGTCCAGAAAAGAAGGTCCAGTATAATGGTGACTGAAGTGGCAAGGTGACGATCAGAGGTATTCAAGAGAGACTTAAGGTGGAGAATGCAACAGGGAGCCAGAGAGCCAACTAAGGCAGAACAGACAATAGTTGAAAATGGGAATGCAGAATATCAGAAGTCAGAAGTGCAATTTGGCCTGGGCTGATTGACTGTCAGGATCAACAGTCTGACACTGAATGATGTTCTAAGCGACAATTTAATGGTGAGTGGAGATGACCGAAATCAGGTGATTGGGCCCCCTGCACAGGTATCACCAATTCTGTTAAGATAGCCTCTCCACAATTATACATTCACACACACACACACACACACACAGTCATGCCCACAAAGAGTGAGAGAAAAACAGGATGTAGAAGCTGCAGCAGGAGACCTGACGGTAGCTTGAAACTGGAAGCTGCATCTTTTCAGATGCTCTGAGGAGGGCAGCATGGGTTCATCAAGGCTGATAACGCAGCTATCAAAATGGCTGGGATATCTGCATGAGAGAGTTGCTGGGATGTAACTTATCTTCTGTACAATGCTGCGACATAACTGCCTCTACTCCTGTGTTGCCCCTTCTACAGTGAGCTGGAGTGCAGGGTCTGGTTGGGTGAGAATGACGGCTGACTTAAATCGATTCTTCGGCTGCTGGAAAGCTCTGTCGGCCTCGGGGGCCCACCTGTAGGGAACAGAGGTTGAAGTCAGGACTGTTAGGCATGAGGCAGTTTTAATGTAGCCTTGCGTGAACCATCAACAAAAGAGAAACCATTGGCGCAGCTTTGCAGTTCTCTAATTGAGACCAGTCTTTCCTGTAGATGCTGGGTCCATCTTTACCTGTTCGTGTTAGATTATCTAGCCCAGGAAGGAGACTGCTGAGATGTCTCATTCATATTTTTCCACTTTGACAAACAATTTGTTTTCAGCAGTATTTTCAGGACTTCATGTAAGTGTTGGACAGGTTCCTCTGGGTTTCCAGAATAAATCATGTCAATGACAAAGACAAAGCGGTTGATCATGTCTGTGAGGGCAGCATTAAATAATTCTTTAAAGAGGCTCAAATACCAAGGGTTGTGTTGAAGACCATCCTCCACTCATCTCCTTTTATCTGAACCAAGTGGTTAGCATTGTGTATATTCCACTTGGAGAAGAGAGTGGCTCCGTGGAGAGGAGTGAAGGCCGAGCTGATGATGGGAAAAGGATATTTGTTTCAATGTTGTTGATCCACCTGAAGTCAATACAGGGTTATAGTGAAACATCTTTTTTGTCAAGAAAGAAACAGCCATCCCCCACAGGAGATAAGGATGGACAGATTATTTCTGCTGCCAACAATTCACAAATGCACTTTTCCATGATGGTATGCTCAGGCTGAGACTTGTTGTACAGGCACCTCATAAGAAAGGGGGAATCAGGCAGAAAATCTATGGTACAATCTTATGGTCTATGAAGTGTAAACTTTGCTGAAAACAGGTGCGAACAGGTGATATACCTCAGGCATTCCTGACTGGCCAGTTGGTTCTGAAAGGGATGGAGGAGACGGCAAAACAGGGATTGAAGCAGAAAGGAGAAAGTTTGCATGACAACAGGAACAGGTTAGGACTTTGTTCTGGCCAGTCAATGTGGGGATTGTGAGGCTTAAGTCATGGGTATCCATGGACAAGGGGAGAGTTAGGGGATTCCATGTGGTGAAATGACAGAGATTCCTGATGATTTCCTGTCAGATAAAGATGAACAGTCTTGGAAGTTAAGTGGCATTGGCGTTGACCATTTAAGGTTCTTGCTGTCACAGAGGTCTTAAAGATTTTTTTGTGGATTCCTAGTTATGTGGGGAAATTGCAGACTGTCAAGATTTTTTTCTTCTTCAGAGTCTATCAGAGGTGTGTGGGTCTGATTGCACAAGCAGCGAGAGACGGAGAGCTGTAGATGAAAGCAGAGGCTGAACAGAGGTTTGGTTCCCCAGAACTCCCCAAGATCATGGGAAGCCTGGTCTTTTGCTGGGAGGACAACACAGGAGGCCAAGGAATGTCCTATCTTTCCACAATACAGGCATGCGTTGGTATTTTGTGGATGTTGTCTTAGTTCTGGTATAGTCGAACTCAACTTAGCTGCGTGGGTTCAGAATCTGGCCAGCAGGAGAATCATGTTAGGTAGGAATGGCGGTAGGCTGATGACGAGTGGATGAAGGGTCTCTGGCTTGGGCCAGAAAGAAAATTTCCCTCTCTGCAATGTTCAGAGAGGCTATTGTCCAGACATATGGAGAATGAAACCAACTGTTGGGGGTGTAGTTGAGGCAAGTTCATCCTTAAGTGATTCGTTGAGGGTCTCCATGAACATTTTCTGGAGAGAATCATCATCGCAACCACTGTCAGAGGCCAGGGTGCAGAACTTAACTGCAAACTCAGCCACACTGAGGGCATATGTTGTTCATGCTCAGTTTTCGCAAACTGTTCGGTTCAAGTACCAAAACTACGTGGCTACGATTTAGAAAATATCATAGTGTAGGTTAAAATACAATCCTTTCACAAAGTCTGAAGCTTCTCTTTCGTTTTCTCGGTTACCAGGGTTACAAGTCCAACCCCAACTAAAATATAATTGGTTGGATGAAAAGGAGCAACAGTAAAGCAATAAAATTTAAAAAGCATTTGCAATATATCACAAACAAAATGTAACAAAAGTGTAAAAGAACTTTTAGTGTTCAATTAGCCCTGCTGACCAGCTAAGCTTTTTATGTCTTGACATCCTACATTTATAAAATTTACATTCTCACACAAATTTGTGGATTCAAACAAATTGAGCATACATTAATTTTATCAGATGATGTCAAAGGCCTACAACCTCAAAATATCACTAATAATATAGGCAGGACCACTATGCTGTAGCTACTAACTGTAGTACTCTGCTGATGGTAATAACTGTAGTTATTAATACATAATAATTTTATTTTCAGAGGACTTAACTGGTGAAACATAAAGGGAAAGCTTTCCATGGCCTTCTACAGAAGGACTAAATGCTGGACAACCTGATTCCAAATACCTGTTTGACTTGAATAAAGCAAGAAGTTCTGTATGGTTATTATACCTATAAAAGCAATTGAAGTCAAATCCTTCTAGTAGATAGTACATCGGACTTTACAAATGAGACTATTCTTTAATCCAATGACTGGGAGAAGAGAACTTGCTGAAAAGAGAAGGGAATGACATATTAATATCAGAAAAACCAGTAAGAGAGACGGAGGAGAAAAAGGAAGAAGCAAGCCACTGTTGTGACAGTATCTTAAATAGCTACTCGGAGACTTAAATTGTTCACGCCAAAGAGACCCCTGATGTCCTGCATTTCCAGCAGCAATTCTGTTTCCTCCTGGATACACACTGCCATGAGAACATCCATTAATTAATAAGGCTTGGCATTAAAGTTTTCAAACAATAAAAAAGGACACAAAGGGGGATTTAAGGACTGAGTGTTTGCAGTGAGGACAAATTAATGAAAAATACTGGCCTCTCAAGGATAGAAATTCAATTTATAATTTGTCTCTATTAAGCTGCTGTTGCACTATAACTTTTCCCCACAGCACCTCTTTGTTTGTCATGTTGGTTTGACCACTGAGGATAATGGAGGGAGAGATTTAAAGGATGACTCCATAAAAAGACAAAGTACCAGAGAGAAGAAATCTTGACTAGTATGTGAAGAGAGCATTGCTTAATTGCTTGGATGCCTCTGAGAGAAATTTGTGACTAATTATTTTAATCTGAAGGCCCCTTGCTGATATAACTGCGACAGTGGTTTACAAAGACGGTAAAGACTTCGACACATGACAATGTTTCACAGTACTTTTTAAAAATTTTACTTTAAATGTTATACTATTGCGGGATGGTTTTATCCTTCAAGCAACTGTAGACATAAAAGCAGCCTCTCCGTTGCACATCATGACAAATTGAGATTTTAAATTATAGAAGGTTAAAGTGAAACCAGAATCTCTGAATTCTTTTCTTGAAGTAACAAAAGAAAATAACAGTCTTTCCCCTCACCTTAAAGATTCCATGACATAACATTATTACTGAAGTTTCTGTAGTGCCAGGTCAGTGAGGCATCAGGCTCACATATGAGCTCAATGGTTATATTATGGAGATTATGGGACTTTATTTTATTTGAACATGCAGAAATGCTGGTAGGGTTGATTTGAAAGAAAAAAAATGTAATGATTTTACTGGTTGGCCATTTCTTTCCCACTCAATATTACCATATGAGATGTCCACTTGAGATTAATTATTTTCTCCAGAGTTGAAGTGCCAATTTCATGGGATTTTTAGGTTTTGGCTGTCTAAACCAAACACATCTCTACCAGTTATTGCAAATCAAGCAATACTGATTTTTATAATCGTCATAAGGATATCGAACCTGGTCATAGATTGGGATATGGGCTGGTACCTCCTCCCATCTTAGCCTAATCCTTTGTTTTGCACTGTCACAATAGTGCCAGACAAAATATGGACACAAACTGTGTCTGAACACTTTGTGTAAATTACATCAGTTCTGGACATTAAGGATCATATAGATCTCTGCCATGTGCCTGTTGCTAGCTAACATTTCTAATATGAAATTGCTCACTGTCTGAGGAACTGCCTCAGACTTTTCCTGACATGCATTTCGATGATAAAGACTTTTAGTGTGTTTTTGGAGCCACGGTACACTCTACCCTGATGACAGTACACTTCAGATGGTGCCTTACTGGGTGAACAAAATTTGAAACCACCTACATAACATTAAGAAATGTCTTGGGTACAAATATGCATTTCTTAATGCATTGCAGAGCTATTCAATTGTCGATGTTAGATTGATTTTAAGAACTTTAATGTTGTTCAAGTGTGTACTACCTGGGAAAATGGTACTGGTGTGGGACAGTATCAGTCAGACACAACATATTAAATGGCTCTGAGTGGATCCAGGGCAAATAAAACTTGATTTGGACATCCCTGTCCATTGAAAGGATTCTGGAAGACACAAACAAACAATATCTTGAAACAGTTTAGGGAATGCTAATATGTGTTATCCTGGGAAGCAATAACAAATAACCTATTTTGTTTATGTTAGTTTCATTAGTTTTTAAGGCTTATTTCCCAAGTGATGTCTTTATAAATGTTGCTTCTGAAGTAAAGTACAATACAGCTGTTGTGTACATAATCCCACACCAGACATGTACTTTATCCCAACCATCTCCCTCCTCTTTCAGCCATTTGTGATGAAACAGTTGTTTTTAATAAATGTATGTTCCCATACAACCAAATTGCACTCTTAATCATATTGTGAGAAAAATTAAAAATTAATTCATTTTTTTTTCAGAATAAACACATTTTCTACCTTGTGACTTCATAGGATAGGCTTCCACTTTAAAAGAGACTGGAGGAACAAGTCACTCACTCACACACAGGAGACATTACAATTTTTTTTTTTTGTCAAAATCAACCTTTTCAGTCCATGTTTCAAGCTTGTGTTCCATTTTCTGGATACCAGGATGACAAATATTACCCCATCTAGTATGTAACTGGGTGATATGTTGGCAGTAAACCAGTACTATTAATGGAAAAGACATGTTGATCAGAGATGTGTTTGTGATAAGTTCTAAACAAATGTAATGTTAAGTGAGAATGCAGATTAAATGCATAGGAAGGTAATTATGTAGAGACAGGGTGGTGTAATTTGATTGATGTTTTTGGTAATTTTAATTCAGTTCAATTCAATTCACAACATTTGTCACATCATAGCATTTCAAATAGTAAGGTGAAGACCTTACAAATGTTAAACAGAGAAACCAAAGTTGGGACAAAAAAAACTTCAGACAAAACCAGGCTCAGGAAAGGCCGCGACAAGTTGTGGTCAGGGTGGGGATGAGGGGGTAGGGGAGTGCTTGGGGTGGGGACAGCAGGACAGCAGATGGAAAACACACAGAGTGTGAAAGAGAACAATAAACACACCTCATTATAGCAGCGTCCAGATATATGTCTGGTCCTATGGGGACTTCCAGAGCCACAGTACCTGATAGTCAAAGCTTTACCTGTGAAGAAAATCATGAAGTCATGACTACTGAGAGCTAACGGAATTCAAGGCTCCACAGAGTTGTCACTGATTGCCAGCCTGGCTACGGTGGTGAAAATAAACCTGGGATTGTGCTTGTTTTCCTCTGTTAGGGAAAAATAAAAACAGTTCATTCTCTAATGAACACTTTATGTCATTAAATTATTTTGAGGCAACGTAAAATGTCTCTAAACTTGTGGAGGCTGCACAGTGACTTGGTGGTTAGCACTTTTGAATCGCAGCTAGAAGATCCCTGGTTCACATCTTAGCCTTCCTGGGATCTTTCTGCGTGGAGTTTGCATGTTCTCCCTGTGCATCCGTGAATTTTCCAGCTTCCTCCCACAGTCCAAAAACAAGCTAAGATTAATTGATAATCCTAAATGGTCCGTAGGTGTGAATGTGAGTGTGATTGTTGTTCTCTATATGTAGCCCTGTGATAGACTGGTGGCCTGTCCAGGGTGTCCCATGCCTTCACCCAAAGTCAGCTGGGATAAGCTCCAGCCCCCCCGCGACCCTAATGAAGATTAAGTGGTGTATAGATAATGGATGGATGGATGGATGGATATGGGGAACACCACTGCCTTTCCAGTCCATGTAAAGGCTGCTTTAAGATGCACAGTTGTGAATTAGACCAATAGTTGAACTCTAAGCTAGTTCTTGTGAAACATAAACACAACACCGGAAATGGCCATCATCTTCATCCTCTTTCCAATATGTCAGACCTGCTCTCTGCATGGTGGGCAATTAAAAGGACTTTATGGCTTGGCCACATGGTGGAGATGGAAGCCAGTGTAGAGCGTAGCCTGGAAAGGGCTGTGTATTTTCATTAAAGAGTAGGAAGCAGCCTGACAGAGGTCATTATTTTTGCCTTTGCGCTGGGTGAGGAGTGGATGGCCATGCACTGTCTGTGCGTCAGAGGGGTGCTGAGATCATGTATGGCATGCGAGTCTAGGTGTGCTTCATAGCTCGATTGAATCAGATATTTGACTGTGTATATTCTAATGTGAAATGGGGGGAAGGGATATGTTTCCTCTTTTCTCCTCCTTCCTGTTCTTTCCTTCCTCTTTTACCCATGTACCCCATCTATCCCCCTTCATCCTCCCACTCTTTCCTTTTTCTGTTTCCTTATATATACACATACGTACATAGAGACGCCTCCATTCTCTCCCCCTCTACCTTTTTCCTCCTTTCTCCCCTTTCTCTCCAATCGTCACCTTCACTGGTTGTGCCATCCATCTCTCCCACCAAGCTAATTGTGCAGAAACTCAGTGGGATGGAAGGATTTGGGGGTGGGGAAGGGGGAGATGCAAAGAGAGAGAAACACAGAGGGAAAACTACAACATTTGAAGCTGTTCAAAGGGAAAGGGGAAAGGGAACACGCAGACTGCACCGTGGCTGCCACCACTTCAGTGGAATATTAGCAAAGGAGAAGCTAGGTTTTGTTTGACTTTGGTCTATGGGTAAGCCAATGAACAGAGGGCCAGGAGAAGGTTCAAAGATGATTATCTGTTAGTCACATGTGCAGAGAAAGAACAGGACACTTGGTGTATCTGTAAGTTTCACAAAGCAAAGGTTTCTTTCAAGACATTGTTAGACCTTATAATGGGAATTAAGAGTCCATATAAACCCACTAACAATGTTTAAAAAGGAAACACATTTTCCTTATTAAAACACAAAGTTTTAAGACCCGAGGTAATTTTTTAAGGAACTGTTTATATCCTGTAAAATAAACATTATCCTTAGAAATGAAAGACAACAAATTGTACTGAAAGCCAAACTGATGGCTCATTTCTTTTCAGTGAATTCTCTAAACCTTGTTTAGAGGAAGCTGCTCCCTCAAATGAAGCTAGATGGAAAACACAGATCAGAAAACAAGCACTGAATTTTCCTTAATCTAGAGAGGGTTGTAAGCAGCGGAGCTTTGTCCTGTGCCCAGGTCTTGGTTATGCATGTTTTCCTCTTGTATATAGCAGCTCAGAGAGCGATTCATCACAAAACCACAGGGTCTTGGCTTGGGGAATGGGGTTATATTTCATACAGGCATTCTGTAGGGCAAAACTATTGTTCTGGTGGTGCAGGGCCCCCTAAGAAAGGCAAGCTTGGTATAATTTTTTTGGTCTGGTTTGTGCATCAAAGAGTTTGTGTCTGCATATACTGTATGTATGTGCATAGTAGTTATGTACACTGGAAAGTATTCACTTTGGTGCACTTATGTTGTAAATTTACTTTTAGAATCATATTATTGCTTTTATCATCTTTTAAGAATTTTGGCAAATTTAAAGCTAAGTCTGTTAAAAACGTAGGCTTTGTAATGGTACTCCAAATGGTGGTTTGGTGCATCTTGTTTCCTTTGTGTCTAGAAATTGGTTGGATTGCACCTGTGGCAAACTGAATTGATGTGACAAAGTTTAGAAATATATAAGGTCTCTCAATGATAAGGAACAAGGATTAAGTGGTGGTGAGGTATTGATTAGGGCACTTTTGTGTTCGTAGGAGCCTCTGTCAAAGTGTGTGCATATGTGTTTTTAAGCTTTTGGAGAGTAACTACATGACTCTTACTGTTTTTACACTAATACGTTTTGTTTAAATAAGTTATCTTGTGTTTTATGACCCCTAAAACAAAAAAATTGGAAAAGCTGCCGACCCCTGTTTGAGCTGATTGCAGTTCAGTGTGGACAGGCAGAAACTGAAACTTTTGGAGGTCGAGATGCAGACATCTATGTCTGCTTCCTGACTGAGTCTTAATTATCACCATATGTTCTGCTCTGATTGTTCACCTGCCTATCACAACTCTCAATCTATATTTCACTTTTTAGTTCCACCTCATAATGGCTTTTGTACAAAGAAATCTCTGGTCTGACTTCACCATACTCTTTTTCTCTATCTACAGCTAAGCAAACCCTCTGCTTCTGTTTACACCAGCATGCACAGGTGTAGTGTACTTCAGTAGTCATGTGATGTGCATTTTCATATGTGTTTGTATGGATGGAGATTATTTTTAAAATTGTACTTACCACGGCAGATCTCATTTTTGTTTTAAAATTCTATTTTATAATGAAAACTGATTGGATGCAAAATTATCCTCCCATATATACTGCAGGACCTCTCTCCCTGTAAATCTCAATTAAGCTCTGGACAGTATATTACATACTTTACACATGCATGAAAACAAAAAAACCCTCTAATAACTGATAATCAAGTACATACAAATGTCTTTATGTTCGTTTGTGCTCATCCACCAGTCTGCCTTCTTACAGAGCTTAATCATGACCACAATGGTGGTCATTGAAACATTTTTGGCAAAGGGATAAATGTTTCTGCCTGATGGATTGATGGATATGGAGTGAAGACCATAGAAAGCTGATCTGCATCTTCTTTCTAGACCCTTCCTGTCATACCATTGGTGTCAGCAGCTTTCTTCAGATTCACTGCTCTGAGTTCAGCCTCACCTCACAGTGGGGCTGTAGTTGTGTGAAGCTTGGAAAGGTGTGCTATCTACTCCCTCTGCCAGTGAGGTGCCACCATTAGCCATCGTGAGATAGCTGGTGTTGTATTTGGTGATGTGCTGGATGCCCTGCCTCTCCTGCCAGGGGCTGTTGTCGACTTTAGCTGCTTCAGCATTCCTCTCTTCGGGTTGGCTCTAGCAGCATTGTGTAGAGCCATGTCACCAAATGTAAAGGTGGTGTTAGAGTTTTTAAGAATAGATTTTACTTTTTTTGTCATCTAGGGTTTCTGATTGCCGTACACCTGGATGTGTTTGTTGACAGTGACATTGTCAACACAATTCTGTATGTAGTAGAATGCTTTTCCTAAAGTTTTGTTAGGGTTATTTTTGTTTATATCTTCATCAAAGCTGTACATCAACAGGGTACAATGATTCATCATTTTTAACCCGGTAGTTAAAAATCACTGTCACAGTGGACTAAAATACAGACTAACATCACACACACTTCTAAAACCATGACGACACACACAGACACAAGCATGCACATGCACACACACACAATAAAAAAATTAGCTTATGCATGCTACTGATTGATCTCAGACAAACTACAGTATGTACAGGTGCATCACTGCCCATCCACGACCCCACGCAACTCAAGTTCACAAACAAAATATGCATGCACACACAAAAACTGAGACGGTGTGCTACTGATTGATTTCAGAAAAACAAAAACCTTCTTGTACAGGTGCCACATCAACCATCTGCAACAAATCTCAAGTTTTAACAGGCAAATGAAACATTTCTTCAAAGCATCATTTACTAATAGGAAATGTGTTCAGAGGCTGTAAAGGTGCTGCAGATGGCAGCACCGCCAGTTCTCTCTTTGCTCAAGCCATGAGTGCAGTTTCCAGGTGTCAGTACCCAGCAAGTCATTGATCTGATTTTTTTCACTCATGCAAGAGTAGCAAGGACTGTAAAACAGATACTGTGTGCTGCACATGTGAGAAATACATTTGTAAAGTCCATGCTCACACACACTTGCATACTGTCTTATGTTTGCTAATTAGAGTTTAATATCTTCTTCATATTTTTGTCTTGCATCTATTATTTTATTTTATCCATATTATTGTTGTAGGTTATGCACCTTGTGGATGGGAGCGATGATTCAAAAGATGAGAGAAGATTAGTATTTTGTAGTTGAGTTTTGTAGTTTTCCACTCCATTGTACAGTGTACAGTACACTGTTGTTTCCCTTCAGAAATTCCTTTCAAGCAACTTTCTGTACATTTCTGGTACTTTTTTAGGATATAGAAGTACTATCTCTTGCTAAACAAATAAAGCTTACACCTATGCAGTACCTTTAGCAGAGATAATAGCGATGATAAACCTCTACTTTAGTAAAGAAAACAGTTATAACGTGTGAGGTAATAAAAACCAGTGGTGTCCACTGATTAAATACAGTCTTTATGCCCTCTGAAGAGAGAAAAACCCAGACCTTCACAACATTTGTGATGCATGACAGGTTATTTCTTCATGTAAAATAGATTTTTGGTTGGAAATTCAATTGAGCTGCTTTATTTTACAGGCTCAGTGGAGGTGGGTCATTTTTGACCCTGAAGACAAAGGGAGTGCACAGGATCTTAAGACAACACAAGGGTTCAGCTGTTGGTGATGGATTTGGCATTTGTGAGAAACGTGCTCTGTAGTGGCTGTTTGTGTGGTTCTTTCCTTAGCATTGTAAGCGGACTGCCTGCTTAGGAGGGCCTGATGACCTCGCTGTGGTACAGGTATATTGTGCAAGTGCTGAAATTCACATGCAATGGCCTCATTACATTGTAGACCTATAATCAAAAGATCTTGTAGGCTGTAGATGGGATTCGCTTGACTATAATTAAAATCTGACACTTAAAAAGGAGAGCGTTGAGCCACTGTGTCTATGTGTGTTGCCATCTTGTTTGACAATACACAGTTCTTCATATAATCAGGTAGGACAATGTCATTTGAATTAGAAAATGAATTATTGCCAGATATTTGGCAATATCTTAAATAATTCCACTTTATTTTTTTCTTTCTGTACACACCAACAGTGAGAGAAAAACCTTGAAAATCTAGTTGAATCATTTTACTTATTTGCCTAACTTTTTTTTTCTTTCATTTCAGTACTGTCACTTTAAGTAGGTAGTCCTTCCAGATGTGACCCTCCGACTCCCAGCTCTAGTCATTTCGGACCAAGTCTATTAACACTGGCTGTTGTCACTCCCACCTCCATGATTCTTGAATTGCCTATGCAATCGTGGGAGCAGACACGTTTATCAGTAGCTGTTGTCCTTGAACTTGAACTGTTGTCCCACAAGGACTATTGTAAGACCGCCCTACCAGGTCAATTTCCCCCCTCTACCACCAGAAACAATCAGCATACGTTCATTAGTTGAGACATTAAGATATAAAATGGCAACAACGATCCAGAAGATACTCCACTCTGTTTAGGAAGGCAGAGGGGACAGAAACAAGAGAAAAGACCTATTGAAATCAGTAGTATCTTTATGGGCTTCTAGGGCGGTCAAGAAAGACAATCATTGCGGTGGTTCACTTATTGAGAATCTCTTTGCGTCATTGGTGAGAAGAAAGCATTTGGAAAAGCAATAGTTGGGGACGGGCGGGTTTTAAGAGTAAGGCCAATGTTATACTTGATTTATCCATAGTGTTGCGTTTACATACAATAACATGCAGCTTTTTAAATAACGGCCGCTTCCCCGTCTCCTGGTCTTTTATTTAATTGCTCCTGTTGCCCTGCAAAGCATTTGCCCATCATTCTTGTCCTGGAACTTTCATTATCGCAATGTTAAATTGCCAGCGACCAACAAACACCACAGTAGCACTGAAATACACGGATAATGTCAGTTTGAAAGCTTAAAAAAGACAAGAAAAAACCTCTCTATCGATCCTTGTACCTTTAGATGCTGACTGTTTGAAAGGAAAATATTCATTCTTTAGCAGCAGCTTCTTTCCACTTAGTTCAATTAGGTTTCTTGAAGGCAGTGGGAAAATTATAGTCTCAAAACAATTATATTCAGCTCTCAAAACACAAATGATCTTAAAGCTGTAATTTCATACTTGCTACATGCATTATTCATAGTTTATATTATTTTCTTAAATCAACTAGAGATCCAGATGTAAGCAAACTCTGCTGTTTTAATCTAGAAAAAGCTTTAATTTAGTTTATCTCATCAAAACTTTTTGCTTTGTTTGTCAGGGCATTATAATTATTATATGTTGGCGAACCTAAATGTATTTCCACCGTGAGCCCACTTAAGAAGTTGTATAGGAAAATGCAAGCACACTCCTAGGAACAATACCTAAACACAGATAATTGCACTAAAAACACACAAAACACATTTAAGCAGTGTGAGAATACAATAGAGATTGCTAATGTGGTCATCTGTTTCACTGGATAGCGAAATTAGATCATAAAGCTACGAGAAAATGCTTCGTTGGTGCAGCACTGTTTGCTTCTGTTGCATTTCTGAGGGAGCAAACTGTACTCTAAGTATCCTTTTTATGGCCCCACATGCTGACGTGACCATGGTGTGTGTGTGTGTGTGTGTGTGTGTGTGTGTGTGTGTGTGTGTGTGTGTGTGTGTGTGTGTGTGTGTGTGTGTGTGTGTGTGTGTGTGTGTGTGTGTGTGTGTGTGTGTGTGTGTGTGTGTGTGTGTGTGTGTGTGTGTGTGTGTGTGTGTGTGCAGTGAATGCATGCATCTAAATACCTAAAGATGAATTAGAGATGCAGGCTTTAGCTCAGGGGTGCGGCTTAATGTAAAGACCTGCAGTCATCTCACAGTTGTGAGGTTCCATTTATTTCAGATCCATCAATGGACATAGCCTTCTACAGACTACTTTAATTCTTGAACACTGGTATATGCAACTTTATACATTGTTTATTCCTTTGTTTTAGGTAAATGCTTATCAGTCACTTTATTAGGTACACCTGTTCAATTGCTTGTCAATACAAATAGCTAATCAGCCAATCACATGACCACAACTCAGCGCATGTAGGCATTTAGACGTAGTCAAGACAACTTGCTGAAGTTCAAACTGAGCATCAGAATGGGAAAGAAAGGGGATTTCAGTGACTTTAAATGCGTCATGGCTGTTGGTGCCAAACAGTCTTGTCTGAGTATTTCACAAACTGCTGATCAACTGGGATTTTCACGCACAACCATCTCTGGGAGGCGGGGGGTTTACAGAGAATAGTCCAAAAAAGAGAAAATATCCAGCGAGTGGTAGTTGTGTCGATCAAAATGCATTGTTTGTGTGTCAGAGAAGAATGTGCAGACTGGTTGGAGATGATATAAAGGCAACGGTAACTCAAATAACCACTGGTTATGGACAAGATTTGGGTTTGTGCCCCATTTTTCCCCCCTCCATTTGGTTAAGTTTTTAAGTGCCAGGCAAGCTCGATAGGGTTTAAATCCAGGCAACAGCTTATACTTTAGAATTGAGTGCAAAATGCAGAAGTACCAGGATGCTTTAGATCATTGTCCTGGAAGAGGTGATGAACTGACCCCAAATATTCCCTAACTTTTAGAGTAGCTGCATAGCCTGGTCTGATGAATCTCAATTCCTGCAATGGCATACAGATGGTAGGTTCAGAATATGCATCAATAGCATTATTCCATGAACCCAACCTGCCTGATGTCAACAGTCCAGCCTTCTCCTGGCAGTGCAATACTATGGAGATTGTTTTCTTGGCACACTTTGGTCTCCTTAATACCCATCAATCATGGCTTGAATGCCAGAGCCTATCTAAGTATTGCTGCTGACCATATGCATCCCTTTATGGCCTCAATTTACCACCCTCTAATGACTATTACCAGCAGTGTAATGTACTTGTCACAAAGCAGACGTTATGTCAAACTGCTTTCAGGGAGATGATATTGAGTGATGGAACACATTGTTTTAAAAATGATTAAAGAGACAGTCAACACATTGGGGTAACAGAAATAGGGTAATACTTACCTCACAATCTTTCTTTTCTAAATTTCTATGAATATTTTAACCATGCACAACTTTAAATCCAATTATGTTTGACAGTTGTGTAGTGTCCAATTCAATTCAGTCTAATTCACTTCAATTCAAAATGCTTCACATGGCAAGGTTTAAACCTTACAAAATTATACAGACAAACCCCAAAAAAATCCAAAGTTCCCTTTGGATTCTCTTTTAGTAAGCACCTGGAAACAGTGGCAGGAAAAAAAAAAACATTCACTCGGAAGGAAAAACCTCCAGCAGAACTGGGCTCAGGGAAATCGGCCATCTGCCTAAAGCGGTTGAGGTGAGGGTAAAGTGTAGAAAATGCAGGATAGCAGACAGAAAACTGACAAACATTGCATAAGACAAACAATGCTAAAGTCATCAATCATGTTCAGCATCTTGTTAGAATTTGATATTTTTCTGTGAAACCTTGGATCCTGGCATTCATGTAGATGTTGCTTTGACATGTACCACTCGCCTAAACCTTGTTCCAGACCAAGCGCAACCCCCACTGCCAAAGGCACTCCCTAACAGCAGCAGCTTTCCCCAGCAGCATAGTGTACCACAAATCAAAAAATTGCTCAGCAATGATTTGAGGAACACAACAAAGATCCAATGGTATTGACCCTGACTCCAAATCCAATGGTGATCCATGGAGGCCCCATCTTGCAACTCACAATACCTAAAGAATGTGCTGCCATTGTCCAAGCGCCACATGCCACCGGACACATTGAAAGGCCCCCTGTACATGCCCCTATGAGAAAGAACTGTTTTTGACAGTACAACAGAGACTTACACAATATTAGGAACATGGATTTAATATTGTGCCTGATTATTGTATATTCCCATATTTTTCTGTGAATGCCTTGTGAATTGATCCAGAATTCTAAAATTTGTGGTAGATTCCACCAGAAACAATGTAGTTTTTTTGCACTGGACAGGAAATTACAGAGTCAAAATACACCAGATGTCTATTGCACAGGAAATGGCAGCCATAAATAGAAGTAATAATAATAATGGATTAGATTTATATAGCGCTTTTCAAGGCACTCAAAGCGCTTCACAATGGATCCATTATTCATTCACTCACACATTCTCACTCTGGTGGTGGTAAACTACATTTCTAGCCACAGCTGCCCTGGGGCAGACTGACGGAAGCGTGGCTGCCAATCCGCGCCTACGGCCCCTCCAACCACCACCACCAACATTCACATGCATTCATACACCAGGGTGAGAGCAGCACTGGAGGCAAGGCGGGTACAGCGTCTTGCCCAAGGACACAACAAGACTAGGCGAGAATCGAACCACCGACCCTTTGATCATTGGACGACCCGCTCTACCACCTGAGCCACAGCCACCCCAAAGTGGAATGGTAATTAATGCACCAGTAGTCTAAACCAATGGCAGTATGCGCATTGTGATGTCACTCATCATTATTGGGATTTTCTTTTAGTTTGAAATTTCTGTCTTAATTCTGCCATGCAGTAACACGTCCAAGGTCTTCTTCATTCTCACAATATGTTTAAAAACACACAGGTATCTAGGTATCATGTGTTTGGGTTAAACCAATGTCTCAAGGGAACTTTGCTGTTTTTAAAATCCAAATTTGCTGAAGCTATGGTTTTGCAATATTTTGTTTTTCCCAAGCAGTGTCTGAGCTAAACAGCACATAAATAAATAAATAACATTGCATTCACAGTTTCATGCTATCCATGTACACCAGCCAAGTAGCTCCTCGGTTGGTGATTTAGTGTCTTTCTTGAAGGCTTTGTACCATTGCTTACTGATGTGAAGCTGATTGATGTAGAACTAATTTGCTAGACCCAGCTCCATTTTCACAGTCAGTATGGGATTTGAACCACAGACCTTCTAGCTACTAGTTTCACTGACTGATTTTGCATCCATTTGTGTTTCGTGATCCATGCAGGATCATCCAAAAACAAACAAAACAAAGCAAGAAAAACTATTAAAAAAAGACAACTACTTTTGCCACAGCGGACCGTCAGTGACAATCAAACAGATGCTAGTGGGTATTTGTACCATCAGCAGTGTAAATCTACCCGAAACCACTTCATCCTTTACCTCTTGCTGAGACACAGGATAGAGTGATTGTCCCCTTAAAATTTTCATCTCAATAACTTTCCATCTGCCATATTTTTATCAACCACTATGCAGTGCTTTGATGCCTGATAAATCCATAATTATCTCTGTGTTACTCAAACTAGCCTTCCTGGACTGAGTTTTAATGAGGCATGGGTATGTGAAACAACAATACCACACCAAAGCAGACACAGCCAAGGCCTCTAGTTTCACAGCAGTAAACTGGTGGTTGACTCTTGGCAGGACCTGTAACCATACAGTTGTTTTTGTCCTCAATGGGATCTCCTGTTTGTGCTGCTCTACTTTGCTGTGCTGGGTGTGGCCTTCATGCTTTGTGTTATAAATATTCTGCTGACTGCACAGCTTTGCACAGTGACTTTAATAATAAATTAAAGAGAAAAGATTTTCCTCATAGTATGAAAAATGCACCTTCCTTCTAATATTTTAATACTTCTGGTCTGTTTATGACAGGAAAATATTAAGTCGTAATCAATAAACAAGAGTCTGCACTTGTCTGTTCTGGAGGCTTCTCAGTCTATATTTCAGGTAAACAATGCAATATAATGTTGATTTGAAGGAAAATTGTTTATCATATTGACATGCTAACTTCATCTGAAAAGTAGCACAAAACACAATGTATAGGTGAGGCTGATGGGAATGTTGTGACATTCTCAGGTAATGACCTTTTCAATCATTTTTCATGTACTGGACACAAAATTTTGATCGTGGAATAAAGCTCTTTATACTCACTTCACTCAGGTTAGTAAATACATGTTTATAATATCACCAGTCATTGTAACTGAGGACCATTATGAACATGATTCCCCATCCAAACAGAAGCCACTTAAGATACCTTTCTGCTTAAATGACTTCATATTGAAGTGTTTTTGTCATCTCTTTTTTTTTTTTACATTGCATCACCTACTGTAGTATAAGTAATTCCTAATGATAGATAATAAAAACATACACACACTATATATGTCATTCCTTGTTATTTTTGTGCCCACTGAGCCAAGTGTGAGTCTGCATTTGCGTGCTCTGATGGTCGGATTGTGTTAAACACAACAGTACTCCACCAAGGCTGCTCAGTCGTATCATTTCTGATGGCTGAAATCTTGAAAAAAATCATGGCAGAAATCACGGCACTATGGAAAAGGCCTGTGTTATGGCATGTATACGTTATGTATGGATAGCACATCACATCACCTAAATATGTAGCAGAAGGCAGTAATTGATTGGATTCAGAAACATCCCACAATTTAATGAATTGTTCCTTGTTTGATTTCCAACAGGTAAGTCCAGATAAGTCCGCAGCGGTAGATTTGTAGAAGGATTGTAATCTTGTGATCATCAGCAGGCAGCTGACATAGTGTTCACTTGTTTTCATAGTTAGTGACACCATGCTGCTATCTCACAATGATACAGAAATCTTTAACAAATCTAGATCCAGACTATATGCTGCATCACTGCCAAAATGTAATCACTTGGCCCTTGTATCATTTCTGATCTTCCCTGAAAATTACATCCAAATCCGTTACTTTGTTGTTGAGTAATGTTGCTGACAGACAGACGCCAATTGTCACATAACTCGGCCATTCTTTGGTGGAGTAATGATACTGATGCTGCTGCTACTACTACTACTAATAATAATAAGAATAAGAAGAAGAAGCAGAAGCATCTTTATTTACCGTATATAGGACTGTACAGAATTTAGGTTACAAAGTGCTTCAGTGCTGCAAAATAATGTAGTTTTTAAAATCAACAGTATAAAAGACAGATAAAGGCACAACAAGGTGCATAAAATCAACACAGTGTTAAAGAAGTCGAAAAAATATTAGAATGGAATAAAGTCTAACATCAGGAAAGGTTCTCTGATAAGGAGGAAATTTCTAAGAAATAATTAAAAGTTCATCTTAAAATATCTTTTCCCTTAAACTGCAAACAAAACCTCTTTGTAATCGTTTGTAGTTGTAGTTTTTTTTCCATTAACTCTTCATTGGTCTTTTTTTTTTAACGCTCTCTCAAGTTTGTTTCCATCTTCTTCCAACCTCCTGCTGCTTCAGTTCTGTACAGATTTTATCTCCATCCATGACTGCTTTCTCTCTCTCCTCACCCTGTGCATGTGTGTTATATCTCTGTCTCTGGGTAATTAATGTCTACCCATTTATCTGACTGTCAGCCAGAAGCCCTGAGGAGGTGTGTCTCGACCAGATCAATATCTCATTAGTTTAAGAAGCCCTGCCTCTCTCTCTCTCTGTCCCCCCTTATCTTTATTTCCATCTCCTTCCTACATGCTTTCATCATTTACCTGTCCCTTTACCGTCCGTTTATCCTTCTTTCACCACCATAATTTTTTCCCACTTACTCTTTTCTTACATATTGCATCACATAATTTCAATTGTAGTCCATCCTGAATTGAAGAAAAAGCTGTCAAGACAAGATAGAAGCCCTCACTATTTAATTCAGTTTCCAATTCAGTGATAATTATGTATCACACCAATCCACAACATATGTCATCTCATAGCACTTAATGTAGTCAGAGAATCCAACAATCCAACGCCCCCTTTGGATTCCCTAAATGTTGTTGTGAGACAAGTGTTCGGTTGAACTCTGTTCATCTCTTGGATCTGTCCACTGTGTATGACTACAAACTACTGACTTGATATGAAAGTGAGGGGATAGGATGATATGATCCTGGTGTTCTGTCTCCTGACCTGCTTGACTATTATATTGTCAACTTGAAGATGACTTTACAAGAAGTTAAGAAAGAGTAATTAATATGGAAGTAATTAAAAATAAATGAGGGTGAATGCCAGCGTTTATCAGGGTAGATCGTAGACTAACATTAACATAAAAAGCAATCTGAAGAACACTCCTTAAACTGCTGACTCAAGAAAAGTGACAAAATGCAGATATCTTGGGGACTTGGTAATAGTTTATTGTTGTCTTTAGTTTTTATTCCTGCAAACAGCAGTGACATCCCGTTATCACCTTTTGTCCTGACACACACATAACAGTTATACCGTTTCTATCATTTGCAGAATGCAAGTATAGTATCTCCTGTTTCACTACAACATTAGTGAATCAGAAGTATAATTCTCATCATCAAAACAGATATTCAAATTACAATATTTGTAATAACTGCCTTCTTGTTTGTTGTCCTCAACAGGTCAAGCTGCAGTATACATCTATGTGTGTCCAAACACATATTCATGCTAAGGATGTTGAAGGAATTTTAGACAAGCTATATTATGTATTTTTTGGTGAAATGGAATTAATATTGCTTTTACGTGTATGACTCTGGAGAATTGTTCTACATATTGTGAAGCTCTTGGAGGCAAATATTTAATCTATGATATGAAGAAATATAGAAATAACACTAATTTAACTTGACTCTCTTCAGCTTTATTGTTCTGTTCTCATGTACTTGTACTGTATTAGTATCTGCAGCCTGTTCATTGATAGAGGGAAACAGATTCCTAGTATGTGTTCACATGCTTGGCCAATAAAACTGATTATGACAGAGTGCAAAGTAGATATTCTTAAATGTGGATGCTGCACACATATATTCAACCCAGCAGAACAGAAAATCTATACAATCAGCATATTTTTAAGGTGGCGTGCAAGATTAGTGTCACCAATTCAGTGTCCGGCCAATTGTGAAATATGATCACAATCTCTCCTTCTGTTCCTAAGTTATTTACAGTTCAGTTCAGTTAAGCTAAAACAGTTTTTGCAGTTTTGCATAATACTATGGTGAAGTTGACGTTTTACCTTTTGGACATAAAAATATCCACAGTTAATTTATTGTGTGAAATTTTGTCATAGTTTGCCAGTTAGTTTTTGAATTGTTGCCCAAAACATGTGTTTTCTGAGGTCAAAATGACCTTCACCATTGACCTTTGACCACCAAATTGTATTTACTTCTTCAGTGCTTCCAAATGAACATTTGTGCTGAAATTGAAAAAGTTCATAAAATATGGTGTTCACGAGAATGGGACAGACTATGGATAACCTATAAACGTAACGTCTACAGCCACAGCTGTTACTGGTGGAGGAATTGTTTTTATCATACAAGTTGTGTCACATCAGTTGATGTCAGCCACGTTAATGCTCCATGGACTCAATAACAACAACAGAAGTGGAAACAGCAAATTAGTCATGTTAGTTTAATGTTTACATTCAGAAAAAGATGCTTCCATTTCCTGTTCTCCACATGAACTCTTTTTGAAAATCTGGAAAAAAACTGCCTCAAGCAAGAGTATAAACTTTATGGAAAACTGAGTTTTTAAAATGTTACCATTTCCTTTACATTTTTCTTATGCAATAAGAAAATGTGCATAAAAATATGTGTGGAAGGTGACGCAGCTATAGTATAATTCATGTGCCATTGAAAAGCCAATTTCTTCTGGCCTCAGTGCCCGACTTGGACATTAAAGTGGCCTTTCCTGCTGAGACAGTGGTTTATCCAATAATCCAGACAGCACACAGATTAATATTACATTCCATAAGAGAACACAGTGGTGTGTCTTTTAGTTTCTGTTTTACTACATGCCATTCTCATCAGCTGGCTTTCCTCTGCTTCCATTTTCCACCACCTCTTCCCCCTTTTTTCTTCCCCAGTCTTTTCCTCTGTACCTCTGCAGCATTGAGGCTACTAGCCATAACTCTTTATGAATGATTACAGCTACTTATGGCAGGCTCGCTGAGTGTCGACATAAAGCACTCAAAAGGGCTTTGTTGGAAGCTCCAATAAAGAATGTATTGATAGTCCTTGTGCTTTAGAGGTTTATCCGGTCCGCTTCAGGCTGAGAGAGGGCAAGAAAATCACATGTTTGCAGCAAATTTGTTCTGGTTTTAGCCCAATTCTAGCTTTGTAGAAACAGTTGGAGTCAGCTGGTCAGGTACCATAAGCACTGATAAGCACACTGACAGTTACTAAAATGTCATGAGTGTAGTAAGCATTAAAGAAGTTGAATTAAAACACAATATGGATCAAAATGTAGTTGCATCCTTTTTTTGGGAAGATAATTTCTTTGTGCTACGTATGCTTCAGTCACAGAGGAATGTCTGTCAGTATATCTGCCAACACAGTCCTCTATGGAGCCCTGAGAAATCGGATAAATTTTGTTATTTTTAGCTTAGTGATTAAAGCCAAAGTCCCCCAGTAGGGCCACACTGAAAGTCCTCTATCTAGAATAATATTGCTCTGAACAACAGCTGGGAAGCTGGTAAGTCATTTTGTCAATCAAAATTCAATTTTGAAGTTGTGGGAGCATATGCATTTATATTAGGGTGGGGACTTAAACTTGCTAATCTTGATTAATATATTACAGAAAAAATTATGCGTTAAAAGAAATAACGCATTTAATCACACCTTTCTCAGTTTCCTAATTTCTTTCATACTATACTGGTACAGCCCGATCTCACGGGGATTCGTGAAACTGTCACGTAAGTTTTAGTTTCGGTTTTGTGTGCACCAACACGATTTCCTCATGTTTTTCGTGCCGCTCACCACGAAATGCGCACCAATGTATTTTAAACGGCGGACTTTTCGTGCCACTCAGAACGTATTTCAAAAGAATGTGTATATTATATTTTTAATGTAAAACTGTGGCGAATCCAACGCTATATTTTGCATGACATCGTCCCTAAACATAACCCTAACCATAACCCTAACCATAACCTAACCATAACCTAACCATAAGCCGGTGGTACACTTACCAATTTGCATAGGAATTTCAAGAATGTCCGGCGGCCGGCGGCCGCAAACGCGATCACACAAGCAGTATACGCCGATGGACAGCTTAGATCGTCATGAATCCGCCGGTATAAACCACTTTCAGATGTGATTACCACAGCGAAAAACATTTCGTGGTGAGCGGCACGAAAAACATGACGAAATCGTGTTGGTGCGCACGAAACTGAAACTAAAACTTACATGACAGTTTCACGAATCCCCGTGAGACCGGGTTGACTGGTAACACTGATGCACACGCCAGCCCAGTAGGTGGCAGTAATGGACTTAAAGTATGTTTGCCAGCCACGAAGAAGATGGACGGAATGCATTGTATGGTTGGCCACTAGGTGGTCACATGACAGCGCTTTAGCTACTGCCCGGTAGAAGTGTTTGACCAACGTGGCCACTCAGCCGCAAACTTTTTCTTTTATTACACTAACACTTCAGCAAAAAGTATTTTTGACAGCATTTGAGGTGAGACATAAGCTGTTGAATCTGTCCTCGGTTTAGTTCAATGGCTAGTTTAGACTTTTGAGGAAAGTTTCGCGATGCGTTGGACCTTGCTTCCTGCACTGCATTTGCATAAATGAAACTACTTTATGCAAATGAGCTCCCGGGGCTCACGTTAGCTACAACAGTCCTGGTACCGTTAAACGGTCATCCCATAATAGACCATTTTTCAAGACATTGAAAGTGCTTGAGTTTAAAGTCTTAAAATGTTGAATATAATCATTATAATTGCACTTTGAGTTTGCAGTAATCTGTGAATGTAGTAGACAGATGAAAAACGTAGATAAAAGGAAATGAAACATGAACATTTTTGGAGTTTAAGTTATATATATATATCTACTCATTGATTTAGTCGTAAACCAACATTTATTTGAATTGAAAAGCTTTGCTTATTGTGTCACATAATACTATTTGACAAAAATGCGAGTAATTATAAAATCTGCAATGATTTATATAATTGTTTTTAATCGCATCCCACCGCCAGCACATACACACGTGGACAAAATTGTTGGTACCCCTCAGTTAAAGAAGGAAAAACCCACAATTCTCACTGAAATCACTTGAAACTCACAAAAGTAACAATAAATAAAAATTTATTGAAAATTAAATAATCAAAAACAGCCATTACTTTTGAATTGTTGATTAACATAATTATTTAAAAAAACAAACTAATGAAACAGGCCTGGACAAAAATGATGGTACCTCTATAAAAGATTGAAAACTATTTGACCAGAGTGACATGATTAACTCAGGTGTGTCATTTAATTGACATCACAGGTGTTTCCAAACTCATAATCAGTCAGTCTGCCTATTTAAAGGGAGACAAGTAGTCACCCTGCTGTTTGGTGAAAAGGTGTGTACCACACTGAACATGGACAACAGAAAGCGAAGGAGAGAATTGTCCCAGGACATCCGAAAAAAAATTATAGACAAACATCTTAAAGGTAAAGGCTATAAGACCATCTCTAAACAGCTTGAAGTTCCTGTGACAACAGTGGCTCATATTATTCAGAAGTTCAAGACCCACGGGACAGTAGCCAACCTCCCTGGACGTGGCCGCAAGAGGAAAATTGATGACAAATTGAAGAGACGGATCGTTGGAATTGTATCCAAAGAGCCCAGAGCAACCTCCAAAGAAATTAAAGGTGAACTCCAAGGCCAAGGTACATCAGTGTCAGATCGCACCATTCGTCGTTGTTTGAGCCAAAGTGGACTTCATGGGAGACGACCAAGGAGGACACCACTGCTGAAAAAAACTCATAAAAAAGCCAGACTGGAATTTGCAAAAATGCATGTTGACAAGCCACAAAGCTTCTGGGAGAATGTCCTTTGGACAGATGAGACCAAACTGGAGCTTTTTGGTAAGGCACATCAACTCTATGTTCATAGACTCAAAAACCAAGCATACGAAGAAAAGAACACTGTCCCTACGGTGAAACATGGAGGAGGCTCAGTAATGTTTTGGGGCTGCTTTGCTGCATCTGGCACAGGGTGTCTTGAAAGTGTGCAAGGTACGATGAAATCTGAAGACTATCAAGGCATTCTGGAGAGAAATGTGCTGCCTAGTGTCAGAAAGCTTGGTCTCAGTCGCAGGTCATGGGTCTTCCAACAGGACAACCATCCAAAACACACAGCCAAAAACACCCAAGAATGGCTGAGAGAAAAGCGTTGGACTATTCTAAAGTGGCCTTCTATGAGCCCAGATCTGAATCCCATTGAACATATGTGGAAGGAGCTGAAACATGCCATTTGGAGAAGACACCCATCAAACCTGAGACAACTGGAGCTGTTTGCTCATGAGGAGTGGGCCAAAATACCTGTTGACAGCTGCAGAACGCTCATTGACAAATACAGAAATCGTTTAATTGCAGCACTGTAAACCCAGATTTTATTTCTACTAAAACTTCCGAGTGATCATTACTTATTGTTTTATGTTTTGTAAAAACCTGATATCATTACTAAACAACATTAGTTGTTTGTACTAGTTAGATGGAAAATTCATTGCACTAATCACGTTTAGTAGAGATAACTCGGTATGTTAACTTTCATAAGAAAGGGGCAGGGCTAATTCAAAGTCCTGGACGAAGCAGCGTCAGACATTGCGTCAACGGCACTCCAAACGTGGCGGGACTCTCGACATTGGCAGCATATCTTCACCGAGAAGGAAAGTCACTCCAAGTGGAATGGTAAGTATAAAATAAGTGTTGTAGCCTAATTGTCTTTTTTGGAACTTTTAATACCCAAACGCTTAGAAATAACTTGATGATGCAATGTTAGTGTGTGAATTTATGCAAATGTTAACCCATACTTATGCTAACATTAGCTAATGTCCACCCAAAATAGTGTCAGCTAGCCTAAATGGTGAAGTTAGCTTAGTGTTAGCAGTCTGAGGACCAACTGTATTATTGATATTTCTGTCATTTTGTGCGGTATAAAAGCGATTCAGACACTGTTGTGGCTGAGAGATTCGCTTCTTTTTAATACATCCGCCATTGACGTTTCTCAGCACACATTGAACATGAGCAAAGTGGTGTATCTGTGAGTCCCTGCATTGGGACAAGGACACATCACCGTCGTGTGGGCTCACAACCTAACCTAAAGCGACGCTGTGGCATGACCGTGGCGGACACTTGGTCCGACCAGGTTCCCGACCGCCGTGGGGAGGGGAAGGGGGGCGCTCTGAAGTCGGGCGAACGCAGCAATGATCTCTGACCAATATGGTGAATAATATGGTGAATACAACGCTGTTGGGCTGCCCGGAGCCGCAGCATAACCTCCGTATGACCTGCTGCAGCTTAGAGGGGGAGAGCAGGAGGCTGCTGCATCTTTAGCTGTGAGTTTACCTGTGATGTTGTTTTAATCATTTTATGCAGTTTGTCAGCCGATGATTTGGTGAACCCTCTTACTATTAAAACATCAGCTGCTGATGAGAAGGGATGGCGAGTTAAACTTTCTACAACGGAGGTGTGTCGGTGATAAAGCTTCGTAAAAGATGAGAGAAACGGGAAGAGACTAAATTCAGACCAAGTTTTTGAAGTTGGGGGATTTTTCCAAAAAGATATCAGGTGTATGTTTTTTATTACCACGTCTGCTGTGTGTGCTGTGAGTCTCTCTCTCTTATTCAGTAACTACAAACTCAGGTGTGGGAGTCACTGTGTTACATGTTCATCCGACATATATTTGAAAAGATATCAAGATTGACATGAAACTAAAAGCTGATTAATTACTTAAGTGAGTTGAGTTAAAAACAATGATGAGATTTCAAAAACGCACCTCAGAGATTACAAGACTACCTCATGATTTCCATTTAAAAATTTCAGAAGAAGAAGACCCTCTGACCCCCATCCCATTTGATGATGTCAAATAAATATTTATGATTTCCCCACTGCAAGTAAAACCCAATCCTATGGAAAAACACTGAGTAACAACAATGACAATAACAACAGTGACAACACAAACTAACATTAATTGACTTATTTTGCTGACAAGCCTTATCAAAGTAAACACACCATTGTTGTCATTTTAGTTCTAAATTAATTAATGCAATATAATATGGTATAACACTAATGCCAAGTTAAAGCAACCAAAACATATGATCCATTATAGAGCAGTCATGTCAGGTGGCAAAGCAATTTGCTTATAGATCTGATGTCATTACAATAATGGTGAGTCAGCAGGTGCTGCTGTCTAATTTAAGTATCAAATGTTTTTCGTGGCTCCATACAGATTTTTGTGTGTATAAATGACAATGTGCTTAAAGGTAAAATGAAATATAATAATATTTTTTTTAAAAAACAGCTGAACTATTAGGCAAAAATGTGAATTAAACTTCAACATATTTGAATGTCTGGCCCTCAAGGTGTCTGTTGACTTTGCAGCATGTAGGCTGAAAGTATTAAAGTCACTTTTTCAGTTAAGCCCCTTTATTGGGCACACACACTATAGTATTTAAATAAAGTAGGCTACTTGATTATCAAAATAATTGCATTGGATTACCTTTCGGTATGTAACAGTGACATTTTTGAGCTAAATGCTCTCTTGTTTTTATTTTTACAGATCCGTGTGCTGTGAGGATGATGTGGAAGTGCAAATATTGTGAGTATATGTGTGAGAAAAGGGGTTACCTTTTAAAACATTATAGATTAAAACACGGAAACTATGGTAGAACTGTCACATTTCCCTGCTTACACCAAGAATGTGTGTGTACATTCAACTCCATTAATGCACTTAAGGTCCACTTAGCAAAGATTCATCAGAAAACCCAGGGTACACAACTGAGTGAAACTGCCCAAGTAACCTTGCGCTGTCTGTCATGTGATTTTTCTGCACCCTGCACTGAAGCAGTCTTTCTCAGTCACCTGCGCAAAACACATTTGAAAGTAAAACACACAGTTCAGTGTCCGTATAATGGATGTAACTTTCACACTAATGTGTATTCCACATTTAATGCACACAGAAGTAAAGAACACAAAACACACACCTGGAGGATGTTCAGACCAGAAATATTTTCTAGTAGTGTAACTAATGAAACAGCCCAAGAAGAACATGAGCCTCCAAATGTCAGCACTGAATTAGAAGACAGTGAGGATTCTACCTATGAAGATCTTCATGATCTAGAGAAACAGTTGGAGCACAACCTAGCAGCTCTTTTTTTAAAGATGCAAACGGTCCTTCACATTCCTGAAAGTACACTGCAACATATCATACAACAGCTTTTACAGATGTGTGAACTATCCCAGCCACTGCTGTATAATGCAGTCAAGAACATTCTGAAACAACATACAGATGTTGATGATTCAGTTGTGGAAGAGTTAGTCAGGGCTGCTGCAAAGAGCAATCTCATCATGAAATTCTGTGGCAAGGATGGCCCCTTATCTACCACAAAAAGGAGAGCAGCCTATGTGAATAAAAACTTCACAGAGGTTAAACCAGTAGAGTACATTATTGAAAGAGGAAAAAGATCTAGTGTTGTATATGTTCCTCTGCATCCAATGCTACAGAAGATGTTGAATAGGGCAGACATTTTGGACAAAGCTCTTCACATCCAGAAGCGTGTGCAACATGAGTACAGTACATACAGAGATGGCTCATACTGTAATGACAATGACTTCCTCAAAGGGGAGGAATTCAAAATCGCTCTTGGACTTTACACAGATGATTTTGAAGTGTCCAATCCTTTAGGAACATCTAGAAAGAAACACAAAATGACTGCAGTGTATTGGGTGATAGCAAATGTGCCATCACAGTACAGATCCACACTCCACTCCATTCAGCTTGCTCTTTTGTGTAAAGTCTCTGATGTAAAAGAGTTTGGCTACACTAAAATTCTCCACCCTCTCATTCAAGATCTGGCTTCTTTGGAGCAACATGGTGTATATGTTGAGAAGTTAGGAGAATGTGTCAAAGGTACTGTGTTATATGTGGCTGCTGATAACTTGGCTGCACATTCACTGGCAGGATTCTTTGAAAGCTTCATAGTGGACAGATTCTGCAGGTTCTGTATGGCTACAAGAAGCGAGATGCAAGAGAAGGAGGTAAACTCGGGTGCTTTTGAACCCCGCACTATAGACACTCACAACCAGCAGGTGCAGGAGGTAAAGCAGGATCCCACTTTGGCTAAACGGTATGGTGTAAAAGGAGGGTGTACATTGACTGACTGTCTGGAGCACTTTCATGTTGTTCGTGGGTACCCCCCGGACATCCTGCATGACCTTTTCGAAGGCATTGTTCCTGTTGAGCTGTCCCTCTGCATTTCAGACATGATTTCTAAGAAATATTTTACCATAGAGACACTGAACCATGCCATGAAAACTTTTGAATATGCCTTTCATGACAAAACTGACCAGCCTCAGCCAGTTGCCCATGGCTTCTCTACCAAAGGAACCATAGGTGGCAATGGACATGAGAATTGGGCCCTACTCAGGCTGCTCCCACTCATCATTGGCCATAAAGTACCTGAAGGAGACAATGCGTGGAACGTTCTGCTGCTCCTAAAAGACATTGTTGAGTTGGCTGTGGCAACAAAGCACACTGAGGAATCTGTACATTTCCTTGATTGCAAAGTGTCAGAACACAGAGAACTGTTGCAAACAACATTCCCAGATTTTAGATTACGACCAAAACACCACTACATTGAGCATTACCCTGAGATGATCAAGGCATTTGGTCCACTTTCAGATGTTTGGACAATGCGCTTTGAAGGAAAACACAAATTCTTCAAACGGGTCATTCGTAATGCCCACAACTTCAAAAATGTGGCTCTTACATTGGCTGTTAAACATCAAAAAATGATGGCTTACTATTTGGACACAAGTTTATTTTTCAAGCCATCAGTTGAAATGGACAAGGTCACCACAGCATCAGTCACATCTTATCCTGCAAATATCCAACAGGTTTTCTGCCAGAGAGCTCCTCAGCTTGCATCAGTTTTAGTTGCATCATCAGTCTATGTAGATGGAATTAGATATTGTGCTGATATGATAGTCTCTGCTGGTTCATGCTCTGGCCTCCCTACCTTCAAGCAGATCAAACAGATTGTGGCAATCAACACTGAGATCCTGTTTGTTTGCAGTGAGATGACTGCATGGTACCATGAGCATTTGAGATCTTTCGAACTCATCAGTGAGAGCAGTAACCCCCCTCTGTGTGTGGTGCAACTGAAAGAGCTGAATGATGCTTTCCCTCTTTCAGCATACAGATATGGCAATAACTTAGTAGTGACCCTCAGGCGCTATATTCTGTGTTAAGAAGCCACTGTGATTTCTGCAATCAGTCTAGGCTGTAATAGAACATTTTGTAGCTTTTTTTTTTTTTTTTTAGCTCATGTTGAAATTTAGAATGACACAGTTCCAATTTAATTTTATTTACCCCTAGGATCTCAATGGAAATCAACATTTTTTCTTGTAAATTTGCGAGTGTGATTTTTGAGAATTCCCAAGTTTTTTTTTTTTTACAGATTACTCATAGGTTGGTCCATAAAATGGTAATCAGTGTTTATCAAAGCCCAGTGTGACATCCTCAAATATTTCGACTTGAAATCAATTATGAAAATAATTCTTGATGATACATTGCACCTCTACATAAACACTAAAAAAAGTGCACTGAACTTAAGCAATCAACTTATTAATCAACCATTTTTGTGATGCACATAGCAATGACTCAGCAATTGACTGTGCTTTTGGATATGTATATTTCTAATGACCTAATTTTTGTTTCTATTCCCAAGATGACTACAAACCCGAAGATGACCCTGAGGGTCATTCTAACAGCGACAGATATACGAAAAGTAATCCTAAATACAAGGCCTACTACAGTTGAAGATTTCATTAGCAAGCTTAAAGAAGCACTGGGACTTCATTATAACTTCAGTCTTCAATATCAAGATCCTGAGTTCAATAATGAACTATGCAATCTGACAGATACTGAAGAACTTCCCGAAAAACCAACAGTCAAAGTCATCCCTGTCCTTGAGATGGTACCTGCCTCATCTGATGAAATCTTCAGTCACACTCCCAGCACAGCAGATACAGAGATACTCTCACACTCATCTCAGGAGCGACAGAAACAGTGGCCAGAATTTTTTGATATCCCAACCTTTTCTGTTGATGTAGAGTATAGACTTAGGCAAGCTGATTTGCTGTTTATGAGTGATGGTACATACCTTAAAGTATCAAAAGAACTAAAACATGAGATCCTTGAAAGATTGGCAGAGAGCATGTATAGCTACACAGCATACCCAACTGCTGCTCAGTTTGAAAGTGTTGCTGTAGCACTGATAAGCAAGCACCCTTGTCTCCAGGAGCGAGGCTCAACCACTCGCTGTTGTGGTTGGAAAAATAGTCTCAAACATAAAATGGCTAATTATAGAACAAAACGTAGCCAATCAGGATGCCTAGATGTTGCAGTAAATGCCGGTAAGCGAGGAAGACATACAGCAGAAGGACAACCAGCTAACAAGCGTATCAAGAAAGCAAAGAAAGGTGAAATCAACTACTTGCCCAACTTTCCTGATGGATTTGATCAGGCAGCCCTGGAGGGAGTCTGCAAAGACTTGGTTGATGAAATGCAGAAGAGAACACCAAATGGACCTCTTGTGGAAAAGAAGATGGACCAGACGTTTGCTCTGAGAAGAAAAGAGGTGGTGGACTCGGAACCTGCAATAAGCACGATGGTGAAACGCTGGCCCGCCCTTTTCACTGAAGATGAGGTATGTTCAAGAAAGAGAAGATAGCTAATTGCTTAATGATCTTTCTGTGATCTAATTTGTCCAGATGTATATTTGTCTCGTCCTTTTCATGGAAAACATTGTTATTTGTAATTTTATATATATCATATAAAGGACATTCATGGATGTTTTTCAGCACTACTTTCTAGATGGCTTAACTGCAAATTGATGCAAATTCTTAGTTTTTTTTATTCTCTGTATTTTTCAGGTGTTCATGGAGTTCAGCAGGATTGTGGGCAAAAACCTCAAGCAGGAATTCTATGAGAGCATCGATCGGCACAGTCCTCGTCTCCTCGAGATATTTCGATCCAAGAGAGGGAATATCGGGCAGTTGTTGACACATATGTCACAACAGACCAATGTTAGTCCATGCACATTATGTACTTGGCTGTGTTTTTCACAGGTTTTGCGAAAACCGCATATCATAGTGCTACTCTATTAGTTGTGTAATTCAGTCCAAGCATTGCTTAAATTGTTGAGGTTTCTTATTGATCATTAGTTTTTCATTTTAGTAATTTAACTTGTGTTATTGTGTATAATCCCCAAAAGACCACAGAGCCAACTGCAATCCGGACACAGGTGCTCAGAGGGCTTCCTATCATCCTTGGGGATAACCCCACAAACTTCTTCAAAGTAGGCTTTGTGAGTAAGCTCCTTCTTTCTTATAATTTTCACCATTATTTAATTTTCACCAGTACACTCTTACATTGCTTAAAGTAGTTTTTCAAATGTTAAATCTAATGTTATTTTTTTTATTAAGGAGTCTGATGATGATGATTGCTTTCGTGACCTCGACATTGGGATACTTCTCATTGAGCGTGAAGGTACTGTGTTTACATCTTCCCTGCATCTCAGCCCTGCCTCGTTGAAAATCATCATTGAGGGACAAGTTGTGATGGACAACATTCAAGATCTGCCAAACGCAATGTGCATTCTGTTTGGACTCACATATGCACTCCATCTGGACTACCCAAAGACTATGAAGCTCACATTTCAGTTCATCCAACAGGTATTGCTGTCATTGGGCCACACTGACCTAAAACCAAGGCTACAGACTCTGAAAAATCAGCTTGAAATGTAGAACATGTGAGGTCTACTGTGAGAAGCTGTTGACTAAACAAGCAAAACAGTCTCTGCTGACCTGTCCAGTAAACTAGACAGACACACAAAACACAAACATATGCACACAAACAACACAGACACATAAAATACCACACATACAGCACAGCACATACACTTAAATGCTGTAGGAAGCATTTTGAAATATGTTGCTTTTGTGAACGTTAAAATGTTCTGGAGTTGCAGCAGAAAGACAATTGTTTCAGTTCTTGTTGCATCATCAGTCTGTGGAGATGGAGTTAAATATTGTGCTGATCTGCAAGTCTCTGTTGGTTCATGCTCTGGCCTCCAGACATTTAGGCAGGGCAAAGAGTTACAATTAACACTGAGATCCTGTTTGAAATTTCTGGTACATTTGAGTGGGGGTTTCCTGCGAATTTGAATTTTTCTATGGACTTAACACTTTAACCTCAAGGGACATCCATGTTGTTTTCTTGTAATTTTGTGACACATTCACACACACAAACAACACAGACACAGACAACACCCACAGACTACTTGGACACATACAACACAAACAATCAACACAGGCGCACACAACACAAACACTGAATTGTTTCAATGATTAGAAATGATTTTTTATTTTTCTATTTACATGTGTTGATGTTAATCTGAAGTTTGTCAATACAAGTTTGGCTGTGTTTTGAGTGTTATGCCATTTTTCTTAAAAAATAAAATGCATTTGAGCATTTAGCTGTTTCTTCCATGCAATTTATTTGAAACAAAGTTTTTTACAATATAAAAAGAAAATATGAAAGGTTAATTAGAGGAAAATACACAAATTGTAATAAATAATGGGTAGCAATAACTAATGATTTTAAATATAAATTCAGTTTGTTTAAAAACTTAAGCTTCCATGTTAATACTACTAGACATATTTAGTTTTAGCTTGTGTAAAAACTAAAGATTCCATGTTAATACTACTAGACATATTTATTTTTAGCTTGTGTAAGAACTAAAGATTCCATGTTAATACTACTAGACATATTTAGTTTTAGCTTGTATAAAAACAAAAGATTCTATGTTAATACTACTAGACATATTTAGTTTTAGCTTGTGTAAAAACTAAAGTGGTATAGGGCAACGGGTTTCCACGCGAGTTGCGAGTAAAGTCAACTAATTGGGGCTAAGAGTGAGTGATTGCCTCAAAAGGTTGTGCAACAAAATATTAAGTTATGGGTACCATCATTTTTGTCCAGCCCTATTTCATTAGTTTGTTTTTTTAAATAATTATGTTAATCAACAATTCAAAAGTGATGGCTGATTTTGATTATTTAATTTTCAATAAATTTTTATTTATTGTTACTTTTGTGAGTTTCAAGTGATTTCAGTGAGAATTGTGGGTTTTTCCTTCTTTAACTGAGGGGTACCAACAATTTTGTCCACGTGTGTATATGTTTTTTTGTTATTTTCTTTACATGGCGGATTTGGTCAATCAGTGTGCCCTCATGGGCCTAGCACACAACAGAAGTAAGTGTGCAATATGATTTAATCGTCATATTATTCAAAGCTGTATTAACTCTCAAAAATTGCCAATTTAACAGTGCACTAAAGTGCCCTGTTGTACTGCTGTCCATTTCATTTGGTTTGTTGGTTGAATGCGTGTTATCGCTTTGACCTGTTGGCATAGCTGAGATGATGAGATGGCTATTTGCTTTGACATGCAACCATTACTTGGCCAACAGAAGACCTGTGCATCATGCATAGTATAAGTTTAGTTTGAGCCTCTGTAAGAGACATGCTGTGTGACTTAACTTCTGCTGGTGTGAACTGAAAATGTACTGAATAAGATGTATTAAACAAAACAAACAAAAAAAACATTAATATAAATCAAAAATAGTGGTGAAGAATAAAAATGTCATGGAGAAATGTAGACAGTAAACTGATTCTGTGTAAAAATGCCTCCTTTACTGATGCAGTAGCAATATTGAGTTTTTTGCATTGATGCCAGAAAATCACATTGAATTGAATCAAACTGAATTGAGAGTGAGCATGAGAGAACACGAGAGAGAGACAGAGACATATCTACAGTAGCTGCAAACTTTGCTGTCCTGTGCAGAAACGATAATGTAGGCTTCTCCAGGGAAACAGGAAATACTACCTGGGAAACACTTTATGTTTTATTTACAATGAGCAAGCACTACTTTCCGGTCGAGATGTGTGTTTCTGTGTGTTTGTGTGCCTGAGGAGTTAGAATTAACTGCTCAAGTGATACTTTCACCTTATACACCTCCACATGAGCACAGCCACACCTAGCATTATATACTGACAGTCAATAGAAACTTTGAGGTAGAAATGTACACAGAATTCTACTTGTAGGGGGGTTGTAATTATTCATTGTGGATTTACTGATGATCTAGTGCCCTGGTAGTTGAGATAATGATGAGTTGTCATTTTGTCATGATTCATTGCACATGGGTTGGTCACTTTGCAAAAGTGAACCAAATACACACCAAGCAATACTCAGTAAGTATCTGCACAATTTGAGAATGGGTTTTGAAGGCCTATATAAAGGCCCAAAAAAGGCCACCATTGTTAGTCCAGTGAACAGCATCATGCCGCGTCTATTACATGAACAACGTCTCCGGGCACTGGGTATGGTGGAGGCCGGTTTGAGCTACAGTGATGTAGCCAGGCGTATGGGCTGTTCCCAACCCACAATCAGAAGCCTGGTCCAAAGCATGCGCCGACGGATTGCTGCCTGCATCGCAGCAAATGGAAGCCATACTCGGTATTGACTGTTGTGACTTTGTGTTTGGCAGGTGCCGTATTCTTTTGTGAAATTCCTTATTTTGAAATCATTCTTGAAACTTTAGATTTTTGTTTCTGTATGCCAATATGCTAAACAAATGATTCATATGAAGAAAATCCAGTTTCGGGCTTCAAAATAAAAATTATGTTGAAAAATATGGTCTCAAAGTTTCTATTGACTGACAGTGTACATGTGCACAGATGCACACACCCACAAGAAAAAGTTCTTTGTTTTCAAGATGGTACTAATACGCCATTTATGCTATGCAATGTACACTGAGAGTAATCATTGTGTTTGTCCATAGCTACAGTGAAGAAGAATATATTGTCATGGGTTCCCTGTGCCTCACAATCTAGTTCTGAAAAACAGACAGATAAGTCATCCATACTTGGCACTGAAGTTATTGATGGTAAAACAGAATTTCTGTGACAGCTGAAGTAGTGTGACAGGCATGATGTCACCCTTTGTGTACGGTGTTTAAGAAAAAATCGTTGCATTCTTATAGAGCAAGCGACAATACAAGACAAGATAAATAGCATAAAAAGAAGCCAAATGAATACTGAGAGCACATTTTTTGATCAGATAAAGCCACAATACATTTATTTCACTCAGATGAGGTCCAGCTTATTTGACATGAACCTGCCCAGAACAACCACAGTGAATGCATTGTCCCAACAGTGAAGCATAGAAGTAGTAATGATGACATGGGGCTACATGAGTAGAAAAGGTGTTGGGGAGATGACGTTCACAGATGGCATCATGGATGTCTGTGGTTGTTCAAAATACTGGCAGATAAAATGACTTCCACTCAGCAGAAGAGGAATAATTATTTCATCCATTTTAGATGGATGGATAGATAGATAGATAGATAGATAGATAGACAGACATGTCTCTCAATGATTCGATCATAGCAATTTCACAGTTTTAGAAGTCATTGGAAACTCAAGACTATCCTGATGAGGTCTTTACAAGCGTATGTAAACTTATGTCCATGGCTGTACCCTACTGCTCCACTTAGAAGTATTGCAATCACTGTAAAGTGATGCAATATCTCATTATTTGACCTTAAATTTACATTGGAGTCACAGAAGTATTCATTTCTGTGCATTCTGTGGCTGTTTTAAAATTTTTGCAAACTTTAAACAAGGCTTTAGCAGTCTGAGTGAGGAAAATCACAGAATGACAATTTCTTTACTATATATATACTTGCCATATAGCATTTGCTTGTCTGGCCATGGGGGAGTCATAGGTTCTAGTGCTTAGATGTAGGTTTTGTACCAAGATAGAACTCCAGTTCTTCACCTACACACGATAGCCAGGAACAGGATTCAGATGAAGACTGTGGAGTTTGTCCTGTTCTTTCACAGTAATGTCAGGCAAAGAAGGATCTCCTCAGTCTCTTCTTGGTTTATATAGGATACATGTCCTCATACTCTTTCAAAACATAATGGGCAGGAAAATATTATATTCTATTAAATTGCGTTTTAGATCAAATCTATAGCAATCCTAAAAAAAATTAGTTGTGCATGTTTGACAGAATCTTCATGTTTAGTGTTTCTGATTGTGTTTTCTCGTGTAATGTATTATTGATTTGCATGCTTTTCTGCCAGTAAGTATTTGCTGACTTTACTGTTTGAGTCCCTGATCTGACAATTCATACATGTTTTGCTGGTGCTACATAAAACAGTTCAATTAGAAGCGCACATTTCCTAGCCTTACACTGAAATCTTTGGCTGTGTATTAACGCAGACAGCTTCCTAAAGCTAGTTTGACATACTGCTAAGAAACTATGTTCAAAACTCGCAAAAACACCAGTAACACGAGCAGTTTTTCAACCAATCTGCTTTTACTGAGCTATGTTTTAAGGCCCGGTCACACCGCCCGAACTTTGCTGGAGCGTTCCTGGAGCGGTGAAAAAAATTCATCACCGCTCGTAACCGTTCACCACCGTTTAACAGAAGTTGGCCCCCGTTAAAGCAACGCCGTATACGCTCGGCCACCGCTGATGTTTCTGGAGGGGCCCTCCTACCACTCCGAAAGTTTTGAGCTGCACAAAATATTGCGAGCGGTGAGGAGGGGGCAATTTTCCGCCCCGGCAAAGTTCACCCCCGCTCCACCAACGCCCAGTCAAAGTTAGGCACCGCTAGACGCAAGTTCGTGGACGCTTGGGTCTGCTAGGCCAACACAGAAATCTTGAACGCTGGACCACCGCTGCTTTGCCAGCGTTTCCCGGGCGGCGATTGAACGTTGCACAAACTTCGGTGGAGCGGTTGTAAGCGTTTTACGAGTGGACACGGGATTGCTGGAACGATGTCAGGCGTTGAAGCAGCGATCCATGGCGGCGATGAACTTTGGTTTGGCGTCGGTATAGAGGTGTCGGAGCGGGACCAGAATTTGGCTATAAATACGGGGAGAAATGGACCAGGAGCTCATTTGGAATCGAGCTGCCGTTGAGTTCAGACCTCATCTATATCGGATTTGCTCAAAGTTACAGTAAAACTGTATCACCATGGATGCTGAGAGACTTGCTATGATTGGTGCACTAGTCCAGCAGCAGAATCAGAACCTCCTCAGATTGCAACAAGCTGTTGACAGAAGGAGAAGAGAGAGAAGGAGGAGAGACAGAGTTGTGTGGGTCAGACAGTGGATACTGAGAAGGCCTGAACATGGACTCGACTTCTATCAAAAATCTATCAGAACTTGTATCAAAACGATCCGTTCAGCTCCGTAGTCACAAGCGGTATGCCGCTAAACCAACTTTATACCACCGCCGAGCCAACGCCCGCATGCGCAGAACGCCGCTATACCAACGCTCGCGTCACCGCTAAACCAACACTCACTACCGCTCGGTACCGCTAAGCCAACGCCCGTGTTTTCGATTTTTTTCCCATTTTGTGCGCGGTGACGAGCGTTGTCGAAATTCGGCCCCCCCTCCCTACCGTTCAAGGAATGCTCCAGCAAAGTTTGGGCAGTGTGACCGGGCCTTTAGTAGGAGTAAAGATATTTCATTTGCCCTCGGCCAGATTTTTGTGTTGTGTTTTGGTAATTGTGGCAAGTTTTTCACATCGCCTCAATATTGCCAATACAGATTAAATTGTACCCTTGTGTTTTGAATACAAACACTGTTAGCCTCAAAAAAGCAATCACACAGTCATCTCTCTGCAGGTTCTGATCTCATCTGACTGTCTGCTTTCTTACTAAAAGATGCAAAGACGAGGTAGAGAACATACTTTGAGTCAGATATACAACATGTTTATGTGTTCCTGTTTTTGCTGGTATGTTCTGATGTATGCCATATGACTAACATGATAACTTGATTGATTGGTTGTCTCTACTCGGAAATCACTTGTAAAAGCATTAAAACAGATAACTCTGTAAAACTGCTGGAAATTATGGTGGTTTCCAAAATGTTACTCTGCAAGCACCTTGTCCAGTAGATACCTTCTGTGAAATTTTGCTACATTTCTCAGAATGTGTAGGTTCATCTGAGTTGCTGCTATTTCCTTGGCAACAAACCTCCAAAATACACACTAAATGCTGTCTTTGGAGATATATGGAATTTTTATTCATTGATTCAGTGGAAGTGGGCTGCTGGTCCGGATATTTCTATTGACTAAAATTGCCTTCAAGAGGAAAATACATAACCCTCTTGTCATTGCATGGTGAACATCATCATGGGCACTGTCCGATTTTCAAAACTATAAATCAGAGTTGTCCAGACTGATTGCTGTATGCAGTGTGCATGCAAGCTAGACACAGTATAACCAAAGCCAGTGAACAACACAAAGATGAGGACTGCTTAGAAACCCTATAAAATACTTCAGGGGCTTTCTTGGACCCCTGTCTGACTTTCACTGGTGTTCAAATAAAAGTACATCGATAATCCTGCCTTAAGGGCAACACACCATGACAGTGAAATTAGATATAACAAAACAGATCGGCGAAACACTGCCAAACATCGGCATTATTAGATAAAGTTGTAAAAGCAGTGCGACATATTCTTTTATCTTCTTGTAAAATGACTCATACATGTATGAAAGTCATGGATATTCATGTATCTTATGAACAATTGATCAATATCGTGATGCATGTAATGGTTTTGTTTACATTTCCTCTGGAGTTTTGACTTGCAGTGAAAATCAACTTACCTCAATATGTAAGAACGGAACTCCGACATACATTGAGGACCCCCTGTATAGCCTTTTGATTTGGAACGTGATTGGTACACAAGGTAATTTATTACCTTTTGTTGTTATTTGTGATTTCCAATCTGAATAAGTTATTATTTGTGGTCTCAGAGATGTCTGGTAATTTGGCCAGTGCACTATTTATTCCCTTTTCACAGTGACTGATTCTGCCTGGACTTAATGTATTCATATGGATTCTGAAAGACTGACTGAATAGATGGATCTGATTTGTGTTTAAAAATCTCATCATGATTGGTATACTCAAGCCCATGTAAATGCAGTCACTGTACATCCTAGTATCCAATTTTTATGTTTGTACATGAGCTTCATATCCCATATAATAGAAACGGGATCAGCCCTTATTCTAACACGAGTACTCCAAAAGAAGCTACAAAATTGAAATAAATCATATCCTGTTTTCTGTCTGCTGGCTATCTGTACAGTTCTGTAAGAAACACAAACTATGGCTTCTTCCTGGCCTGGCACTGTGGTCACTCTCACTGGAAACTGAAGTGGTGTTGGTCCTGTTCTCTTGTCACCTGTACGGTTCAACTGTGTCACACAGCTAGTTAAAGGAAGCCCTGCTCACATGTAAATGCTCTCTCCACTCAGGATTCAGAACTCTAAACTCATCATGACAATCCTATCCCATCCGCTACTGCAGCACTTCTTCAACCACCACTCCCTTTAGTCAATCAGTCAAATTTTATTGTTTATATAGCACAAGCCATACATTAAATGTAACCCCTAATACTATTCAAATGCAGTTAAAATAAAAACACTAGATAAAAGCCAAGCTGGATACTGTCTGTCCCTCTCAGGTTGTCCTGTGTGGTGGCGGTGACTGACTGTGGTCAAAGTGGGGGACCTTTTTACCTGGTGATCTCATCTCCCAGTGCTGCCAATGAGCTAATGGTGCACATGTAAATACAATCACCGTTGCTGTATGATTTGCCCAGTTCAGTATCTTTTGATGAAGCAGGTGACATATTGTTGATATAGCAGTAGGCATGCTCATGCTCTGAGATTGGAGGTCGAACCAGCAGTTATAAACCCATAATGCAGGTATGAGTTCTTAAGTCATAAAACAGTTTAGGAGTTTTACCTGTATTTATCTGGTCTAGGTGTGATGACACTCACTTTTTGATGTTGCATTTCAGCTTTGAATGGGTAGATAGTCCACATTTGGTGAACTGGCCTCAGATTTCATCTCAGAGATCATTTTGCAAGAACTTTTGTGTCCCTCTTCAATATTTACCAAATTTTAATTAGGTTCAAGCTCATTGTTCAGTGGTAAAAGTCCCTATGATCATTTGTGATATGACTACCTGTAAGCATCACACATGTATACAGTTTAAATGCAATGCTGACAACAATATTCAAATATTAATTTGAGGGTTTTTACATCCCTATGCAGTGAAGTTCCACACAGAGTAATGTGTTCCAATGCCCAGTGCAAAGCCAAACACAATGAAACAAAGTAAGTAAAGAAATAAAATGTTTTTGCACCTTTCACAGATACAAAATCACAAATTGCTTTACAACAATAAAAAAACCAAGGATAAAAACAAAAGCAAGAATGATAAAAGCAGTAAAGTCGACTGTTCTCAGCTGTAGTGGAAGACCATTCCACGGCTTTGGTGTGAGAGCTTGGAAAGACGGTCAGTGCAGGTTTTGTACATGGTTAAAGGGACAACAAGTAGTTTTTGTTGGCCTGACCCGAGAATTCTATTAGGGGCATAAGGCTGAAAGAGGTCGGCAATGCACCATGGTGTTTGGCCATGCAAAACCTGAGAAGTTAACACCAGTATTTTGAAATGAACATAAAAATTGATTGGGAGCCAGTGAAGATGTGGGATCTCCAGTTAGTTCTTGTTAAAAGAGGAGCAGCAGCACTTTGAAGGAGGTTTTGAGAGGGCTGATTTAAACAGGTGAGGAACATTACAATAATCTAAACAAGATTAAATAAAATCTTGTAAAATCATCTCCAATTCCACCGTGGACGCTATAGATTTTGCTTTACCTTTGTTGTGCAGATGGAACAAACAGGAAGATGTTAGCTGACTGACATGGTTGTCTAGTGGCAGAGACTGGTCAAGAATCACATCTAGATTTCTCCGGCAAGGCTTAGCGCAGTCTCTTAATGGAGCAATATGCTGCTTAATGAAACAAAGATAAACCTAACACCAGTTCTTTGAGCTGTGTTGAAAATGTTTTGATGTTTACCTTTAACTGTGCATGTGCACGTACTGTGAATGTTCATCAGTGTGTTACTGCTGTCCTCCTATATGAATGGCTAACAAAGGAATCTGTGGCACTGTAGTGAAATCAGTAGCCTTTTTCCATCATTTTTGCAGCACCTAATGGAGACTGTGTATTTTTACTTGATATCACTAATGAATATTGTGGGAACATTTGTGTGACATTTGAGTGGAACCTTGACTGCTGACTAAACAATTCATTTTTTGGAATAAAAGCTCCATATTGCCCCCATATATCAGTCTGTACCTTCAGTATTTACAGCAGGTTGTCTGTGGAGGGAATTTATTGTCCAGTTGCAGTCAAAACTCTTTCTGTAATGAGTCTGTGTGCTGGTGAGCTGACAGACCCACCCTGTTGCTCATTTGGCCAGAGTGGAGAACGTAATTATGATAAACCAAATTACATTAATCATTTAGCTAAAGGTCTGCTGATGTGTAAACAATTTTGCCGCAAGAGCTCTCTATTTTGGAATGAGAGATGAATTCAGTCATCACCGAGAAGTAAACAGATTTTTCACCCACAAAATATTGGAGGACAGTTCATACTTTTAGGAGGATATGTCATCCTGTATTACCTTTAATTTTTGCGTTATTACTTGAGATGGTGAGACAGTTAATATAATTAGCAAAGTTATACTGCTTCTTCACACACACACACACACACACACACACACACACACACACACACACACACACACACACACACACACACTGTTGGAATGTGGACTCCTGGTTTTTATTCTACGAGGATATAGTAAAGCTCCAACACAGACACGTGTCTCTTTGCCTCTTTCTCTCCAGATAATGAAACAAGCCAGCACAGTGGTCACAGCAAATCCAGGACAGTGACTCTGGTGTCATTTAAGAATCAATAAAGCAGCTGCACGGTACGAATGAGTGGAGGAGTGTGTGTGTGTGTGTGTGTGTGTGTGTGTGTGTGTGTGTGTGTGTGTGTGTGTGTGTGTGTGTGTGTGTGTGTGTGTGTGTGTGTGTGTGTGTGTGTGTGTGTGTGTGTGTGTGTGTGTGTGTGTGTGTGTGCATGTGCCTGTATGTCGCCAATCTGTCTTTCTGCGACTGTCAGCAGAATGAGGCTTTTTATGCGTAGCAATCATGTCACAGAGAGTGAGAGCCCTCTCTCCTTTTCTGACTGACACACAAATACAAATTTTCTAAAATCTAAAAAAACTGATGCACAGTCCTACACCTGAGAATCTGCCATGACCACCTAATGGGTTATTTGTTCTGTGTTGCTTTGTGTCCATCTCACATCACACACTCTAACACACACTAGCTGCTAGCCACTGCTTTTATTCTGATCTTCTCTACCCTGCATTCTTGCTTGCTGTCAAACACAGCACATGCTATTATTCATACCAGCACATTCACACATCGAGCTCACACAGACACACACACAACCCTGTGACAGACATTGATTTACACATGAAGTAAATGTTGGTGTGTGTGAGTGTGTGTGCATGTTTGTGATGATACATGAACAGGAAGGGCTCCATGTTTACAGCAGTAAACCTTCAAGCTGTGAGGTTTCTCCCATGACCACAAATTCACCCTCTCACAACTGTATCCCTCATGTACATGAAAAAATGTGTGTGCATGAGTGTAGTGTGATATCTTTGCCCTATTTAGTAATTAAGTCATTTCACAGTTTTTGAGGGATGTATTCCAAATATTTCACATTTTGAAGATCACAAATATTTCCATTGAAATCTATAGAAATTAAGTGTTAAGGTAATGTTTTTTTTTTTCCTTTTTGCCTTTATTTTAAAGGACCGGCTGTTTTAAAGAACCACTTCTCATTTACAAACATGGCCTGGCCAATGTAATTTCCTGATGTTGCATACAATGAGCAGTGAATTTATCTGTTTATTATTCTATTCAATATTCTTTTTTAAAAAAAAATCAGGGATTAAAGACTATAGCTCAAGAATAGTTAACTTATTTGAGTTCATTATACATTCAGCAACTTCACAATACTAGCAGTTAATCATAGTTTCTGTACAAAATATAATAGTGATAAGAATACCACTACAATGGTAAATAAATCTTGTATTTTTGCATATTTCTCACACTTAAATATTCCAGATCATCCAACTAACTTTTGTATTTATTGACTATTAGACAGAGATAACCCATAAAACACAAAATTGAATTTTTAAATTTTGGTTTATTGAGGAAATCTTGAAAACTTATATCACCCCTGTGAAATGCTAATGATATGTGTGTGATGGTATGGGGTTGCATTAGTGAAAACGTTAGCCCTTCAACAGACTGGTGACCTGTCCAGGATGTCCCCTGGATTCACCCCAAGTCAGCTGGGATAGACTCCACCCCACTGCGAACATAATGAGGATTAAGCGGTGTATAGATAAAGGATGGATAGTAAAAATGTGTTTGTAAGTTCACAATTAAAAATTATATCTGATCATGAATGCCTGTGGATATACCAAAATATTAAATGACAAGATGCATCCCAGTCTACAGAATCTTGACAAAAACAGGAATGTTCCAGCATGACAAGTCATAAAAGATTAAATGAAGAAAAATCCGACATGACCATATCAGCTGACTTAATTTAGTACAACACAATTGAGATATTTAAAAGACAACAATACCACAACACAATAAAGAGCACCTGAAAAAAGTAATTTCTAGCAGAACATCTTTCCAGAAAATTCTGAAACATTGGCATCCTCCAAGCCAAGGAGGGTTGAGTCTGTCATTAAACATCAAAGGACTAAGTATTCAAAATATGACATTTGGATCTTAGTAATAACTTGAGTACCGATTTGTACTGTGTTGTCCGACAGAAAGCATCACCGCCAGCCTATCAAAAGATGATGCAGTTGTTTGCAAATACAGATTAAAATGAAATCATTTAGTGATTCAGTTGCAGAACATCTTGCAGCAATGCATCAGCTTTATCAAGAAAAGCAATTTCATCAAATTCAAAGTCATTTATGCTAACTCAACACAGTACTCAACAAAGCCAGTTACAGGATCTATCTGGTCTTCACTCTTTTACTGGACGCAGGGGCCCATCATGATGATGAAGATGATTAATTAAAGTGATACAGTGGCTGGCATGCTAGAACATAAAGGGAATTATCAAGGTGCTTTCCTGTTGAGGATTTGTCTCGGTGTACTTTACATCCACCTAACAATAGCAATCTCCTTTTATGGCCTGCCATATGTTAGCCAGCTAGCATCTTAGCCTGAGTTAGCAGAGGCTCCACCTCAAGCCTCTCCAAAGGCACATTAATCTACAGTATACTGGATACATTAGTTTGAGTTAGCATTAAGGTAAAAACCGCTGGATGACTTTTGTGCACGCAAATGCAGAGGCACACAAAGATGCATGCATTCCCACATGCGCACACACAAACATGCCCATACGCTCACATTTTGTACCACCCACCCATTAGTCTTGCATTGTTTCCTCTGCCACTGACACAAGCTGATAATGCTAGCTTAGATTATTCTCAGCTCAGCAGTTTCAGCACCCCTGAAAGTTGTATGGAAAGCACTGAAAGTGTCTGAGTTTCTGTGTCTGCCTCTGTGGACTGAATATCTTCATCCACTACCCTGTACTTTTCTACAAACTGTACAGTTTTTCTACTTGTACTAAAGCATTGCTTATTTAGTGTTGGCTGAGGAGATGTGCTCTACATTTACGTCAGATCGGATATTAAATTTGCAAACTTAACTAAGAACAGATTTTACTGTGGTCATTTTGCGAGCAATTAAACATTGTTAGAGCAGATATAAAAGTTGGTATGATAGTTGTTATTAATAATAAATAACTTCCAATGTAGCGTTCCCATGTAGATTTGTGAAATGTTTTTGCATAACTTGATAGAAGTGAACTACAGAATAGTTAGTCGGAATAAAAAATGCTGTACTTTTCCTAAAGATAACATGGCCATAGTTACTTATTCTTATGGCCATTTTGCATTTTCTACTTCTGCAAACCAAACTACCTTGCATGCTCCATCCCTGTGTTTTCCACTGTGTGTGCACCATGCAAGTCTTTAGAGAGCATTGGAAAGCCCAGGGAGATGTAGTCGGTACTGGCCTTCAGGGAACCAGTGGTGCTCTGGCTCTCATTCCAGAAAAACTCTCACCTGGCTGGGTTGTTGTTTGGAGAAGCTCCCCTTGTGGCCCAGAGGTGCGCCTTTGCCGGAGATAGCACCGCTGAGATGGAACTAAAAATGGACAAACAGTATTTGTGAGATGGAGAGCGAGTGCTACTGTGCTTTATGAAGCCAAGAGGCTAGATGCTGTTGTTGTTCGCTGTAGCACTAACCCGTGAAATAGAGTTCACCCTCCCAGAGATGGCAGCTTACCGCTTGCCCATCGGACATGGAGGCATTCAGATGTTTACAAAGAGAGAGAGGTCTAGTCAAATTCAGTGGAGAGCCATAGACATAACCATGCATGTGCGTGCGCACACACACACACACACACACACACACACACACACACACACACACACACACACACACATACCCATACACACCCATACACACATTGTTCCACATACCCACAGTGGGACTCATTACATTATCACATTACACTTCTTTGCCTCACCCCTTTCACTCCTCCCTCATTCCCTGCCTCCTCTTTTTTCCCCCTATTTCAGGTGTTTACAGCACATCTGATTCCTGAATTATTCCGAGGGTTAATTGTGTCTGACGCCTACAACTTCACTGTCCCTCCTCATCCCTCTCCATCTTCATGTCCCCGCCTCTTCTTTCTCTCTTTTTCTCCATTTCACGTTCAATTACCAAACTGCCACCACCAGGCATGTAGAAGGGAGAATAAAACACATGCAACCAGGAAAACACACACAGGGCCTTGCATATAACGCAAGGAGGGCTTCATCCATTTATGCATGCCTCATTTAAGTGTTCCTATTGTATGCATCCCCTGGGAGAATGTATGCAGATGGACTGGTGGTGCTGGTGGTGTCAGTAACAGTGTTTTTGGGGAGTAGTTCCATCACACACACACACACACACACACACACACACACACACACACACACACACACACACACACACACACACACACACACACACACACACACACACACTGTAAGCACGAATGCCTGTGTAGCCAAGGTTTTGCTGAGGCTGGGGTCTTGCTCCTTTGCAGAGAGACATAAAGATCAGTGGCCATAACACACAGCCAAGCATACTGCAGTATATGGCTACAATCAAGGTTTTATGTGGATCTGGCACAATAAATGAGGATGAGAACTGAGACGGCCATTCTGCATACTACGGCTCTTCAAAAAGTAAGGACAGTCAGCCGTAAAGATGAGGATATGTGGGACTGTGAAAATCAGCCACAGGAAACGATATGAAAAGAGAGATGCTCCAGTGCATGTCTTTTCCTGTCCTAAACAGGGTTTTCTTCCTTTCGTGCAAACCACTAATAATGGCACCTCGTGGGGTATTTGGAGCTAAAGTGCAGCCCAAATGTAAAGACTACACAGACTTCTACAGTGAGCTCAAAGGCAGTGGATTGCCAATGAATTTTACATTTCTAACCCTTCTTCCATGTTGATATGTTACATTAATGACCACCACCACAAATGGAAATATAGACTAAAAATATTTATTCATAGTTAAGGCAATGATGCCTAATATTTAAAAGAGATTCTCAAAAAAATATTTATATTGCTGAAATGTTATCATAAACCCTGAAGATCCCTCACTTTATCACTTTGAATGGGTCATATGGGTTAAGGTGTGTGATGGTGTGTGACGACCCAAGGACACTCGGGTTATGATGCATCAGTGCACAGAACTGTATGATAAAAATTGTCCACAATACCAATCACGATGGGATGGAGCACACCTCTGTCGACTAAAGATGTGCCAGCTGGGGCTTTTGAACTCTGAACTTCTCATTTTTGGACAGACAAACGTGTTGATAGAGTTCATAATAGAAAACATTTAGCATACTTTCTAACTGTATGTTGGTAAGGAGGGCTGCACAGTGACTTGGTGGTTAACACTTTCACCTTGCAGCTAGAAAATCCAAAAACATGCTGAGGTTAATTGGTAACTCTAAATTGTCCGTAGGTGTGAATGTGAATGTGGTTGTCTGTCTCTATATGTAGCTCTGTGATAGACTAGTGATCTGTCCAGGGTGTCCCCTGCCTTCACCCTAAGTCAGCTGGGATAGACTCCAGCCCCCCGCGACCCTAATGAAGATTAAGCGGTGGATGGATGGATGGATGGATGGATGGATGGATGGATGGATGTTGGGAAGGGATAGATTGGTATTTGAATGGTATTGGTAAAGAATGCATGGTAACACTCTTGATTAATTACTTACTATGCATATAAATTATCCCCTTCAGACAGCTGAGGTGTCACACACAAAGTAAAAGTTTGCAGTGTTATATATACATATTTTTACTGTCTGTTACATAGTGGCTGGTCAAGTCCTGAGCTCCACAACTGTTATTTTACCATTGGTAAAAGTCAGATCTGCTGACTAAAATCAAACCCAAAAATGTTTTTGTCAGATCAAGTTTGTTTTTAACAGTTTAGTTTTTGGGCTTTTTTCCTTGTTTTTCTTGAGGGCAGTGTAGGGAGAAAGGAAGTATAGGAGAAAGCAGGGGAGACACGCAGCAAATGTCCAGCTGGCTGGGACTAGAACCAGAAATCTGCTGCTCATTGGGTATGTGTCCATATGGTGTGTATCCTAACCGTTCAACTATCAATCAAATTTATTATAAAAACCCTTGATTGGTTGAACATCAGATTGATCCATCCATTATCTATACACCACTTAATCTTCATTAGGATCGTGAGGGGCTGCTACACACTGAATGTGAAGTCTGAATAAATGTCAGTAGCCATGTAGACTGTTTGAAATCTTTTCAGTGTGAGGCAGCGGTGGATGTTCAGGTGTCTACTGAATGGCTACACTGACCTAAACCCTGAGTAATAGTCAGTGACTCAGAATCAGGTCCAGGAAGCTCAAGAGTAATGCTGAACTGTTGATCAGTTAAAAACACTTCAGAGTCATTATGAACAGCATCCACTACTGTTCTGCAATGAGACTTCTAGACTCATGAACAGAGCTTGGTGTGTTTGCCAAGGCGTCACTATTTCCACTTCCGGAAGCGGAGGACAGTTAAGGGGACCGTTCAGACCTGCTGTCAAGCACTGAACAATGTGGTGAACTAATCTTTTGAACAAACCTTTTTAATGAAGTGATTTTATTGACTCAGGACTCTGAAAAGAACTGCTTTGCTCATTCCAAGCTAACAAAATAAGCATAATAGGTCTATTTAAGTGTGTAATCCTTTTTCTCCAGTACAGTATTTTCCAGCTGTTAATTACTTGAACATACAATCTAGTGTTACCAGTGCATAAAGGAAGCACTCTTGTTTCTCGTCTCATCTGTCTAATAGTAATAGATTTGTCTGACAACACTTAGTTTTGTTAACGTAGTTCATGTACAGAACTTTCTATCATATCCTCCCTCTTTTTAGACCCCCACTTTGCAGAAGTACAATGACATCCCAAGGTTTTAACCACCCCCATCCCATCAAATGTCACTTAAGTAAGGGACAAGCCCCGGATCCCTCATTGTGGCCCTGCAGTTGAGCCTCATTTGCCATCTGGTAAACCACATGCGTACACCTAGATCAGCACGAGGAGTCATTTACACCGTGGTGGGATGAATGCCACCTGAAAATTGGTAGAATCCAGTCAGGTTCAGTTCTTGCATTTACACTGAATTTCTTCTTGCAAATGAAGGATAATTAAAGAATATTATGGCTAAAAAAAAAGGTAAAAAGATCCAAAAAGAACAGACAAGCATCATGGTGTTTTTAAAATGTTCTTGAGAGAAAAAAAACAGTAGATAGAGATCTCATCAGTACACATCTGAAAATAAAATAGCCCATCACTTCTAGCAGAGGAACTCCCAATTAAACAAGATGAAATCAGGGGATAACTGCTGGTGAGGTAGCTGGGTTTCCAACATTCACAGTTGGCGTCCTCTCAGCCCAGCTCTCATCAATTTGCTTAAAGTTCTCCAGCAGTGAACGGCATTTTTTTGTTTGCTTTGAATAGAGATCACTGTTTGTCTGTGGAAACTAATCTTGCATTTTTTTGTGCTGTTTCTTAATCATGGTTGTGTTGCATTATTTGATTTATATTTGCACACTGAATTGGTGTGGATACTTGTCTTTATGTTTTATCTGTATGTGTTGATTGTGAAAGGCCATTTTATTTCAATTTAAGGTTCCTGGTCAAAACAGATGGAAATTAACCAAAACAGCTATCAGTTAGCCTAGCCGCGCTAGACCCATGTTCTGAATTCTGAAGGCACAAGGGTCTAGGGCCGCTCGACAGGGAGGGAGGTGGGCTAAAAGGTTGTCTTTCAAATCACTCTGCAGCAATTGGGTAGGTATACAACCAGTCAGCGCAACGAATAGGCTGACGGAGTTCCTAGAGCGCCGGCGGATTGTGGCTAAGTCCCATTAGCTTCCCAACCAGCGGAGCCAACTGGTATATTAAGGATTTGCCATATCCCGTCGGCATAAGTCCAAATACGTCTTTCTTCTCAATGAAACACTTCAGTGCCGTCCTTTGTTTATCTTTCAAGTTGAATTTTAGCTTTAAATCTTTAAGGGCTGTGGCCAAAGCCGAGTCGAAAGATAACTGTTTATTGTGCGCCGGTTGTTTCTGTCAGAATCGTCGCGCCTCTGTCGCCCCTTAGTTACGCCCGCCTTCTGACTCGACACTTCATGGTGATTGGTCTGGCCAGTTTTAGGAGAATCCAGCCTCGAGCCTTATGGAGGGTAACTAGACCCACCCTGGCAGAGAATTAAATTCGTTGCCGTGGGTTGTCTAGCGCGGCTAGGCTAGCTATCAGTGGGTTTTTCACCATAATTTTTCTGTTGATCAGTGAGCATTGCCAATGTCAAATAAATTATTATATTAAATGAAAACAAATCAAAAATCCACACAGTGAAGGAGAGAAGAGGTGCTCAGAGCAGCATGCAGCATCCAAACCTTATGGTAACTAGATGAGCCCTCAGTAGAGGGCAGAACCACGCCCTCTGCTGGCGAAAACCCTGTCCTCCCTATACAACTGATGCAATATGTATCAATTTTGATCATCGTACGTATCTCCCTCCCTACTTGATCTGCTGACCTGTCACTCCACAACTGAGCAGGGGACCTTATACTGATCTTCAGTTCCAACTTTGATTATCCTGACTTCAGCGGTTGCAGAGATATCGGACCGGACATAGCCACATACATACATACATACATACTTACCCAGCCAGATACCGCACCGAATGCAATAACCCCGCCGACGTACTCGTTGGGCGTGGTTAACTAAGGGATGGTTCAGGGTCACATGTAGATAGATATGTTTTCTGAACCTTGAAGCAAATGTAAACATCAATAATAAAAATAAATATCTTTTTAAAAAAGAACAAAAGAAAATACCTACCACTGCAGTGTTTTTGGATATTGGCCTGTACGCTCAGGATGTTGTATGATTGTGCAGTCGGATTTCACGGCGCTTTGTTCAGGTGAGATTTTTTTGCTTCAGACTCATGTCCAGTGTTGCTTTATCTAAATTACCAAAAGGTACAGGGTATATGAAAGAAAACGAAAATGAAAATGCTCTGACTTTCCTCTACTGATATTTGGCTATTTGGAACCCTTTAAGGTTTGGTCAATTTCCGCCCGAAATTTCTACTGAGATTTACAGAAAGTAAATTGAATGCTGTTCTTGAACTGTTTGGAGTACATGCATGGTTGGGGTCTCATTTGAAAGCTGACAACCTGAATTTTCACCCAGTGCAGTCAGAATTACTCTAGGTGCTACTGGCACAGAGTTATGTATGTTGGAACACACTGAATTAGGATGAATTTTTTTTCTCGCCTACATTTTTTCCCTAATAAAACACCTGAAAATCAGTGTGGCAGCACTGCAACAGCTTGAAAACACAATATTGCAAAAGCCTGGGGTCTTACATAGTTCAGGTCAAAATTTCAGAGCAATACTACAAGAAATGAGTGTTTCACACATGTATTTGTACTGATATGCTCCGCCCCTGTCAATGTTGGATACACTCTTTATACACTGTGCACACTCTCTACAGAATGGTATAAATTCCTTTTCACTTCATTTTCCACTTCATTTTCATTCCAAAAACTCATAAAGAACTCAAAAAATCACTTCAGATAGGCTTCAGTGTCGATCACACACACAGATTGAGAGGAATACAGAGAAACAGCAGGTGGACCCCGGAGCTCACGAATGAAATATCATATCAAGCCGCTGGCAGAGGCGGGATTTATAGGCAAGCCATTCAGCAAGCTCATTGGCTACCAGGCCTGTCAATCTAACGTTTCCTCCGGCGTGATTTGCTGAGAAACAAGTCAATCAAGTGATGTAATCGATATCTGTCAGACTCGGCCATGGTTGGGTAAATCGCCGAAGTAGGCGGAAACGAGTCACCTGATTGGTTGAAGTCCGGTTTGAAGCGGTCGAGAAGCCTCCAGTATCCATTTTGAATCGCGAACAAAGAAAATAGGACCGTGTATGATAAAGTTATAATAGAAAGATGCAGTGAATATGAAACGCACAGCGCCACCACGCGCCGCGTGCACGCGCACGGAGCCGATCGTTTTCTGGATTTTTTTACCTATTTCGAGACATGTTTTGGCCAAAGTATTATACTGGATTGTTTCCTCTGGATGGCTAAGCTTGGGTTCTGGCCGGTTTTTGTGGATTATCTTCTTTTATGACCAGAAACGAGCGTCCAAACTGCGTCGACAGGTGAGCTGTGCACGTTTACTTGACTTGTTGTTTGTTGGATAAATGTGTTTATATTACCCGCTGTGGTAATCACATCTGAAAGTGGTTTATACCGGCGGATTCATGAGAATCTCAGCTTTCTATGTGTGTATAGTGTTTGTATAATCGTGTTTGCAGTGTCCTTCTATTTAAAAAAAAGCGTATACCGATAAAAAAACGGCCCGCCCGCGGGCCGCCGTACTTTTTTTTCAGTTTCATGTAATGTGAATCATTTGATTGGAATTTCGCCAGTAATATTGAGGTAATTGGAAATGTTATCTATTCATTATTCCGCCAGGGAGGCTGAGCCTCGGCGGACTACAGTGACGATCGGCGCTGGTTTGTCTGTATGTCTGTCTGTTAGCAACATTATTCAAAAACAGATTTACAGATTTGGGTGAAATTTTCAGGAAAGGTCAGAAATGACACAAGGACTAAGTGATTAGATTTTGGCAGTGATACGGCTTATAGTCCGGATCCATGGATTTGTTAAAGATTTCTGCATCACTGTAACTATGACAACAAGTGAACGCTGATCACATGCTTGTGATTGTACTACGAATTGACCGCTGCGGACTTGTCAGGACTTATCCATCGGACATGATACAAGGAAAAAAGTTGCTTAAATTGTGGGGGTGTTTCCGAGTCCCATCAATTCCTGCCGCCCGCTGCATATTTAGGTGACACGCTTCTGTATCCGTACATAATGTACACATGTAGAACACACGCCTGTGCTTCACTTTCCCCCAGAACAAGCTCAATTCAGTCTTCCTTTACTATTCACCAAACTTTTTTAGGAGTGTACATCAGGATACCTGAAATTAGGGAACTGCGAAAGGTGGGATTAAAGGCGTTCTTTTTTTCAATACATTATTTTTTTCTGTAATTAATTAATCGAAATTAATGCATTCAAGTCCCAGTCCTAGATTTGGTCTGGAAAATGCTGTCAGACACAGCAGGGGACAGAAGAATCAAACTGTGTGTAGATTCATCACTGTGTGTGTGCATAATGACATGAATATGCATAGAACTTCTATACCCTAAAGATTCATCTATAGAACCTGCACTGAAAAAGACTTTACAAATTGCCTTACAATTCAGGATCAAATGTAAAGATCGTTAACAGAACGTAATGGCTTGGATGTTAATAGACAGGATTCTGAATTTCATTATTCATATCCAATTTCATTTTCCCACAAAATGAAAAAAGCAAACATACTGTGACATTTTTGCCTGTCTTTTTGTGTGCTTCAAAAAAATCAATAAACAATGTTGGAGACTGAATACATCTCTGTGTGTAAAGAAGCTCTTGAGGTCATTGCCACTGAGAGCTAAAGGAACAGAAAGCTCACCAGAGCTGCCATTCTTTGTCAGCCATCGGAGCTTTCCTAGTGTGTCACCCCTTAAAGCCTCACACCCAGCAGTGATGCCCCTCCTACAAAATTACAGTAATCTATTCCTGAACAAACTCACTTTCTCCCTTCATTCCAGAGCATTAGAGTTTTTGCATGAGACATGATGGATTTTTATGATGCAGCTTGACATCCTTGTTACCTTTTACTGCTTCTTATATTTTCTTAAATCAACACTAATTAGGAGTAAAGCATTGCACTCCTTGAGAATATTTATGCAGGATTTTGTTGTTTGTGACAGTGTGTGTTTGCAACGGTGCTGGAGACTTTACAGTTAGTTGTTTGTCATTTTTACACCCATCTCATAATCAATGTCTGATCACTTCTTTTATGATTTTTTTTGGAGTCTTTCACTATGTGCGTGTTGCAGTCATCACTGGTTCGCCTCCCTTACCTGATTTTTCTGGTTTTCCTTTATGTGCTTTCTCCCTGCTTCTACCCTCAGTGTATTGTTTATTTTTTTCCTCTTCCTGATCTCTCCTATAGTGTATCCCACCAGTTGAGTTTGCTTTATTTTTTCTTGGTGTCTTAGTGCTGGTGATAGTATCATTGCTGTATTTGCTGTTTGTCTTCAGCAACTGTGTTTAAAAGGCCTTGCCTCCTATGTGCCCTGGCATTTGTGCAGTCTCATTAACATTTGCTACATGTGGTTTAGTAAAGGTGCAGCTGTGAACCAGCCAGGCACTGCAACCATTTATCTTTCCCCATCAGGAAAGTTTTCCAGCCTTTGATTCAGGCACACCTGGAAACAGACTTTGGTGGGATGGCAGTGAGAGTAAAGGTGTGTGAGCTTTCACTGAAAGAAACAATACAAGTTTCTGAAAAATTGACTGGATGAGAGAAAAACGTGTTCATTTCTGACCACTGATAGTCTGGATCCACGGATTTGTTAAAGATTTCTATATTATTGCGAGATAGCATGCAGGCATGGCGTCACTGTAACCATGACAACAAGTGAACACTACGTCAGCTGCCTGCTGATGATCACATGACTGTGATCCTACTACAAATTGACCACTGCAGACTTATCTCAGAATTCATACAAGGAACAATTGAATAAATTGTGAGGAAATTTCCAAGTCCCATGAATTCCCTTCTCCTTGATCTATGTACTCTGGGAAGAAGAAAAAAAAACCTATCCCCAACCTCAGTTTAAACATAATATGCTTTTGCTTTGCTAATGACAAATTGTTTGAACATAAGGCCATGCAGGGCTTAATGTGGATACAGACAGAGCAGTAGTCTGGTTTCATTAGCTCCTTCCAAATGTACACATAAATGACAATAAATATGTTAGCTTTATATCTGAATGAGGACCCTGGTCACTTTTCTGTGAAGGAATCTTGCTATGTCAGACATACTAACATTTCCATATCACTCTTAACGGGGCACCGGTCTGAACTGCATGCTTCATTATTGTTGGTTAGGCACAGACACGCTTGGTACTTAGAGCTGTGTAAAATGATTTAGAAAAGGCTTCTTCCACATTTCACGTCCAAGAAAACCACAGAGAAGAAAAGACACAGCTTGTGTGCCAAAATGACAACACTTTGTTCTACAATGTCACATCTGTTACAAGCTGAAATGCCAGTAAAAATAAAACCTCGTTGAAATGAACAGAAAGACTTAACAGCTGAAATTAGTGGTACCAATAATGAATTTTATCCTTTTTTTTCTAGTTTGTTCCTTCCGGCTGTTTGTAGTTTCCTCTGAGTGTGTTTAATACCCACAGCAACAGACAGCAGCAGGATCTATATGTGTCTCTCCTAAGCAAAAGAGTTGTGTTTCACTTTCCACCAATAATTTCTTGCAAATTATTCTCTGGTATATTCTGGGAATAGGATCAGTTCAGGTGAGGATGTTAGAGCTGGTCACGCTGTGCATTTTTCTTCATGTCAGTGAACTGTCACACAGAGCTTTTCAATACACAGGGTGTCCTTAAAATCTGGACACAGGAAATCTCATTAACTCTATTTTTTTACCTCCACAGATTAAATATGGCTCTGTTAAAAGAAGAAGAGTTGAACTGGTACTTCTTAGTAGACGTGAAGGATGGACATATCTAAAGATAGCAGATGAATTTAATGCATGTCATTTAAGGAGGCTTCTGCTTGGCTTTTTCACGGTAGTGAAGGTGATTAAGAAGTTTAAAGAAGAGAGCAGTGTCATGGACAAACCCTGTTCTGGATGACCAAATGTATCAGCCCAAACTAAAGAATTGGTCATGGCTAAAATTCATGCTAGCCCCTAAAAAAACACTTCCCTAACCTCAACCCCAATTACATCTTTCGATATGTCCGTCCTTCACGTCCACTGAGAAGCACCATTTTAACTTTTTCTTCTTTTGAAAAAGCCACATTTGATCTGTGGAGGAAAAAAAAGATAGTTAACTCTTAGATGCACGAGTGATTGGACTCTACATTCTTCCATAAGTGGATAAAAAATGACTTGTATAAGAACCAATGTGTTTTTATGCCATTTTTGTTATTTTGGTTAAAAATAATAATTTCTGCTATTGTTTGCATTATATTTTTGTTCATATAAGAATGATTTTATGTTTTAAATGTTTATTTTTCACTTATAACAGATTTTGAACATTTTGATAATTGACAAGGAAGAATATTACACAAAGCAGCAATAGAAGAATGTCAACATCCGTTATGTTGGTATTTTTCCATGCTTTTCCTGTAACTGTTGCTGCTCTATGTCCCTCCAGTTTTGCGTACTTTGTCACCTCTTAAGGGGTATCTGTGACAAAGAGCTTGAGATAGTATTATAAATATTAGTTTCTTTAAAAGTATAAAAGGTAACCTAAAAATTCAAATGGCATGATAAAAAATGTGTTTTTTTAGGAATAGCTGGAAAACGAAATGATAAAATCTTTTCAATACAAAGATATTGCAAGAAAACAATCTCATCGGGTCATTTTGACCCACTTATGCATCTAAGGGTCAATGAGATTTCCTTTGTGTCCGGACTTTAGGGACGCCCTGTAGTTTACCAGCTGTGGTTCAATCATTTGTTCGATAGCGGCCATCTTCAGGTTGAGATTTAAATTCCAGCATAGCTGTTGAAAGTAACCAACTTAAAGACAAGAAACTAACATCTGTAAAATGTATGCATGGTGCCATGAAATACATGTTTTTTTCTTCTTTTTGTTCTTTTTTAGTCCTACTGCCGAATAAGCTCTAAAAGGAGCCTATATAAGACTCTACAGATAATTTGCAACAAACATGTCTATTTCCATGGCTTAGATTGTTGTTAGTATTATTATTTTTGGCACAATTTTAAATACAAATTCCATGTAGTATGCGGAATGGAATTTGATACCTGGATTACCTCGTCATGGAAATGACTAGGTCATTGAAGTGTACCATTCATTCATTCATGCATAATGAAACAAACTACATAATATGTGTCATATTAAAAATGACCATACTAATGTTAAAGTAGCCATTTGGACTTTTATTGATCTGTCCCGTACACAAACACACAATATAAATGGCAGTGAGCAAAGGTGGTGGTTATTTTACTCATTACTTGGTTTCCTTAATAGCAGAATCCATTTCCTCTGCACACACAAGCAGAATATATCCCTCCATTGTGCAATGTTTCATCTCTGTAACTGGTCCTTCCAGTGTTCCCTTTTCCTACTTTCTTCACTCCAACTTGCCCCTCTATTCACTCTCCATTTAAGCATTCTCTGTGCGTTTGGTGACCACTCATTTACCACTTTTCACCATGTTGCATTTTCACATTTTCTTTACTTTGAGATTCTGTCTCCATTTTCACGTCTCCATCCTTGCTTCCATCTCTCTCTTCGTCTCGTCTCTGGCTTAGTGTGATGGGACACAGGAGGCTGCTGTAATTTGATTGGAGGTATTAAAGTTGATTTGATTAAGCATGAGCCAAATTACTGGCTGCTTAATGGAATCAGGCCCAGTCACCTGCCAGGGGCTTCTAGTTGAGGTGCTCAGCCCTGACGCACACACACACACACACACACACACACACACACACACACACACACACACACACACACACACACACACACACACACACACACACACACACACACACACACACACATTCAAAGCAGTCCCTTTCCTTGATCTGATAACATGCCATACACACTGGTGTGTCCATTCCTGATCTCCTGATTTCTGACATTCCTTTCTGTGGAGGCTGGATCTCCACCCTCCACCCTACACCTGTTATTTATCCTTCATCTTGTCATTAGTGCCCACAGCAGCAACAAAAGACGAGGAGATGCTTTTAATTCCATGGATGTCAGATGAGATTTACACAGGAGGGGTAACTAGTCTCACACCACTATATATAGCTGATATGAGATTTCTATAACAAATCCGATTTCAGATAGACACTTTTAATTATGACATCATCTGGGTTTTTCTCAGACTTGGCAAGCTCCTCCAGAGATGAAAAAGAGACATAACTGTTGTCACTTGGCAAGCTGCTTTTACTTTTATTATCTTTACTTGTCTATGCTATCACACTGTTGCTTTATGACTTTTTTTTTTTTACTCCAGACATCTATGGCATTCGAAATAACAATTAGAGATATTAGCAAAGCAGTTTGACTTCTCCAAATAATAGTCACACTGGAAAAAATACCCCTCTCAAAACAAGAAAAAAAAAAACTTATTTCAAAGAACTTTTACCTTGAAATAAATGAAAACAAAATAATCTGCCAATAGAACAAGTGAAAAATGGCTTGGTAAGATTTCTTGAAATAAGATGTGATATTTAGAATAGTGAGATCTTAAAATTAACTGAGAAAACTTATTTTAAGCTGTATTTTACTAGGATTGTCAAGTTTAGGTGTCTTAACCCTCCTGTTGTCCTCATTTACGGCACCAAAAAATATTGTTGCCTTGTCTGACAAAGATCCAAAAATTCAGCAAAAAATTTCACAAATTTATAAAGGAAGAAAATTCCTTAAAAGTTTCCTTTTTTAAAAAAATCCCTAAATTTGGCAAGAAATAAAAATTTAAAAAATAAAAAATCTAAAAATTGTAAATATTTTCAAAAAATCACTAAAGATTTTCAAAAAAAAAACCTAAAAATATCTAAAGTGATTCCATATTTATCAGTAAAAGTTCTAATATTTTCCTTAAGAACCTTCGGGAAGAAATCAACTGAAATCTAACAAATTTCCCCTGATTTTGGTAGATTTTTTTTCTGAATGTTCTTAAAGAGACATTTTTTTAAGATTTATTTTTTCCATCAAAAAATGTTCAAAAAATTCCCCCAAAATTTTGAAAATATAGAAGGTTTCACTGTGAAAATATATATTTTTTCCACATTTTTAAACTTCAGAACGGGTCAATTTGACCCGCAGGACGACACGAGGGTTAAGACAAGATCATTTCAAAGTTGTTTTACTTAAGATATTTAAGAGTTATTGTCTTAAAACAAATTCCTCTGTCTTGCTGAAATGTCGTTTGTTATGTGAATTTATCCTTAATCAAGTGGGATGAGACATTTTGACTAAAAATAAGACAAATTGACTTGGTAAGATTTTGAGTTTTTGCAGTGCAGAGCTGATAGTCTGAACCAGCAGGAAGATTTAATAGTGTTTCATACATTATTTCATCCATTGACAGCTGTTTGCAAATATTTACTGAATGAATTCTATCATTTTTGTAAACTGCATCATGATAGTTTCACAGTCTCTTCTGCCTGTTTAAACATTTTTAATCTTGTCTTCTCTCCCACCATCTTTTAACCTTTTTTGCGTTTTGCGTTGTTTGCCATTATCGGTGCTATTTCTGTATTTCCCTAACGCATTCTAACTTTTATCTGCCTTTTTGTTGTTTTTGCTGTTGCTCTGCTCATGATTTGGTTTGAGCCACATGGCCACACACACATAGCACATCCTCACACACACTGCTCACAGACAGTGAGGGAACTCACAAACACTGTTGAAATGTGCTCAGATGAAATGGCTACATAGCCCACTCCAATTGCAAATATTAAGCAGCAGAAAGGCAACATCTGCATCTGCTCTTGTGGTAAAATATTTATCTGACTACCAGTCTCACTGAATAATCTAACACTGAATTATTTCAACAGACTTGCAAAAAGAAAAAGGGAACAGAGTTGGGTGAGCCTTTCTTATATGCATATAATTAGCCCATTTTATTGGTACGATCATTTTATTTTAAATTCTCGATTCAACACATCTATTAATAAGAAAAGCAGTCAGAGAGCCCAGTGCTCCACCAAGGCTATTCATTCCCCCGTATGGTATTGTCAGAATTGCACCTTATTTTTGTAGAAATGCAGCATTTTTTAATTCATTACTGACAATATAAAAACTGTGAATATATGTACAAATTACCAAATTGTGTCACCTAAATATATAGTGGGTGGCGGGAATTGATGGGACTTGGAAACACCCCACAATTTATTTAACTGTTCTTTTTATCATCTTTTCCGACGGATAAGTCGGCAATGGTTGATTTATACGGGGAGTCTTCCGTTTATAACGTCCTCGATGTATGGCATTTCCTCTTTTCTTATTTATGACTTTTCCAAAGAACTGATCAATATCATGATACACGTAACGGCTTTGTTTACATTTTCGCTGGAGTTCTGACTTAGGGCGCAAATCGACTTACATCAGTCTGTAGGAACGGAACTCCAACATAAGGCGAGGACCCTCTGTAGTGAAATCGCAATCATGTGATTGTCAGCAGGCAGCTGACAAAGCGTTCGCTTGTTGTCATAGTTACAGTGATGCCTTGACGCAGTCTTGCAGTCATACAGAAATCTTTAACAAATCCGTGGATCCAGACTGTAAGCTGCATCACTGCCAAAATCTAATCAGGCAGTCCTTGTGTCATTTCTGACCCTCTCGGAAAAGTTCATCCAAATCTGTTATTCCGTTTTTGAGCAATGTTGCGCACAGACAGACAAATGTATGCCAGTCGTCACATAACTCCGCCTTGTTCCTTGGCGGAGTAAATATACAGTATGTAAACATGAAGTTAAACTGACCTGCATGGAGACACACTTTGTTGTGATTCTTAGTCAGCTACAGCAGCTAGACTCCTAGTTGCTGTAACTGACTCGGTCTCCATCACTACAATTGTTGTCCTCATGAGCAGTGGCAACAGATCTCAACTGGTGCAGCAGTGTAGAAATGTCACAACAAAAACCAGCGTTTAAGCTCTGGTATACTGTGAAATACAGAGAGATTTACCTGCCGATGATAGTTTTAATCAGCGTTGTGTGAAGTCATTTGGTTTGATTCATTTATATGTAAAAGTCCTGCACTCTAGCTCTAACAAACAAACAGATCATACATCAGCCCTTATAAAGCTACAACATAGAAAGCAAACTTTTCTCTCTCTCTCTCTCTCTCTCTCTCTCTCTCTCTCTCTCTCTCTCTCTCTCTCTCTCTCTCTCTCTCTCACACACACACACACACACACACACAGCCCAACCACTGGAGAGATTAGAGCTATAGATCAGATTAATGCCAACCATTTAAGAGATGTTCATGTGCACACAGTTGCCGCCATCCTGTGCTTGCTGCATGCATTTTTAAACAGAGTAGGCCCTGCTCCACCATTACATCCCGCTAATTACCATAATACAGCAGCAAGAGGTGCCCCCAACACCTACAAGCACCGCTGTCACAGCTGCTGTCAGGCTGCAGGAGCACTTCCAAAAACTCATTTTTCCATCTTTTTTTTTTTTAAAACTCCTTTTTAAGCTCTGTCTGGGGCATACAACTCTGTGACTATTTCTTTGTGTGCGAGTAAACATGTCCGATGACAGTGCGGCAGCAGCACCAGATGTTAATGTGATTTCAGGCAAACTGCATTACCAGAATGTCAGTCTCGGCGGAGTACGGTTGAGTTCAGTGTGTCTCCATGGTTATTGAATGAAATATTTCATCCTAATGATGCAGTTCAATCTTTGAATTTTTAACTTATGCCACTGCGGCTGTAGCTGAATCATCAAAAGTAATCAAACGCTCCTCTGAAGTAAAATACGTCACTCATAAAAAACTTAAAATTAAGTTTCTAAATTTGCTTCTGAGTAACATTTAACAGTGTAGATTACAAAATAATTACACAATCAGTGAAAGTGGCCTAAATCTAACAACAAAAAGAAAATAGAAAACTGTTTCTAAGAGGCACATTCAGAAACCTAAAGTATTTCTGGATAATGAACTAGAACTCCTACAAATTAATGTCATCAAATTGAATTTTTTCAGCGTATTTGCACATTCATAACTCTTGTGTGGAAGAGTGTGTGCTATAATTATGTATCATCAAATTAGCCTACTTTACTTCCCTACTACTTGGAGGGATGGAGAGCAGCAACAGTTGGAGGAAAAGAGGGGAAAAATGTCTACAAAATGGATGTTGACATTCTTCTATTGCTGTTCTGTGTCCTCTTCTTTTTCAGTTTTTCAAAATCTGTTAAGTGAAAAATAAACAGATATCAAACATGAAATCATTTTTGTGTGGACTAAAATATAATACATGCAATAATACAAATGATTATTCTTAGCCAGAGTGACATAAAAACACATTGGTTATTATACAGGTCATTTTTGACCAACTTATGGAAGAGTGTAGGGTCAAATCACTTGTGCATCTGAGGATAGATTGATGTGTCGATTGACAAGTTGCACTCACTTCCGGCATCTAAAATGTGAGTTCTCATTCTGTTGCCAATTGAACCTCCTGCTCAGTAACCAGTAGTTGTACTTCTTATTCTCTACTTCTCTTTTTTCATTTGCTATTAATACAACATTATCGATGTCTCACTTGTATAGATTTAATGAAAATAACCATCAGTATTAATAAATATTGCAAATAATAATCATTTTGAAATGTGGTCCTTTCAAAGTGGACTCGCTTGTTTTTCAAAAACATGTGCATTATTCAATTCTCATGTGCCTGTATTGAAAACTGCAGTCTAACTTCCTGCTGCACTGCCACATTGAACTGTGCTCTCCATCTGATGGCGTGCACGTCTGTACGGGAATGGCGGGTCAAAACACCAGACTTGTGAATCATGTTCCTGTTTCACCTTTCTGTGGATGGTTTGTTTCTCACAAGCTGTGATAAAATGTGTGTTTGATAGCAAACATTTCTCTCTCTGTTCTCTGCTTGTCTAACAGGGCAACGCAGGTCTCTTCTCTCCGACCAGCTGGCTGTACATGGAGACCCCCAGTTGGGCAGGTCAGTGTGTGTGTGTGTGTGTGTGTGTGTGTGTGTACCTCTCGTTCTGTTGCATACAATCACATGACGGGACCTGTACGACAAGATCTGTACATTCCCACATTTAGTGAGTTTACTGATACATGCACTCAATCTACTGCGCAGCTACCCAGGTGTGTGTGTGTGTGTGTGTGTGTGTGTGTGTGTGTGTGTGTGTGTGTGTGTGTGTGTGTGTGTGTGTGTGTGTGTGTGTGTGTGTGTGTGTGTGTGTGTGTGTGTGTGTGTGTGTGTGTGTGTGTGTGTGTGTGTGTGTGTGTGTGTGTGTGTGTGCAGCCGGCTGTCTTTGTGAGTGTGTGTGTGCACAGAGGGAGAATGTGCTGACTGCAGTGCTTTGGTTCTGGGCATGCCCATTAGAAGTGGCTATAAATCCTGAACGCAGTGCTCTCACTGTGTCAGCAGTCCAGCCAATGAATGGATATTAAACGCCACAAAAAAGCCTCTTTAATTCTGCCTGCCTCCGCTACGCTGCTGCACACTCTCTCCCTTTTTCTCTTTATCTAGCTTGCTATCTATCCATCCACCTTTCTTCTTTCTCGTTTTCTCTTCTATTCCATCCTCCTTGCAATCTCTCACTCCCTCTCCATTCCTCTGTAACAATGGAGCAAAAAAAAAAAACAAAAAAAACAAAACAGAGAGGGTCCTTCAGCCCTGCCAGGCTTGTTGGGGTGAAAATATCCATGGTTAAGACTCTGGTATCTATTATTCAGCACTAGCATCAATGAAATATTATTTACAGCTAGTCATATTGGCCTTTTCATCTGAAATGTAGACTTGTACATACAGTATTCTCTCTGACTGTGTTTTAATCACAGAAGCAAATAGGGTTGTTGAAAAGGGGGAGGATGAGAAAATTCTGGTGAGTCTGTGGGTGAAGAATTGTGCTCAGATGTTCTAGTTTGTAGCAGCAGTTGTTGCTGAGACATTTTCAAAAGAGCGATATACTGAAACGTCTGCTGTTAAAATGTTGACTTTTGCGGCTGAGACTCTGCCTGTGGTTGGATGAACTTGTATTGGTATCTGTTGGATCTTGAACAAAAATGTTCTGCTGTTATGTTCCCCAGTTTCCACTGCGTGCATGGTGTGTTTTAGTGCAGACTCATAAATGCTGGCTGTAAAAGCTCATTCCTAATGTTACTCTGCACACTCCCTGCAACTCACCACTCGCTTCCAAACCTCCATGCAGCTTGATCATAAAAAATGTATTATTATTTCGATTAAATTTTAGGTTCTGAAGCGTGACCCTGGCTGTAGGTGTGGCCATCTGTCCTACTGGCACATCAATACCAATCTAATAGCAGGAGCAAAGATGAATCACAACTAGCTTACATCTGTGGAAATATACACAGTCCATGAGGTTCCTCTGCAGCCTCTGCACCAGTCCACAGTTGAAAATCTCTGACTACATTAGATATACACTACCAGTCAAAAGTTTGGGCACACCTTCTCGTTTAATGTTTTTTTCTTTATTTTTGTGAATATTTACATTGTAGAGTTTCACTGAAGGCATCAAAACTATGAATGAACACACATGTAATTATGTAGGAAACAAAAAAGTGTGAAATAAGTCTTTTATTTTAGATTCTTCAAAATAGCCACCCTTTGCTTTGATTACTGCTTCGCACACTTTTCGTCTTCTCTCATTCAGCTTCATGAGGTAGTCACCTAAAATGGTTTTCATTTTACAGATGTGCCTTGTCTTGTTAGTTTGTGGAATCTCTTGCCTTCTTAATGGGGTTGGGACTATCAGTTGTGTTATGCAGAAGTCAGGTTGGTACACATTCAACAGTCCTATTTGACAACTTTTAGAATACAGATTATGACAAGAACCAATCAGCTAAGTAAAGAGGAACCACAGTCCATCATTACTTTGAGAACTGAAGGTCAGTCAGTCTGGAAAATTGCAAAAACTTTGTATCCCCAAGTGCAGTCACAAAAACCATCAAGCTCTACGACAAAACTGGCTCACATGAGGACTGCCCCAGGAAAGATAGACCAAGAGTCACCTCTACTGCTGAGGAGAAGTTCATCTGAGTCACCAGCCTCAGAAATGGCAACAGCACCTCAGATTGGAGTCCAGATAAATGCTACACAGAGTTCTAGTAGCAGACACATCTCTATAGCAAATGTTCAGAGGAGATTGCAGTAATCAGGGCTTTATGGTCAATTAGCTGCTAAGAAACCACTACTAAGGAAATGCAACAAGCAGAAGAGATTAATTTGGGCCAAGAAACACCAGGAATGGACATCAGACCAGTGGAAATCTGTGCTTTGGTCTGATGAATCCAGATCTGAGATCTTTAGTTTCACCCGCCTTGTCTTTGTGCAAAACAGAAAACTTGAATAGATGGTCTCTACATGCATGGTTCCCACCTTGAAGCATGGAGGAGGAGGTGTGATGGTGTAGGGGTGCGTTGCTGGTCACACTGTTGGGGATTTACTCAAAATTGAAGACACACTCAACCAGCATGGCTACCACAGCATCGCAACATCACATCACATCCAGTTTGCATTTAGTTGGAACATTGCATTTAGTTATTTTTCAACAGGACAACGACCCCAAACACACCTCTAGGCTGTGTAATCTGACCAAGAAGGAGAGTGATGGAGTGCTCCATCAGATGACCTGGCCTCCACAGTCACCTGACCTAAAACCAATCCAGATGGTTTGGGATGAGATAGACCACAGAGTGAAGGAAAAAGGGCCAACAAGTGCTCAGAATCTCTGGGAAATGTGTGTGTAATTCAAGACTGTTGGAAAACCATTTCAGGTGACTGCCTCGTGAAGCTCATCCAGAGAAAACCAAGAATGTGCAACGCAGTAAACAAAACAAAGGGTGACTATTTTGAAGAATCTAAAACATGTTTTGACTTATTTCACATTTTTTTGTTTACTGCATAATTCCATATGTGTTCATTCATAGTTTTGATGCCTTCAGTGAGAATCTACAATGTAAATAGTCATGAAAATAAAGAAAAAAGCATTAAATGAGAAGGCGTGTCCAAACTTTTGAGTGGTAGTGTATAACCTCTGAGTGTTTGACATCAAGTTCATTACAATTTTGCGATTCACATTGTTTGCTTTAGCACAACTAGGAACGTACATGAGTAGTCAACTAATTGGCTAATCAAGCAACACAATAAATACGAGCTGGATAACTTTTTTTTTTTTTTAGTGTGTAACACCAGTTAACTGTGTTTAACATGTTACTTAGCAATCAGTTAATTGCCAGGGCTGCACTGACTAGTTGTGGGGGCAGTGGGCTTAGCAGCGGGTTACTGCTGTACTGCAATATCTGAACGTTGTAAACCAGCAAGGTGGAAAGTGGTACAGATGACATCCCATAAAACCAGTGCGGTTTGTCAGCATTTTAGTCTAGAAAACAAAATTAGGGCTGTGTGTAGGCTGTGTTAGTTATAACCGCTCAGCTGGTGTAAAGTGAAATCACTTTAAGCACAGACACACAGGACGTTAACTTGCAAGATATTTTAGGTTCTATCTGTTCACTTTTGTGTAGTGAGTTCATGTCATGTTTTGTAGGATAATGTGGAATGTTGCTATGCATGGTGCAAAACGTTGCATGTTTCAGCCTCAGTGAAAATAAAATTTGGTGACTGAAGAATTAAATTAATGATTTCAAATACCTCCTAAAAAGCCACATGCAATTTTTAACCTCACTGTTTCCTTACATTGAGACTGGTCAGCTGGTCTGAATTGAAATTTCTTTTTAATCAAATGGAAAATTAGTCATTAGGAGCATCCCCAAACAGAACACAATACACAGACAAAAGGAATGAGGATTAAGAATCTGTGTTTTGAATTTATTTCAGCATTGTAAATGTTTATTAAATTATCATTAAAAGAGACAATGATCTCCATGTTTTTGAACAAAAACGCCACAACACATAAAATGTTTTCTAGTATAAATTGAACGAATCGTTGCATGCCATGGGGGAATGACAGGAAGTTATGGTATGCTTTCACACACACATAGACAGTGATACAGTTCATTGCTCCTCTCTATAGTATCACTTACAGCTTGGCCTGATTTAGCCTCTATCAGTGTTCGTCAACAGGCCTTCAGGCCCAATCAAGGCTCTGTTTCCCAATCACACTGACATGGCAGCTAATTGCAAAGTTCTGTGCGGTTCAAAGAGATGATCATTGGTGGGGAGCGGCTCCTTTGAAGCTCCATGATGAGATGTGTGCTGATACAGTACAAGAGCTATTGTGGCAAAAAATAGTTGTCGTGGCCTTCTGTTAAACCTACAGGAAAACCTACGTGTTTTCCACTGTTTGTGCTTGATGTCCTACATTGTCCATCACTGCAACCATTTACAAAAATACATCAATAAAAATAAAAGCATTTTTAGTGCGACAGTTTCATTGCAGACACCCGATGACAGTGGCTATGCGATTCTTCAGTGCATCACAACAACAAAACATCTAATAGTTTTGAATGAAAGCCAGCTGGAATTAAATAAAGCAAAGGGGTGATCTGAGTGGAAGTGATCTGCTGGCACGGCTCTTTGTGGAATAAAAAAAATCAAAGAACTAATCGATCTGAATGATGAGCAAAACTGCATTACTGGGGCTGCCACATGCACTATTAAGACTGTATATAATCTGATTCACTGGTTCGAGATTGCGGGTATAAGCCTACCATTGGCCATGTATTTTATGTGGCTCTTATGTTTATAAAACCAGCATCACAGTGGAAACAACAACAGCCTCCAGTCAGCAACCTACAAGAGGACAATTTGAAGTTTTGCTGAAGGCTTTATTTGTGTGATTTTGGTATTGGTTCATGTGTCAACTGTTGTTCTTAGTTTATGTTTGATTTAGTCTTATTTTAATCTTACATTTCTGATGGTTTTAATTCACATTTTCACATGCCATTTTATAGGTCTGTTCCTGCTCTTGATTATTTAATTTCAACCACATTATTTAAACTTACTTGTTTTGTGTATGTGTTTGCTTTAATTATGTTTACTCTATCTAGCTAATGCCCTGTAATTAACTTTCATTGTGTTGTGTTTTGCCACTTTCTGTGGCAACAACAGAGTTAAGCATGTTTTATGCTACATTTTTGCTGTATGAAGAAAGTTCTTCCTTTTGTTTATTCTTGGTTCTGCACGTATTTAGACCTTTCTTCCTGTCTGTCAAACCCTTCTGGCCTGTGGTGAAGCTTTCAGTGTGTGATCAGTGAGTCACCATATATCTTTCCTGTATCTTATCTCCTCAAAATGTCACTATTAGGCTGAAGTCTTCTACTATCCAGAGGTCAATGGAAGCTGTTTTTGTTCATCTAGTTGGAAAATGATTTAGTACATATAATGCAAAATTATGTTGTACATTTTTCACACATTTTCTGGCAGCCAGTGACAGATGGGGCAGTTCTAACGTATATACTGGATGAATAAATATGGACTAAGACAAGACAGTGGCTTGATCCAACCAGAGTGACGGTCAGCACAATGAGTATCGACTAATGATTGATCACACAAACTAATCCAAACCGTATTTGCGACCAACAGTGATTGCTGGGGGCTGATTGCACCTTGCTGATTGGTGGTATTCAACCCCATAGTCATTTGTTAATGTTAGTGAAACTGTAAGAGTTTGTTTCCTCCTCATTAAAAATTAAAGCTTGGCCTTAATGGCGATAGCGCAGAGGAACTGGCAAGCTGTTAAAGGCACCCTTACATTATTAACACAGATAAACACTCGCATCTTTGGCCAGGAGGAAAGATCTGTGTGATGATGATTTAACCGACACACTGACACACACATACATATGCATAAAGCTGCAGAAACGATGTAGTATTTATTCTTTGGCAGAAAACGACGAAAAGGCTCAATAGGCACAAACTGTGATCAGTGTGGATTCATCAGCTTTCATTGTGAAAACACACAAACACAGAGAGAGCACAGGGGTGTAAATGACAAAGGTTCTCTTTGTGTTTGTTAAAGTGATGTCCGGTGTCTCTGAGCTGCTTTTAACACTCCCAGAAAGGCCATTATAATTAAAGGAGCTCTGGCCAGAGCGAAGGGAAATAGAGAAGAGTGTGATGAGAGTAAAAGAGGGATGTCAGCATAAAGAGTGGCAGAGAGGCTTTTAGCCTTTCTCCACAGGAGTAATGTCCAATTACTGCTCCGTTTGAGGCCACCGTCTCACACAGTCATCACCACACAAGCACCAGGTTATGGCCCTCTGCAATGGGCCGATTGTCAGCTGCCATGGATAACAATCAGCCAGCGACTCCACTGAGCCATCCACAGGAGAGGGGCATTTCACATTGAATATTCATGTTGTTTTACTGGTTATGATAGGCTGGAGAACTCTCAGACAATGAATTTCAAACACCATCATGAATAAACCCTCCCTCTACACTGTCAACATTAAACTTAGCCCCAGTGCTGGTTTTTATGCTCTTTGTCACATTTTTGTGAACCGTTTGCTTCAGTTAAGTTCTATATTTGTCTCTCCTGAGTTGACAGTCATTAAAGGAAAGCGAACAGGAGCAGTGTGTCGATGTGTTGGCATTTTATGTCCTCTGACTATGACCAGCAGGTGGTACCAGATATTTAGCTTTCTTGTCTTTATCTTCTACTCTCTATACTTATGCTGCTCTCTCACACTTTGATGGGTTTTACAGTTGTAAAAAAAAAAAAAAAATCCTCCTCTGAAACATGTCAGAGAAATGAATCTTTATTATGCTGCTGACTACAGGCTGCCTTCAGTCTTTCCTTGTGGGTCAATGATCTACAGAAAGAGACCGAAGCACAGAGAGACACTTGTTCTTACAATGTTATAAGCACATTACAACTGAAAACGCTAGTTGTTTTTTTTTTTTAAAGATTTGTACCTGTAATGCCCATAGAAAGTGTGGTTGTTCTGGCTGTGTTGCGGCTGCTTTAGGCCACCTGCTGTTACTTTATCCACCGTGTGAATGCACCATGCCTACTTCCCTGCTCCACTCTCTTTTCACACTGAACCTCTTATATCTCTGAAGCATGAAAGTATTTAGGTACCTTTTCAATGGCTACACTTATTGATTTGTACTAATTCGACATTTAATTATGCTTTTGAGCTCTACAAAACTTCTGCTGTTTTCTTTCATTTTTCATCCCAAAATGATGTGCGGATAGAGACAACAGACTGCATACGTATTTACTGCTAAAACTGGTAATAAAAACATAACTAGTGAAGCAGCCAATGGCATCTGTGATTCGTACACATTTGGGGATCACTCCTAAAAAAAAAAAAAAAAAACTTTCCCGCCATTTCTTATCTTCAACCATCCAGAGAAATCATGAAAAATGTTTGTCAGCAAAGATGCCTCCAAAGGCTCTTTAGCTATCAGTGGCTTTTTTTTCTATTAGTTAAGCTTCAATTATTTCAAGAAATCTCATTGAGATCTTGTTTGTAAGAGAGACCTGAGAACAAATTATATGTACACGCAACAATAAAACACTCACTGAAAACAATGGTCACACAAATGATCATCAGGATTGCAACAGTGAAAAATATTATGAGAAGTAGTAGTTAAGCTTTCAAATTCAAAAGTTTGAAGATGAACATGACATTACAGTGGTAAGCTGTGTGTCCTGGTCATGGCAGAGCTGTTGAGGGGGTCATGGGCGTTCGGCTAGCCAGTCCATGTGTTTTGTGGATTTGGAAAAGGCTGACGACCTGGTCTCCTGATGGGCCCTGTGAGGAGTACTGCAGGAGTTCAGGGTACCTGTCTCATTGGTATGAGCTGTCTAGCCCTTGCACAACCAAACTGAGAGCTGTGTTTACATTTTCAGCAAGTCAAACACATTTCACATTGGTGCTAACTTTTCCAGGGTTGTCCCTCAGTAATAGTTGGATTATGTTCATTTTGTCATTTCTTCCTTTTGGAGTAGCATTACTTTTAAAGCGACAGCTAAGTAAGGAAAGTATGGTTTTTACCTTGCTGACATGTTTCCACTACGTCTGCAGTCTTCTTGAGAGCATCATCCGACATGTGATGATGTGTGCTTTTTGTCAGGATCGATCTGTCAGAATCTGTCAGACTGGCCACTTCCCAGAACACCAGACAACTAGATTACGGCTTTGAGTTAAAAACATGCCCTTTATAAAATGCCACATCAGCTCCTGTTTTGTATTTAATCTGATAATCACAAAAAATAAACAGCTTTAAAATCTAAGATACTGAACAAGTAAACACATAATTATCAATGCAGTCATTTGTCATCATGCAGTCTCTCTCGCGTTCCACTTTTTAGTTCATTATGCACGGACACACACTCACTCCAACCTGTATGCAGAACATGCAGCTTTTCAGTCCATCACAGTAACATGCTGAGGTTGCTTGTTAGAGTCGGTTCTCACCTGTTTAATGACGAGCAGCAGGATAGGGTCATAAATATGTGTGTGTGCATTTCTATGGAGGTGTGGGGACTCTGCCTTTGTACATGCAGACATGCACACAGACACACCTACACATGTACTGCACTGATTGTCTAATCTGTAAATGAGCAAAGGAAGCATGTTTGCAGACATTATGATGATGACACACAGCGCATACACATTACAAATACCAACATTAATTACTTAAGAAAAAAAGGACCGAGAAATATTCAACAGCTGCTGTCACATCTTCAGGTCAGACAGTCCCACTGCCCCCTTCCTCTAAAATTTGGTCTTCCACAACCTCACTCTCTCTCCGTTCTTTCTGTGTCTCTCTCTTTTTATTCTCTCATTCATCATGTTGACAGCAGCACAGCTACTTTTGTGAAATGGAGAAAAATGTTTAAGTCAGCTTTTCTCTTTCTCTCTCTCTTCCTACCCTCCTCCTTTCCCTCTTGGCCATCTAGATATGTGTATGTGACTGTCTGTGTGTGCGTGTGTGTGTTAGAAAGGCAGATGGGAGTAATTTCTGCTCAGTAAAAAGCACTTCACATGACACCCGCATGGGACTCAGCTGCAGATGCAAAGTTGCCGGTTGTTGGTGAACTAACTCGCGTTTGCCATCTGAACCTTCATACAGATAGAAGTACATACACACATTCACACACATTCACACAGGTTTGTATAGCAGAGGGGGGAAAAAAACAACAATAAACGAAAAAGTTTATTTTTTAAAGACACACATTATATAAATAAAAATGTATGTTCTTCATCTCACCACAAGTCACAACTATTTATCCCTGATCCGGTGCAAATGTCTCTTCCGTCTAGTGAGAAACTTTTAAAGCACTGAGAGAAAACTGATGCTGCAAATGATTTAGGTGCCAATATAGCTCATTTCCCTCCTCTTTGATATCAATAAGCCAGTTGCTTTTTACAAACTTGATACACTAATAATTGCAACATTGTGTTTCTTTAATTTTACGATGCAAAATCTTCTGTTTAGCTGCGGTATGAAATGGCAGCAGATCTGCAGGATGGAGCATATGGTGCTGCTTGGCTGTAGTTGGAAGTATCTGGTAGTTACATCAGCAGATTTGTGCCTTGCTGCCACCTCTGCATGTGTATATGAATGTGTGTGTTTTTATTTCCTTCTGTGAGTGCTTTTGTGTGTTTATGATTTTGTGGGTGTATTAACGACTTTACCTGCAGGCTACATGTAGGTTTATTTTATTTTTTTTATGATTTTGCAGATGCATGAGACTGCAGTCTCATTCTTGCTGTACTTTACTTTTAAGTGTGTGTGTGTGTGTGTGTGTGTGTGTGTGTGTGTGTGTGTGTGTGTGTGTGTGTGTGTGTGTGTGTGTGTGTGTGTGTGTGTGTGTGTGTGTGTTTGTCATCTTACAGTTGTGCAATTTTTGCATTCATACGCTACTTGTTTTTACTGATGTAATTACTGTGTGTGTGCTTGTGAGTGTGAGGACTATCCCGATTGAGTCTCTACTGCTCAGTCACATTGATAAGGCTTTGTTGAGACTCCTTAATCTTCATTAAAGATTGAAGGGAAGGTGGAGGAAAAACTTAAAGAAGGGAAGACGACAATTAAAATTTAAACTGTGAGATAACGCTCTATCTTGGACTCCCACCTTTCCGTTTGGTGCTGTTCCACTCGGATGGCATATTATATACCTTAACCTGGAACAGAGAGGCTGTGGGAGGAGGGGATGAAATGGATCGACTGTCATTTGTGGCTGCCCTGTTAGCATTGGGCAGCCCGGAAGCCGTGCTCGTCAGGCCACTGCCAGCACCATTACCTTTTTTAATTATGCTTCATCCACTTGCTCCTTGTGCATTTCCCAGCGTTGTAACATGAGAGGAAGAGCGTTTTAGCAAATGTCAGGCTCAGTCCTTATCTACCCTTTGGTTCTGCTGCTTCACTACTTGCTGCTGCAGTGTGTCCGGAGCAAGTTTGTATGCATGAACGTGTGTGAAGAGGTGACACTTTGCACTGATTTGCTTCCACTCTTTGCTTTGCCCTCCTTCCACTGTAATGTTCAACAGAAGTAATTAAGTTGTAGTGAATTTCCAATGACTCCTTCAGATACTAATTATCTGCAGGGGAATCACTGAAACACATGTATCTTTGTCCTAAATAGACAATCATATGTTTTGTTTCTTAAAACATTTATTACAGATGTTCTGGAAACATGACAAATTCTGCAAGGTCAGAATTTACATACAGCAATGCTAATATTTGGTTAAATGTCCCTTGGCCATTTCCAACCCATTTGCAGTTTTATTGGACTGTGGGAAGGCCAGTGTGAAATCTTAATTCTCGCCATTTCTTTTCTATTTTTGTATATTTTTCACACATGCATGTTAGATCAAGAAGCAAATTTTATTGTAAGAAAAAAAAACAAGAAAATACAAGGCACAGTTTTTAAATGACTTTTGGGCATGTAAGTTTTCAATAAATATTTCAGCCCGATCTCACGAGGATTCGTGAAACTGTCACGTAAGTTTTAGTTTCGGTTTCGTGCGCACCAACACGATTTCGTCATGTTTTTCGTGCCGCTCACCACGAAATGCGCACCAATGTATTTTAAACGGCGGACTTTTCGTGCCACTCAGAACGTATTTCAAAAGAATGTGTATATTATATTTTTAATGTAAAACCGTGGCGAATCCAACGCTATATTTTGCATGACATCGTTCCTAAACATAACCCTAACCATAACCCTAACCATAACCTAACCATAAGCCGGTGGTACACTTACCAATTTGCATAGGAATTTCAAGAATGTCCGGCGGCCGGCGGCCGCAAACGCGATCACACAAGCAGTATACGCCGATGGACAGCTTAGATCGTCATGAATCCGCCGGTATAAACCACTTTCAGATGTGATTACCACAGCGAAAAACATTTCGTGGTGAGCGACACGAAAAACATGACGAAATCGTGTTGGTGCGCACGAAACCGAAACTAAAACTTACGTGACAGTTTCACGAATCCCCGTGAGACCGGGTTGAATATTTAGTAAATCATCATTTGAAAATTGCCATTTGGGATTTGGGGTTCATCTCTCTATAACATTCCAAAAATACAGTTTAGCAGTAGAGAAATATGCAAAAATAGAAGACATCAGGAAGTTGCAAATACCATTAGGGCTGGACCCGAATATCCCGAATATCCGAATATTCGTTCGCTACAGCACGATCCGGATATTAATTTGGTATCTGAATATTCGTGCCCCCCCTGCCGCCGCCGCCGCCGCCGTCGGACGTCACCGGGCGGAAAGAATATGCAGTGTTACTGTCTTCCCTCCGCCTTCTGCCCACATCGGCTCATCTCGTCCTCTGATCACATAAACATAGACAGATATGTCTATAACATATACACATATGTTGATGTGATCACCCCCTCCTCCCCCCAGACGAAAATATTCGGAGCTCGTCTCTTCCCTGCGCCTTTGGCCCATTTCGCCTCATTCCGCCGTGTTCTTTGGCTCATCTCAGCTCCTCCATTCGTGTTTGTAAACACCACCCGAATGGCCGGGTGGCTGCCGACTCTGAAGCCACGCTTCACTTCGTTGCATAAACACAAGACAAGATGCTGAAGACCGGTGTTTGGGAATTCTTCAGTTTAACGAAAGACTAAACGAGGGCAAAATGTGGACCCGGGAGACCAGACGAATGGATCCCACTATTCGGACCGTCTCCATTGCCGCTGCCGCACCGCCGCACGAACCACACGAACGGATCCGAATATTCAGACCGTCTCCGCCCCCACCCCACCCCCACCCCCCCTTCCCCCCCGGTCGGACGTTACGGAGCGGAATGAATATCCGGCTATTCGTCTTTAATAGGGCCCGAATATTCGGAGGCCAGAAACCACTATTCGGGCCAGCCCTAAATACCATTGTATACATAGTGTGTCTTAACATTTTTTTCCTAACTGAGCTGACATGTCTAGTCTGTCCCTCTCTGTGTAAACGCGGGAGAATGTGCCACTGTTGCATTGCTATACACCACTTCTTAGTTCATACTGTTGCACGTCAGTGGGTGATTTCAACACAACTAAAGTACTGCTTAATAAATAATAGCCAGCCTTTCTTTTCACCGACCTCCCGTAACCATAATAAATCTTAATAATTGATGAAGACAAATTCCTCTAGGCACTAATTAGATCAACAGGAAATTAGTATTTATTGGAATATGGGTTTTTGGAAAAGGTCATATTGAATATTTGCTCAACATCTAGTCTTCCATGCAACACTCTTTCATGGTTATTCGAAAGGATTTAATGGAAAGTCCATTGTCCAATACAGACAACAGTGTTTGTACACTAGAAAAGTTAAGATAGGATGGAAAAAGAGGAAAAGCCAAAGCAGAGAGACAGAAGTACTGTTTTTTTTTTAAATTTACAACTGACTGCAGAAGAGGATCCAGCCATTTTGTGTGTTTGATGACTGTCAAAGTATTAATATACAAAATTAAAATTCCAACATTCCACATCAACTCAGTCATATTGCAAGAAGACAAGTCAGGCCTCGATACACAGTACACAACATTTAAACAACTTATATGCAAACAAGGCAACAGTATTAATTTGTCAACAAAAACTGACAACCTTCATAACAAAGTATTCCTCACACACAAAAAAGAAAATTAGCATTTCTAGATAGAAACTACACAAACACACACACTTCTGAACAGTGGAGCTGGAGACCTGAAGACTTTGGACGACCCAGAGACTGATCAGACTTGCCAGAATGCTCCGAAAGGCGGCCGGAGGCTGGAGCTGGGTAGTGGTGCTCTTCAGGGGGATGGCTGGGAGAGGCAGGATGGGAGGCTAAAAGGCAGGACAGACAAATAGGACCGCTTGGGAGGCCACCCTTCTGGAGGATTAGCACAAGACTGGTGATGTGAATGTGCCTTCTGAGGTGGGTGTAATGGACACTGGGGTTTAGGGCAGAATGTGGGACAGGCAGCAGGCTGGGAACCCGTGTTGGGGAACTTCCAGATACGAGTAGACTGAGCAGACCAATGCTTCTTGGGCTGAAGATGACCAAAGACAGACTTTGGTGGTGTCTGAAAGTTACCAGGAGGGACGACTCTTGTGTAGATGAGGAGCCAAGACACCAGCTGGCTCTGGGCAAAGATAGCCACACAACTAAGAGCCCAAAATGGCACTGGCTGACTCAGAAACGGTCTGAAACAGCTTGATTATGTTGCGGACTGTGATGTAGCATCACTGGTTCTCACAACTGACACTATGGCCCTTCTAAAAGAGACTAAAAGAAATCAGAATTGGCTCCTTGGTACAATTCACAAATGCACATTTTGAAGCAGATGTTAAGAAGACAGAAAGGAAGTGACACAAAAATTCACAAGAATTTCAACTAGCTGGGAAAGATTGACTAATCACACACATATATATATATATATACACACGTGGACAAAATTGTTGGTACCCCTCAGTTAAAGAAGGAAAAACCCACAATTCTCACTGAAATCACTTGAAACTCACAAAAGTAACAATAAATAAAAATTTATTGAAAATTAAATAATCAAAAACAGCCATTACTTTTGAATTGTTGATTAACATAATTATTTAAAAAAACAAACTAATGAAACAGGCCTGGACAAAAATGATGGTACCTCTATAAAAGATTGAAAACTATTTGACCAGAGTGACATGATTAACTCAGGTGTGTCATTTAATTGACATCACAGGTGTTTCCAAACTCATAATCAGTCAGTCTGCCTATTTAAAGGGAGACAAGTAGTCACCCTGCTGTTTGGTGAAAAGGTGTGTACCACACTGAACATGGACAACAGAAAGCGAAGGAGAGAATTGTCCCAGGACATCCGAAAAAAAAATATAGACAAACATCTTAAAGGTAAAGGCTATAAGACCATCTCTAAACAGCTTGAAGTTCCTGTGACAACAGTGGCTCATATTATTCAGAAGTTCAAGACCCACGGGACAGTAGCCAACCTCCCTGGACGTGGCCGCAAGAGGAAAACTGATGACAAATTGAAGAGACGGATCGTTGGAATTGTATCCAAAGAGCCCAGAGCAACCTCCAAAGAAATTAAAGGTGAACTCCAAGGCCAAGGTACATCAGTGTCAGATCGCACCATTCGTCGTTGTTTGAGCCAAAGTGGACTTCATGGGAGACGACCAAGGAGGACACCACTGCTGAAAAAAACTCATAAAAAAGCGAGACTGGAATTTGCAAAAATGCATGTTGACAAGCCACAAAACTTCTGGGAGAATGTCCTTTGGACAGATGAGACCAAACTGGAGCTTTTTGGTAAGGCACATCAACTCTATGTTCATAGACTGAAAAACCAAGCATACGAAGAAAAGAACACTGTCCCTACAGTGAAACATGGAGGAGGCTCAGTAATGTTTTGGGGCTGCTTTGCTGCATCTGGCACAGGGTGTCTTGAAAGTGTGCAAGGTACGATGAAATCTGAAGACTATCAAGGCATTCTGGAGAGAAATGTGCTGCCTAGTGTCAGAAAGCTTGGTCTCAGTCGCAGGTCATGGGTCTTCCAACAGGACAACAATCCAAAACACACAGCCAAAAACACCCAAGAATGGCTGAGAGAAAAGCGTTGGACTATTCTAAAGTGGCCTTCTATGAGCCCAGATCTGAATCCCATTGAACATATGTGGAAGGAGCTGAAACATGCCATTTGGAGAAGACACCCATCAAACCTGAGACAACTGGAGCTGTTTGCTCATGAGGAGTGGGCCAAAATACCTGTTGACAGCTGCAGAACGCTCATTGACAAATACAGAAATCGTTTAATTGCAGTGATTGCCTCAAAAGGTTGTGCAACAAAATATTAAGTTATGGGTACCATCATTTTTGTCCAGCCTTATTTCATTAGTTTGTTTTTTTACATAATTATGTTAATCAACAATTCAAAAGTGATGGCTGATTTTGATTATTTAATTTTCAATAAATTTTTATTTATTGTTACTTTTGTGAGTTTCAAGTGATTTCAGTGAGAATTGTGGGTTTTTCCTTCTTTAACTGAGGGGTACCAACAATTTTGTCCACGTGTGTATATATATATATATATATATATATATATAAATATAAACACGTAAAGCTAGAATTGCACTATTTATTAATAATGGAAGAAAACAAGAGCAATCACGCACTTCTTTTCGTCCCTGTTGTCAGACTGATCAAAGAGTAACAACTCTGTTGAGCCTTGAATTCACCAATTCTTACAGCTTCAAAAATAGTCAACTCTGAACACTGCTGCATTTGATGCCACTGTTCACAGCATTTTATTACAGAGACTGGAACATGTCATTGGCAATAAATGAATTGCAATAGGCTGGTTTAAGTCATATTTGTTATATTACAGCTTTTTCATGTCAACAATGATTATTCCATACACATAAGGGTTAGTTATGGAGTTCCACAGGCTTCTGTGCTAGGACTGATATTTTTCACTTTGTGCATGCTCTAAATGTAAGCAAGCTTTATTTAGTTTTTGTTGTGGACAGTAATTTAAAACTGTATATTATACAGTTTTGCCCAGTGAGAAGGCCAAGCTGTCCCCATACGAGTCCCGCCGGACCCCCAAGGATGATATAATTTGTGTCACATTTGGTTTTGTAGACACATACACAAACACAGAAAACATAATTCGGCCTCCCAGGATGAGGGACTGCATCCCAGAGTGTTTCAGGGTGTTTGCAAATATCCTCACCCTCTCTGTGTAGATACAATCCAGGCACCAATGCATGTGTTAAGTGTAAGGTAGACACTGGGTAGGGTGGCACATCCTCTTCTGATCTCTATATTGACATAGATGGCATGAGGAAGGTGTCTGTCAGGGGTGTGCTGAGTGCAGAACTGAGTTAGTGCAACAGAGGAAAGACAGGAGTTAAGACATTGGTGTTGCGTCTGTGTTTCTGTGCTTGTCTTGGTGGGGACTGATGAGAGACGGTCTGTTACATGTTAAACTTTACTAGTGAAGTTTATTTCTTCATTCTCAGCATCCTCCTTCACTTAAGCAAACTGAGCACGGAGAACACTGTTCTTCTGCTTGAGTGTCATCTTTGAGCTTGTACAGAATGTTGTCTGGGTAGACTGTCCTGGGTCAGCTCTTTGAATGAAGCAAAGTTGAGTAAAGTCATACTATCCTGCAGCTGGCATTGTACTTGTCAAGGTTTTTATCTAAACAGACCTCTAGTCTGACTCCTGAGTTGATGCCTTTGCTTGATAGGTATTCATAACTGCTGCAGAGAATATATTTTATGATGTAGCTATATCTGTAATGAATATGAAGCAGTTTTTCTTTCTTTTTGTTAGGCATAATCAGTGAAGAGAACCTGTGGCATTCTTGCAGTGTCTTCTCATTCTGTTGCTCCTTTTCTGCTTATTTCTTTTGCTTTCTCTTGCTCTGTGTTGTTTCAATTGCCCATTAAAAGGACATAGCATCTGCAATGTGCTTTACTAAAATGCTTGAATTGATTGTAAATAGCGGCCTTTTTATATCTGCTAGCTCTCTGATGTAGACCTGTACACAGGATGAACCAAACCTCCCACCCAGTGAGTTAGAAAAGCCTCTAGTCCCACCCTCCAAGTGGTAAGTGGATATACATGGAGAATTATTGCCCCCTGTATTGGCCTACATAGAAGTAACTAGGTGAGCAGTTAGAAACAATGAAGCTGACTTTGGAGAGTGTCAATGCGGCCAGGAGGTTATCAGCCTGCAACCAAAAGATCAAATGTAATGCCCCATCCCTTTTACAATGTGAATAATAAAGATGGTGTCAATTGTAGCATATTTTGAATGCATAGTGGGTTTGGGGAAATCTGTGTATGTTTGTGCTCCTCACTAATATCCTCACGTTACTTGCAAATGAGCGTACTCTATCTTTCATGCCCAAAGCTACACACATTTAGAAGTGAAATAACCTTTGACTAACCTGGCTGGGTTCTGATGGATGCTTGTTCTTTGTCCTACCATTGTCCCAGTTTGAGCTAGAATGCCAAACAAGAATTCCTCATATAGCTTTCAGTCCTGCTTTAGTTTCCGCTTTAATCAGCGACTTGCTAATTAGCTCTCAGTATGCTAATGTAGCTTGTGCCTTTCTCTTTCCCACTTGTTATGCTAACTTATTTGCCCATATTAGCATCATTACTGATTAGTTGCAGCTTAGCCTCTACAGATGTAGCCAAGTCAGCTCCACTTGCTGTTTTATACAGCTGCTGTACAACAACTCATAAATGAACAAGCACAGTCTAAAGCAACAATTTGCTCCACCTAGTGCTGATCAGTGCAGTCTCAAGCAGTACAAAAAAAACACTCAAAACTAACATCTGCTGTAGGGTTTTGAGATAAATGCCAAAACTGCAAGCATCAAACTCATGGTGTAGTATCACCATAGTCTGTTGGATGTAATTCCTTTAACCCGAGAATTTGAAATTTGGCTTTAGCTTACATTGACTCACATCCTGGCCTTCCCGGGATCTTTGAATGTTCTCCCTGTGCATGTATGGGTTTTCTCCAAGTACTCTGGATTCCTCCCACAGTCCAGAAGCATGTTGGGGTTAATTGGTGATTCTAAATTCTCTGTAGGTGTGAATGTGAGTGTGATTGTTTGTCTCTATATGTAGCCCTGCAATAGACTGGTGACCTGTCCAGGGTGTCCCTTGGCTTGGTTTCACTCTAAGTCAGCTGGGATAGACTCCAGCCCCTCCATGGCTTTAATGAGGATTAAGTCGTACGTAGATAATGGATGGATGGATGGCTTTGTCTTCTTGCTTTCAATGCCAAGTGGTGGACCAAGGTACTGGTTGGTGTTGCCATTCCTTGCACCACACAACAAGCATGGCTAAAAACATAAAAACAGCAGAATGTCATCATACTTTGCTGCTGTGAAGGCATTGTCCCACTTTATCCCTATAGTCATCCCTCCTTTATCATCAAAGCACTAAAGACCATCAGTGACCCTCAATGCCACTCTGAGACCTTTTTGTTCCCGATTAATTTCCAACGCATTTTTATCAAGGCATAAAAAATAGAATGAGCAGTTATTTTATTGGAGACTCAGCAGTTAAGGCTTTGGGCTACTGTTCAGAAGGTCAGGGTTTCAAGCTTCACCTCCACCAAGCTGCCACTTTTGAGCAAAGCCCTTAAGTCAGGGGTGCTGCTGTGTGGCCGATCCTACGCTCTGCGCCAAGCATCCTAACAAGCTAGGACATGTGAAGACTGCTTTTTGTTGTACTCTGTTCATTGACAATGAAGTTGAATCTGAATCTTAGTCTCAAGCTCATTCCAAGAGTTTATTTTAATATAAAGATTAGTAAGACAAAAGAACAAGCAAAAAGAGATGCTTTTGAACTTCTCCCAAATCTGTAAAATTTCCTTCCTTAAACTGCTGGAGGCTAACGTGCAATACTAAAGGATTTCTATTTTAGTAAGGCTAATAAGCAGTATGAAACATTCTGCTGATTTTTTTAGAATGTCAGTAATCAAATTCTTATCATATATTAAACACAACTTGACTTCAGTCAGTGAATTATTTGTTTTATTCTGTGTATTTATTGTAATGAAAAAAGCTGTTATATTACATATGAACTGAGAGTCCGATATAACTGTTGCACTGCATTGTCAAAACCCATTGGTACTCATGGGAAAGACGGGAATGGGTTAGTGTGAACATAAAACATGATGAAGCTGTGTGATAAGACAGGAGAGGCCAGTGACTCAACAAGGCTTTGATGGGCTTATTATTCTGACTTTGATTTATGGTAATTGACCTCTAAGTGGAGATGGTCATAATTAATTGTTAAGGGAAAAGGCTAACTCTCTCTCTCTTTTATCTCTGTCTCCCTCTCCTTTCGTCCGCTTTCCACATGACCAGAAAGATCAGATTGCCAGATACTGGACTTCAAAGGGAAATCTAAAGATTTCCTTAATATTGACAGAAAACTTTAGTCTTCCCCCAAATTAAACTAAACACGTTTTCTTTATTAAAGTGGAGCTATCGCTACTGGAATCATGAGCATCATCATAACATAACTGTAAGATGTATGCCTTTACACCTTATAAGCTGCATTCCACCATTTGAAATGAACATCTTAAGTAACATAATCACTATGCAACAACAAAAATATAGCTGCACCCGGCAGTTTTTCAGGTTCAAACCTCAACAGACGAAAGCTGCTCAATTGGCCAAAATTAAAGCAGCAAACAGCAACAAGTACTTCACAGGCTTGACACAATCAAACAAGACTCCTTTAGCCCTCTAAAACCCATTGTTGCAAAAATGCAATTTTTTTAATAACTATCTGTCAAAATAAAAGCATGCAGCAGTTGCATAGCACATGAAAGGCAGATATCTGTTCTCCAGCATTGTTCTTCAATGCAGCCCTCCACAATAATTAATATATAAATATAGCTATACTGCGAAATTCTGCGATATAGTGAAAAATCCACGATATCAAATACAATTCAGAAATCCATGATACAGTGAGACTGCGAAAAGTGAACTGCGATATGGGGAGGGACCACTGTATTTGTTAAATAATTTGCTGAAGCTTTACTCACTACCTACTGCATACCTTACAGAAGTAACTTTTAAATGAAGGACTTTTACTCATAATAGAGCATTTGAATACTGATGTCTTTCTGTGGTCAAACATCTGAATGCTTCTTCCACCACTGCTATATTTCATTTTTAAAATTCAATTTCTATGATTTTGTGAGGGGAAATTGTCTTTTCGAGTATCCCAGGAAGCTGGGATTTGAATGGAGGGTCAGCCACACTAAGGTGCCTCTGGAACAGATGGGGTTAAGGGTCTTGCTCTGGGGCCCAGCAGTGGCAGCTTTGTGCTGCTGGGGCTTCAACCTCTGAACTTCCAATCAGTAGCCTAAAAACCACTGAGCCACCACTACCCCTATACATTGCACAACAAATAATTCCACTCATTTCTTTCTCCATCATCAGTATAGTACTTATATCTTGTGACTAGGGCTGGGTATCAATCTAAAAGTTTCAATACCGGTACCAATACTGATGCCTTCACTTCGATACCAGTTCCTAAACAATACTTTTTTCGATACCAGTTTTACAATATATACTCTAACAGAATGAAAATTGCATTACACATTACTTTTCACATCTTGAGTTCAATTTTCCAGTGATTTCCAGTGCAAAAGAACATTTGCAAGCAATGTACAGTTCAGTACATACTGAGCCACCTTCGCCCCTGGACCCTTCCTGGCCGACCCGGAGCCGGTCGCGGCGCACCGCTGCGGAGGAAATGCGCCCGGCGGGGGACAGCTCGCACCCGGGGAGAGGTCCCACGAGGGGATCCTCCCGCACCGAGCGGCCGCCCCTGGCCCGCCGAGTTGAATCCCCAGGGCGCACTGCGCGGACCCCACCCGTTTACCTCTTAACGGTTTCACGCCCTCTTGAATTCTCTCTTCAAAGTTCTTTTCAACTTTCGATTAAAGTATTTGTCGACTATCGGTCTCGTGCCGGTATTTAGCCTTAGATGGAGTTTACCACCCGCTTTGGCATATACTGCACTGCGCACTATTGGCGTCCATTTTACAAAAGTAGAGCCACGTTTTAGACCTCAGAGGCATCTTTTCCCACTTCGACGACACGCTACACAACTGCAGTAAAATCAATGTACCCAACGTGAAACCTGTCTGTGAATGGGGGGGGGGGCACATTATATAGAAGCCAGTGACTACCTCTCCTTGAATCTTTGTTGATTATTTTATTAATTTCTTACCTAAAGGCTTTCTCAGTAACACGGAGGAGCTTTAGTCAAAATTGTTTTTCTTAACCTTTTTTTTTACCAGCTAAAAATGTTTGAGAACCGGTTCTCATTTGCAAACATGACCTAACCAAATGGACATATAAACATAACATAGAACAAAAGTAAACAGGTCAACAAGAAGCAAATGGATGCGAGTGAAAAGCATGTGCATGGAATGTAGGATAGTGTGTGTGTGTGTGTGTGTATATATGTGTGTGTAAGTTTGGTCCGAAGTCATCAGCAGGAGCAACAGTCAACTATACCGTAAAAAAATATATATATTTGAGAAAACTTAAAATTTCAGGGCGACCTTTTGCAGTAAAGTTTTTGAATTGTCTCAATGATTTGCTAGTTGATTGTCCTAAGTCATGTTTCATTGTTGTTGTACCAGTTACATTTACATTGTTCTGTGAATAGTCACTACGAGTGATTCTTTATTTGGCCAATATAAACTTTATTAGCTGAGTAGTGTGATTCATACCAAAAGCTAATCAACCCCACGATCATTTTTTGGCCTTATTCTGGCTTTTTTTGAGAGACAGAAAAAGGACTATGAGCTGGATTCGAACCCATGACTGGGATTTCTTTTTTACAGTGTACAATCTGTTGGAGTTTAATCTTAAAGGTGATGAGTGGAGTCAAAGTTGCAAGTTTGAGGGTGAAATAAATAAAATGATAACGCATTCTGACTGTGCTGGAGTTTGAATTGTTGCAAAAGAGTCTCTTGAGTGAAAATAAATAGTAAATATGATTTCATAAGATCATACTTAGTATTTCCTCTTGTGTGCTTTGTCCTGTCATTCCTTCTGTTCATACTGCTTCTCCACTGATACAGTCGTGCCTTCCTGCTGTGGAGATCAGCAGATTACTTCTCCCGGTGAGTGGGCCCAATCGCTCCCCGTTCTCCTGCTTTCTCCCTCCTCCGTTTCGTCCCATCCCCTCCGTTGCTCACTCTTTCACGTCTTTGCTCAGTCATTAAGTTCCCTCCTCCTGCTCCATTCTTCTGTTCCACCAGGGTCTCATCCTCCCCTCTCTCATTTCCTAAAGTGGGCTGGAGGGTAGCCCACACCTCCCTCCTCGATCACATCTCTCCTTCAGGTCGATGATAGAGTGATTAGAACAGGGACGGAGTAGGAAGAATGTGACAAAGATTGGTGGGAGTGAGAGATGAGGATGGAGATGTGCTCCATCCGTCTCTTTACTTTGGATGGGATGATTAGCAGTGGAGAGGAGACAGCGACAATGGGAGAGGTGGGGAATTGAACGCTGCATTGAAACTACATGATAGATGTGTTCTGCATTTTCCCTGTTTTTCTCTCCTCTCTTCTTTTGTCTTCTCAATCCTCCTTTCCGCTCCTTTTTATTCCTTTTTTGTCATTTTCCATCTCTCCTCTGTTTTGTTCTTTTCTGCTGACTGTTTTTTCTTAACCTGCCTGTAATTTTACCACATTTTATCTCTCTATCACCTTTTAAGTTTCCTTCTTTTGACCTCTCAGGTTCTTTGTTTCCCTGGTCTTTCTTATTTTCCTTTCTCTTTTCTCATCCTGCTGTTTTCATCTCAACACTACCACACGATCCCCCTCTCTCCCTCTGTCTGTGTCTCTCGGTCTGCTGTGGTGGTGACAGTGTGACAGCTGTGTGCCGGCCTGATCCCACCCGGTCTTTGATCACTCTCCCAGCTCACCATTGTGGCTAATGAGAGGAGCATGATGGCTCCGGGGCTTGCATACTGCAGCTCTCACACAACCTCTTTACCTTACCACTCCTCCCTCACCCGTGTCCTCACCTCCCTCTCCGTCTCTGTTTTTTTCTCCCTCCTTCTGTCATCTTCTGTTCGTCCTTTCCATCCTATGCTCTTCCTTCCTCAGGCATCCTCCTTCCTCTTCTCAGTGACTTGTCGCTCAACTTTCACTGCCTTTTACCTTCTTTCAACATCAACCGAAAGGGGATTTGATGTATAATTGATAGTGATTGTGGATTCAACAGGTGGATGAAATAATAATAATAATAATAATAATGATAATAATAATAATAAAACACACGAGTGCTCTCATATTGTTTTTGCAACATTATTACTCTCATCAAGATGAAAAAAAAATCATCTAAAATAATTTCACTTATGCTGGTGAAAGCCAATAAAATGAAGTTATTTTTTGAATGATCTGATGATGAGAAGGCTTCATGACACACTTTGAAATATACAGCTCCATCTAAGGTCCCCTCATTCGTAGTGTTTTGAGAAATTCCTATTCTAATTTTGAAATAACTTCATTGTTTTAATAAGTTGACAAGTAAGGCGTTATCTCTTACAAACAATCATAGTGAAACACTTCAGAAAGACTGTACTTAATGTATGAAGATACTGCAAGGTTAATAACATGTTTCAGACAGTTAAGCCTGTAGGGTAGGAGTGTGTTCGTGTGTTGATGTAAGGCTGCATGATGTTGGGGAGATGATATATATAAACGGTCAAGCCCAAAATTATTCATACCAATAGCAAATTTCGACTTAAATGTACTTTTAAATGTAACTAAAAGCTGAGAAATTATGTTTTCCCACAATGATGCCTCTTGTACATCATCTTATTATCTTTTGGGAAACACGTGTGTCATTTCTAATAAAAAAAAAAAAAAACTTGCTGGTTGAAGAAAAGTAACTTTAAGTCAAAATTTGCTAGGGGTATGAATAATTTCAGACTTGACTGTAGGTAGATGCACAGTGAAAGCCTGTGGATATACCACAATATCTACAGGTTGACAAGACGAATCCCAGCCTGCAGAAACACACTACCAAGTCAAAATAGGAAAATAGTGAAAACTTTGGCCTGGCCAGGTATGTCACCTGAGTCGATGATGAACACCTCTGGGGTGTTTTAAAGAGTGCAGCAGAGCAACACAGCGCCCTCACCAAAAAGCAGCTGAAAAAGATAGTATTTGAAGAAAGAACACTATCAATCAAAGGTTTTAGAACACCCTAATTTTTCCATTTTTTTAATTGTAAGTGATGCATGTTAAATGTCTCTTTGTACTCTGAAATAAAAGCATACAACCATTTTTTTTAAAAAAAAGATCTATTTAGAAACCAAAATGTATTCTAAACATTTGACTCATGAAAGTAGCCACCTTTGGCAGCTGAACACACTCATGGCATTCTTTCCACAATGAAAATTAAATATTCTTCAGAAAGTTCTTCCTAACTCTGTTGCAGAAGTTCAAATAATGCTGTGGAGTTTGTGGTGCCACAGTGTGTTCCAGCACTACTTTTATGCAGACAGAGGGGCTTGTAAAGCAATCAAGAACATTTGGGACACCTGTAGGATTTGGTAGCACCAACTTTCAAGGCTTGATCAACCTCCATCACTACAGAACAGCTTTAAGTTGTTAAGCCATTTCTTGTTCCCTGAAAAAGGCCTTTTGTATTATCCTGAAATTCAGTTTTGGGTAACCTTATCTTTTTTCTTTTTTTTAAAAGTTTGGCAGTACAACACTTAGCTTTGTACCATTTCAAGATATTCATTGGACTTGAACTACTTGAATTTCAATAAACTGGAAAAAATTGGATGTTCTAAAACTTTTGACCAGTAGTGTATCTGCAGAAGTACCAGTGTGTCACACCGGAGTTAGCCATGCTGAGGACTGAGTTTGTCATCAGAAATAATGGTGAACATTTGAAGTACTGAAAAAATAAAATGAATCTCTGTAAAGAAATTTTTTTTTTCCCATTTTGTGACATGAATTTTTACATCTACATTATACGTTTTCAATTTTACATTAGAGCAAATATTTTACTGTTCCGCTTAGAAGCAATGAAACACGGTAAGGTAATACCAGTTTGAATTATTTGACATTTAAATCATAGTCCACCTCCTTCTGTTGTGTGCTGTATATTAACAAAGAAATCTGTTTGGCAGTTTCACAAGCTTCTACAACAACCAGATTAGACCATTATGCTCTAATCACTGAGCTTTGAGTGTTGTATCAGCTAGCAAGACCACACTGTAAATGCAAACTTCATGGCATCCATGTTTTAGAAAACATTAGAGGAGGTTGAAAACATTAAATGACTAAAATCAAATTCTAACCATTTTTCATGATATATCTACACTCTCTTTGGAAAGCCAGAGCTAGCATCTTTACCAATATACTCTCTATATTCAGACTCATGACATGTCCATAAAGCAGATTTTGTATGCAGATAAACTACAGTCAAGTTCTAGTGGTGAATATGTGAACAAGCAGGCAGCTGCAGAGTAAACCAGCACTCCATGTCTGGCTGTATGCCGACAGCTTGTTTGCCCTCAAACACCATCAATCTGTTTATTCAGTTACCGGCATTTGCTTTTGTATATTGAAGCCGTCTGCATGCTGGGAAACAATAGAAAAGAGACATTTACAGACTGAGCCCTTAACTCTTATCGATCACTTTACTGTTTCTGTCTTCAGCCTTTTTCCTCTCTTACTTTTTTTACATGTTTTTTTAATATCTTGTATTTTCTTTTTTCCTCAGCTTTTTGTTTTCTCTTCCCTCCATTTCCTTTCTTATCATCTTGCCCTGCTTATTTCCTCTTTCTTGTAATCTCTGTCACCTCACTTTCTTCCTACTGCATGGTAGTATATCTGGAGAAATGAATGTTCCTCCTGCTCAAATGCAGGTATGGAAAAATGTGGGGTACAACAGAGAAGGAGAGAGAGAGATGGTGTTAATATTGATCTTGCTTAATTAGATTCCTATTGGAGTCCCTTGGGGGATTGCGGTGGCGAAGTCTGAATTAAAGGGAATTCCATTTTAAACAGCAGCTTGTTTGGACACAAGACGAAGAAATCAGTGCTCCTCATATTTGATGTATTCACATCGCTCTGCTCATTCTGATCCTTCTCTCTCTGTTTAATTAGACCTCTTTTTGTCTGTTGTTGCTGTCCTTTTCTCATGCTTGGCAGCATTTATGTTTTCTGACTTCCTTTGCTTTTTGTTTTTCTGTGTGTGTCTGTGCACACACAGGGACTTCCTCTGTCTAATCACACCCACCATAAGTAGATGTGGTTCAGTGCTCTCTGGAACATGTATGATTAACCCGAAACATGTGTAACCCACAGGACGTGGGTTTCAGCAGACAAAGTGCTGTGATCCATATGGCTGCATATGCTCAGAGATTAAGCCTTGCATTTTCCTAATGTTTCCCATGTTTCCCCTTCTTTTCTCAGGGTACTTGAGAGGGTCAGTAGAAACTGCATGAAAAGGTTGGATTCACAGGATGAGCAGTAGATAGACACAGTACCAGAATAAGCTATGCTTGCTTTTCAAAGAAAGTGTATTTTTTGAAAATTGTCAACTGTATTAAAGTATTCGCACCTGCACACAACCTACATGCTACCAAGGATGTGTACAATAGTAGTATTATTGTACAGATGTTCTTTGGCATGTCACAGCTGTAAAATTGTAGCCTAGCCGCGCTAGACAACCCACGGCAACGAATTTAATTCTCTGCCAGGGTGGGTCTAGTTACCCTCCATAAGGCTCGAGGCTGGATGCTCCTAAAACTGGCCGGACGAATCACCATGAAGTGTAGAGTCAGAAGGCGGGCGTAACTAAGTGACGACAGAGGCGTGACGATTCTGACAGAAACAACCAGCGCACAATAAACAGTTATCTTTCGACTCGGCTTTGGCCACAGCCCTTAAAGATTTGAAGCTAAAATTCAACTTGAAAGATAAACAAAGGACGACACTGAAGTGTTTCATTGAGAAGAAAGACGTATTTGGACTTATGCCAACGGGATATGGCAAATCCTTAATATACCAGTTGGCTCCGCGGCTCCGCTGGTTGGGAAGCTAACGGGACTTAGCCACAATCCGCCGGTGCTCTAGGAACTACGTCAGCCTATTCGTTGCGTTGATTGGTTGTATACCTACCCAATTGCTGCAGAGGGATTTGATAGACAACCTTTTAGCCCGCCTCCCTCCCTGTCGAGCTTCCCTAGACCCTTGTGCCGTCAGAAACATGGGTGTAGCATGGCTAGGCTAGTAAAATTGTCCTATAACAGTTACTTTATTTCATCAAGTGTGAAACATCACTTCTCCAAAATACTGAGAGATTGCTTCATTTTACATTTTTCCTTTGTTGTGCCTTTCATCACAGAATGGAATACATCTCAAAGATTTGCTAAAATCAGTGAAGTCAGTGTAAAACCTTTAAACAAACTTATTGAAATACTTTGAAATTCAAAATCTCAACCCTAATGTTATTGGAGAATATAAGACTTTTTTTTACTTTTGTGACATTTACATTATTTTCTTATTTTCATGTTGAAATTCAACGGCTGTGAAGTTGCCATATATGGTTCCTTGCTAGTTAGTAGTAAAAAATATTCAAAGGAATATATATGTCATCACTTAGCACAACTACTCAACCGTAAAATGTGTGAGTTTTGTCAGCTAACCATGGTTAGTTGTGATGTTTCAACCAAAACGATGGAAGAGGACCGAGTCGGAAGTCCGTCTTTTTCCAACTTTGGGGAAAAGAAGAAGTTTGATAAGTTCTAGGCCTTTGCTGATTGTTCTGTAATGTAGAGTTATCTTCGAAGATTGGCTGGATGAAAACCACATGCTTGTTGACCTCACTGGGAGGCACAAATTTAATGTGTGTGGAAGTTACCAAATATGATCACTTGCCCCATAAAGGGATAAACATGTATTGCAGCATGAGTTAAAATAAGGTTCTGGCCGGCTAAGCAAGGTAGCCCCTCTTTCAGCGACATCCTCCTGCTCTTTCTAAAGACTCTCAAATTGTTCCCAGGGCTGATGGGATACCTATACCTTTGGAGTCTTCTCTCATTAAGCTTCAGTCAATTCCAGCCGTTTTCAGTACAAAAAATCGCTAATATTCTATTTTTAAATAAAAAAAATAACGAAAAATACAGGGAATATTGGACGCACATCGCGAGGTGCATTTCCTTGAAAACGACCGATTCGTGGATTTTATACCGACTTCAGGACATGTTTTGGACAAAATAGTTTACTGGCTTGTGCTGTCTGGATGTAAAAGGTTGGATTATGGCCGTTTTTTGTGGAATCTTTTTTTTCTGTGTGTAATAATAAACCCGGAAATGTGAGTCGCGCTGTGTGCGTTGAAGCCGTGTATAGAGAACGGATGGATGAATATTCGTTTTTGTCGGACAAATGTGTTTTTCTCACCCGCTGTGGTAATCACATCTGAAAGTGGTTTATACCGGCGGATTCATGAGAATCTAAGCTTTCCATCGGCGTATAGTGTTTGTATAATCGGGTTTGCAGCCGTCGGACATTCTTGAAATTCCTATGCAAATTAGTACGCGCTGAAGCGTAAAGGGTTAATGTAGCTGAATACCGCCACTCAGGAAGGAGTTTTCATGAGATACTCAACCATCTAAAATGGCTCATCATGGAAGCCAGTGTTTCTACACCAAGTCGTTTTTGAATGCCTGAACACCTCATCTGGTCTCTGAGGGTTAACCCAGCAGATACCTTGTGTTGCAAACTTACTGTAGTTTCTTGTGTCTGTAACCACTCAGTGAGGAATAGAACAGACCTAAGAACACGCACAGGTACTATTATTTACAGTATTAGGCATTGAGGACATAAATTCTAGCATCAGAGCCACAGCCAGTCATGTAATAACCATTATACTATAGAAACAGTTACTTTTAATCTGTATCAACCATAATGCAGCAGTTTCCTCATACTCTAAGAGCAGTCAGACTGAATAGTCAGCAGGTAATAGGCAATGAATCTACAGTCCGATTGTGGTGCTTTAAAGAATCTGGCGAACTCTGAAACTCCCATGTAATATCTTTATTGTACAAGATGCAGTTCAGCATGAGAAATGTTAAAGTCAGCAAGAATATATGAGAGCTGGTATCAGCAGCAGTCAAGTTGAGTACGCAGATGTACAGTTCTTCCCTTAATAGGTCCAGTGAAATGACCTTTGCAGTGTGTGTACTTTTGTAAAAGTTGTGTGCCACCAATATGGTATCAAACTTATGGGTTTTAGTTAGCATTACATACAAGTCTTGTCAGTTCTCTTTCTTTTATCCTGTCTGCAGGTATTTTTTTATGGATCAGTTTTTCTCACCATGCTGAACAGTATAGTGGTGGTAGTTGTAGATAAAGCAGTTACATAATACTATATACCGTGTTTCTGCTAATTAAATAGAACATGATGCTCCTCTTGAGAAATGATGGTTACTCCTTGTCAACTCTGGAGATCAACAATATTACAGTGTGTGTGTGGTGTTACTACTGTCAATTTCTTACCAAGTGACAGGACTTTGTTAAGAAATCAATGTAAGAAATCAATGTTAAAATTAATGAAAAGACACATGTATATATATTTTTTAAAAAACAGTGCACATACCAGTAAGGATAAAGAAATGATCTCACCTTCATACACATAAAGTACCGATAGCAGATACAACCTGGAAATGCACGAATCTAGTGATACCCAGTCCAAACCAGCCACTCTGAACCTTAACCTTACATAGTGCAGCGGCTTTGTCTAGACTGGGTATCACCCTGCACTGACCTCAATGTGAACCCCAACATGAAGTCTAGCCGTACGAGGAAGCTGCTTGGAGTACATTGCTTAGATTGAGGCGATGGGAGACTCGGGGTCGTGGGTGTTTTTAGACAGCAAAGCCGATCTTGCAATTGTATCACCAGTCCCCTACTGACCCCACCAGAGGGGGGTTGATGAGAGGCCCAGGTGGCAGCAGGCTACAACACCTTGGGAGTCCTGCACAGTAGTTGCAGGATACCGAATGAGGGTAAAGGGGCTCAATTATCAAGCTATGACACGCTGTTAATGAGGAAGAGAGTTAACGTTCTTGGAGTTTGTTAATTAAACTGCAATTTGTCTTCTCGTTCTGTGCTTTTATGGCACTTTGCCTCTGGTGCTTTTAAGTAAAACTGTGGAGCATTCTATTGAACCGTTTTTAGATTGTGTTTGATAGGCTATTGTTTTGTTGTCCAGGCCTGTGTTCTGGAATTGGCAGGAGACAAGAACTGCAGCATTGTAGTAAATGCACTGTCAGACGTGAAGCCCATTTTGCAGTGAGTCTGCAACTTAAAATGCTCATATACTTTGAAGGTGTGACTGACTTTCCTCTAATTTCCAAACCCCCTTTAGAAGAGCAGTCATTATCTTTGTGAAAAGCACATGTTGTGTTATCACAGACATCTTTGCGGGGCCTTTGTCTCACCACCTCGACCAAAACCTGCCTACTGTGCCATTTTTCACCTAGAGGCTCATTTGGTTCAGTGAGTGATTGATTGGATGATTGATAGAGGCTTCTTGCTCTCCTCCCCTGCCTGTCGTCATCCACCCTTTCTTTTTACCTCTTGGTTCCACCGGTTCACCTGTCCTAACAGTTGACACGCATCTCTCCATCTGCATGCACTGGAGCTTATCTGACTGGCAGACCACCTAGACTCATCAATCCATTCATTCTGCCCCCCCAGAGCCTCCCTCCTGCTCCCCTTGCTGCCATCACTCTGCATCCTTAATTGAATATTTTCAATATATTCCCTGTGGCTCAGTGAGAGGGGTCACTTGTTTCTGATTGCCTCTCACACACCTGGCATTAAGGGTTTTCTACTTTCTTTATCAGGCAGCCAAGTTGTCAGGGGAGGAAAGAAAAATGTGCGTATATATGGTTTGAGTTAAGCCTGTCTTTCCGTCTGTCTGGCTGTCACCTTCTTGTCCTATTCATCTCTGTGTCTGGCAGTGTAAAGAGTGAAGCCTCAGCTGCAGATTTGAACAGAGAAGCTGTTTTCTTCACATCTGCTTTGTCTGCAAAGTAACGTTAGCTCAGTACAGGAGTTTGTAACTATAGGCTTTTTATTATTATCAAGCTGATAAGCAACTGTCTAAACCGTTTCCACCATTACAGGTTTTATCTGCTGCAGGATCAATGCTAAACTGGCTGTCTGTATCATCGTTGGATATTTGGATTTAATCTGAAATAAAAATAATAACATGTAGTGATTTGTTATTCTAATCATTTCAGATTAAATCATTTTAAAGTCAGTATTCAAATTATTAGCCTGGAATGTGGCCAGCGTGGGTGAATAATAATAATTCAGAGCCAGACACACTAAGGTAAATACAACATGTCTGTTTCTGTAGCGCTATTATTAAAAGTCAAATAGTTCACACTTTTCCTTTTTACAGAAATACTGTTTCCACAATTACTGTCCATTTTTTTGTGCACTGTTGCTGTCGAGGGGCTGCACAGTGGCTCGTACTGTTGCCTTGCAGCTAGAAGATCTGCAGTTCACGTCCCAGCTTGGGTGTGGGATCTTTCTGCATGGAGTTTGCATGTTCTCCCATGCATGGGTTTTCTCTGGGTTCTCCAGCTTCTTCCCACAGTCCAAAAACATGCTCAGGTTAATTGGTAACTCTAAATTGTCTGTAGGTGTGAATGTGAGTGTTATTGTATGTACCCCTGTGATAGATTGGATAAACTTCAGCCCACCGCAACCCTAATGTGGATACAGCGGTGTGTAGATAATGGATGGATGGATATAGGCTGCTGCCAGTGATTAAAATCTTTTGATTTGAAGTATTGAGTCTCATGGAGGGCAGTGCAAAGCAAGTTCTTGGTAATTTGTTAGAGAACTGGTCTAAACTTTGGGCTGAGAATAAATGTCTCAGCTCCTGTCATAACCTCTATTGTCAATTTAATGCTTTTGTCAGGGAGATCAAACTATATTTTCGACACAAAGGCACAGAAGTTCTGCAATATTGCATTAAACATAAACTAATTGAATTTACCACTGCCTCACCAGGAGATGCCATTATTGTGGTATTTTTCTGATGTGTGGATTTACAAACAGCAGGATTTTTCACCTTGTGTTCTGGGCCACCTGTGTCTAATCTTGGTGTCTAAATGTACTTAAGTGCATGAGGCATTGTGTAATGGTATGTGTGGCTGCCTCTGTGTGATCCACATCACAGTGTTATTCCCCTTTGATAGCTCTCTGATTGACTTCATCTGTCTCTCATCAAGCTTCTGTCAGCCCTGCTGCTGTAGCTTTACACACACTTTGAAGCTGTTTGTATGTGCGTATCTATGTGTGTTTTAATGTGTGCGCATTCACACCAGCATCATTAAGAAACACACAAGAAACCTACCAAATCACAGGCGTGCCTCTGCGCAGTGCAGTATCAGCTAATAAACACACCCTCATCTCAGATTAAATTATCGAGTTTCACTGCAGTTGCTGACAACTCTGTCTGATTTATTTGGCAAAGAGGGCACCATTCATTAGCTTACGTCCGCACAGCTAAGGGTTCAAATTCAAGACAAACTCCCAGACTAAGCTTCACTGAGCAATGTCAATGAAGATGATGATGTATGGAGTAAAGTTGGAGGTCCACCAATGTCACTAAGATTTATCTTCTGGAGGCTATGAGAATCTGTCCAAAATTCACTGACAATTAGTCCAGTAGTTCTAAAATATATTTTATTTTGGACCATTTGAATGGCTCAAAGGACCCAGAGACCAGTGCTGCTATCCACTAAGCCCTAGTGCTAACATGTCTAAAAATGTCAGATTTTGATATTGCACAGTTTAAAGGCATTTAGTGTGCCTGCTATTTTATAGAACATTGATAGAAGAATTTACTTACTGTACTTTAAAATCACTCAGACTTGATATAGAACCTCATGACTCCAAGATCACAAGTTGGCCTCCGTGCTATAAAAGAAAGTATAGAACTCCAGCCAAGTAATCCATGTAATATGAGGACTTCTACTGCACACACTGACTGTTTGGCTTGATGAGGACGGTGCAGTGAATCAGGTGGTAATCAGCAGCTCTGGTGTTTTCCTGTTGAATCATGCCTCTGATTATATGTCAGCTTGCCCATGAAAAACACATCCATTAATCGACTTATCAGTTAATGAATTTTGCGCAGATTTTTGAGAGCTGTAGCTTCAAATTAGAGTCAAGAATGACGCCCTTCACACGTGTGCGCACGCACACACACACACACACACACACACACACACACACACACACACACACACACACACACACACACACACACACACACACACACACACACACACACACAAACCCTGGGACAGAGGGGGAAAAAAAGAAAGAAGTTGTGAGATAACAGGAAAACCTATCAGCACTAGATTAGTTCTGTGTAAGAACGCAAACCACTAGCTCTGTGTAAACTATGTGCTCCTTCACAACTATAGCATCCTGACATGCACAGACACACACAAATACACACACACACACAACTCTGTACACACACAGAAACATGGAGCCTCAGGGCAATGGGGGAAAAGCTGCTGAAATGGCTGTTCTCTGCTCCCTACGGGGCCTGTTACGGAAAACCATTTTAGAAGCTAAATAAACAGGTCTGTTAATGGCCTTGACTGCCTTACCATATTTCTGCAGTCAATGGCTTTGAAGAGGGTAAAGGTCAAAGGGCAGCTTCAAGTTCAACAAGGGGAAGTGTGACATTTACAAGGTTGGTTTAAGGCAATCTCCAGTCAGTCTAATTGTAGAGCATAGTTCTCACATATAACTAGTAGGCAGCAGATTAAGGATACCAAAGTCTAAAGTGAAACCCAGAATTACTTTATTTCTGACTGCTATTAAGATGCAATCTCAAGATTGTTAAGCTGAGACAAAACTGTAAATTCAACACTGTCTACCAGAGTGAGAAGGCCCCAAGTGATGTTCTGATCAGCAACACTGCTGCATCAAAAATACTGCCTCCTGGTTATACCAGCAAAACTTTGCTCAGCTGTGGTGAAATTCAATACAATGATGTCTGACACAGCACTTCCATTAACCAGTCAAATATATCCAGTTGAGAATTGTGGTCAATCATTTCATCAGCTGCACTGGAAAAAATGCTCCTCTCAAAACAAGAAAAAAAGAAACGATTTTAATGAACTTTGACCTTGAAATAAGTGAAGAAAATCTGCCTATAGAACAAATGAAAAATGGCTTGGTGAGATTTCTTCAAATAAGATGTGATATTTCGAATATTGAGATCTTAAAATTTGCTGGGAAAACTGATTTTAACCTAAATTTTGCCAGAATTGTCAAGCGTAGGTGTCTTAAAATAAGCCAGATATGCTCAAAAAATAGCAATTTTTCCACTCGAAAATAGATTTTTGCTTTCATGTAACCTCCTAATTTGAGATGCATGAAACTTATTTTGAGTTTTCTTGTAAAATACAACTCAAAACAAGATCATTTCAAGATTGTTTGACTTAACAAGATATTTAAGATAGATGCATTGTCTTAAAACAAGTCTCTCCATCTTGCTGAAATGTCACTTGTTAAGTGAATTTATCTTAAATCAAGTGGGATGAGACATTTTGACTAAAAATGAGACAAATAGACTTGGTAAGATTTTGAGTTTTTGCAGTGTCTAATGTTCGCCTTGTGATCCTTGAGGAGAAAGCGAGTATTATAACTTTACTGAAGTGCAAAATCATATCTCATATTATTATCTCATTCCATTAGTTTACATGTAGTGGCTAGTGCTCAGGAAAAAAGCACGCCAAAAACAAACTGTGTGTATCACATCAATGACGCTAAGGAATCGTCGTTTTATTGTGTATATATGATACTGAAGCTGCTGAAGGGCATTTGTTATAGTTTGGTTTGTACATGGGTGTGAACACCTAACTCTGAATATCCTAATGGCAGCAACGCATTCCTACATAGTGTGGGCTTTGTGGGTCTCATTGCATCGAAGTGCAGATAACAGCATGATAGTGAAGGAACAGTGCGTGCCTGAGAGTCTATCTCAGCTAAAACGATGATTAAGGGGTCCTGCCCTTTAAATAGACAATCCTGTTGACCCAATTTAGAGTCACAATCAATCCAGCACTCGCCACATTCATTGAGACGCTAAGCATTGATTTTCTCTTTTCTGCTGGCCCTGCCTGCCTGCCTGCGCACAGCAAAGAGGAGGGAGGGGAGCCCAGGGAAGTAATCCAATCTACTAATACATGTACATAATGGAATTTTGAGGGCATTTTCTTAATTTAAAAGACTGCAAAAAACAGTTAAATCAGTTTTCTATGTTGAATTAAAAAAAAAAAAAGAAAGAAACGCTCATATCTTTACATTTGGTTTACATACAGGAACTGAGTTAGTCCTTTAATGTTAAATGTTTAAAATATTTGGGTCACATTTCTGAGCCTAAGCCATTTACATTTTCTTTTTCTGATGCTGCTGCTAATGATTGCCAATGACTCATCATCATGTGAATAAAGCTATTAGATAGCACTCAACAAATTTATGACAGTAATGAAATAATGTTCGTGTTTCAGTGTTACAAGGATGAAATAATCACTTCTTTTGAGAAATGTGAAGTGGCTTTTTCACTTTCACTTCAGCACACACACATGCACACACTCACTGATGTTCCTGATTATCTTAGCAGCCACTATAATCTATATGCATCCTTGGATGACTGTATTGTTAGGTTTTAATATAATTAGCTTTGGATCAATACAGCCCTCCAGTCGAGGTAAGGCAAGCACAGCTGCCACAAACACACTCACAGACCCACACACTTACACAACTCTTCCATACAATACAGGAGACTTTATAACAACCATTGTACCAAACTGGAGTATCCCTTTATGACTTTCATCCGAAGGACTGCAGTAATTGTTGTAGTGATTGAAAGTTGAGATGCAAGATGCCAGCAGCAAAGAACTAAGCTAAATATAAATGGTCCGCTGTAGAAATCTTTCTTGACCAGCTGTACTGAATGTCTGTTTATTCTAAAGCTGTAAAGCTGCTCTTCTAGTGAACACCTAGTTCCTTAATACACCATGTCTGACGGGTTCGAAGATGTTTCTTGTGGCTCCTCTCGTCAAGATTCCCAGGATCCAATGCAGAGATTGTTCTGCAAAGAGTGTGCAGCCCAAATCAAATGGATCACAGCAGGCCTTCCAGCCATCCAAAGCTGTTTAAATCAATCCACTGGACTTTTAAAAATTCCAGCCATTCTGCTGACAGTCAGCCACCAGGTTGACCATCTTGCTGTCTTGTGCCTGCTTCATCCAGTTTTCCCAGGGGACTGCAGGTTCAAGCAAGTCAATATTCCTGGTTGCCACAGACATCAGAACCATGTCTGGCCAAAGGGTGGTTGCTGCAAAAGTGTCTAGGAACCTCAGTTGTCTCCCTTCATTGACCAGGAACTGCCAGCTATTATAGTCAGACTGCCCTGATCCTTTGGAGGACAAAGGAAACAAAACTGATAATGACCCTCTTTGGGTGTCATGCTTGCTGTAGCTGATGCCAGTGCAGATGGTGTCTGGTCCTGGCCACAAAACTTAGTCATGGCACCAACTATAACACCCTTCTCCCTAGGCTTTTAGGCAGCAGTTCAGGGTGTGTTCTAAAGATCCTCTTCTCTGGCAGAGTTGGCAAAAAGGTGAGTCTAACAGGCCCCAGCTGAACAGATTCGATGGACCCAGGACATCATACACCACTTTCTCCAAGAACTTGAAGCGCTATGGTTTGGCCTTCCAGGATTCTGTCCAGTGATGTTGCAGTCCACTGCATTGTCTCATGTGGTCCAGGCCCCCTGTTTGCCCTCACCGTTCCACAGAAGCAAGCTTTATCCACCTCTGCACATACCTCCTCCTGGTACTGGGTTTGGGTTTACTGTCCCCGAGGTGACATTCACATTTTTTCCCCATAGATTCAGAACGCTGATTGGACTGCACTTTAAGATCTAATTTTTAATTATTTATCAGGGCATCACTCAGATCTTTTAATATATTAGGTGATCCGAGCCAACTTTATTACGAATGTTTCAGATTGAATAATAAATAAAATCATAATAAAATATCAAATTTAATCTATAATCAGACGTTGTGAACTCTGTTTTCACTAACCTGCCGTTCCCAAACAAAGAAATGCACAGTAGTGCCAGTGGTAATTGTGCAGACAACATATATTCATTGCTGTTTTGCTGGGTCTCTTCGTCATCATGTGTGTTGTCCCGTGTTTATTAAAGAGGCCAGGAAATGTTTATACAACCACACAGGGTGTATGCATGATGGATTACATGTGTTAAGCCTTGTGTTAAACAGGTTACTCATTATAATGTTTCCCCAAGGGATCATTTATACACCAAGCAAAGGTCTCTCTCCTCCTCTTACTCCGTCTCTCACACCCTCACCCACAGTGTTGACACATTAAATGGCTTTTCATCAGTAGTGATGGTTTCATATGTAAAATCAATGACACAGTCCTTTCGGGTGCATTTAAAAAGGGGCATAGAGCTAGTTTTATATCTCTGGACACACACATACACACACAATGCACACAGTCTGTGCAGATGATGACCATCAGATAACACCTCAATCATGTAAATGGAGTTCACAAAACACAGTGTGAAATGTACATCTATAATATTGAATGTGTGTGTGTGTTACTCTGTGCAACAGTGTTTCCAAGTAAAGGCAGGGTGAACTCGAATCTCTCTCTCCTAGTGTGTGAGATGTCTTTTTCCAGTCACAGGGATAGATGGATGGAGGGAGGGGAGGTATCAAAACCTGTTGAATATTTTACAAGTCTACACTCCACTACCCCACAGCAAGAAGTCCCCGATGGTGGTGTGAAAGAGTGTGTATATAAGTGTGAGAGAGAGATTCAAGTTTGACAGCTACCATAGTGGGTATCTCAGGACTTCACATCTTGGGTCTTCAAGTGTGAGTCATAGCCATTTCATACTAACTGTGCGCACAAACACGCACACACGTACACACACACACACACACACTGAAACAGAGTCAAAAAGTGAAGAAAATATAAGAGAAAGGAAGGTTGGTCTTCCCTCCTGCAGCAGCTAACACAGACCAGGGAACTGACTGTTCACTTCAATTGAAATATGCACCAAAAAGTCATCCCTGGCTATATGTACAATGTTGGCTTACTTCAGCTGACCGCACTGATGTTGCAGAGACTTTTATGTCCTCTGGGATTGACACCTGATAGTGTCTGTTTGGCCAAAAAGACCCAATATCTAATGACAAACACATGTCAGTGCACACCAAGGGAGCACTGGTGTTTCATTTTAATGACATTAGTATTCACTAACATTTGCAGCACTTTGTCACATAACACGTACCACCTTGCCTGAAGCAAAGTATTAACTATTGTTATTTTTTATTAAGCTGCTGTGAACTGCACACAGGTATCTGATGCTTGCATTCGGCATGTGTTACCAAGATGTAAGGGTGTTTACATAAAGTTAGACCAGCTTTCCCATGTCACAGCAATGACTGATGTTTGAGTTTGTCGATCGAGTGTATTGCCAACAGGTTTTCTGTGTTTAACTGCACATCATTAGAATAAGAAACAGTTTCATTGTCAAGTAGGTTTTCACATATGAGGAATTTGACTTCAGGTTTTAGTGTCTAGAAGTAAGCAGTAACATGAAGATTATAAAAAGTGTTTCCAGTCAGAAGGCAGTAAGTGTTACAAGACAAATAAGATGGAGTTGCAAGTCAAATTTGCAGCAAGTGTAACCAAAAGACTATATGTAAAAAGTAATAGACATACTTCCAGTGTGTAGGAGTGCGCAAATTATTTACCTGATAATGTACAAGGTTGCATAGTATGTCATGGAAACAACTAAAAATGTGCAAAACAAGAGTCCATTTAAAAGCAGAGCACTGATGTAATGTAACGAATCAGTGTCTGTTGTGGGGACAGAGACAGAGCCACTGATGGTTTCTGGCCTTGCTGAAGAGGTCAATCTCTGTTGGGAAAAAGCTGTCCATGTGTTGTGAGGTTTTGGTTCTGTTGGACCGCAACTTCCTGTCAGAGAGGAGGTGGATTGAACAGTTTGTTTCCAGGGAGGTAAAGGGTCGGCCACAATCTTCCCAGCATGCTTTAAGGTCCTGGAGGAGTATAGGTCCTGGATGGTCAAGGGGTTTCTGCTGGTCAGCTTTTTGGAAAAAAAAGGGATAATATGTTGCAGTTTGGTCTTGTTCTTGTAGTGTATCAAACGGTGATGGAGGAGATGAGGATGGGCTCAGTGATGGAGAACTGGAAGTGCATCATCGTCTTTGGCAGCTTGAACTTGCTGCAGAAGGTACATCCTTCATGATGAGGGAAATGTTCAGCTCCCAATTGAGGTCCTGGGTGATGATGGTGCCCAGGAAGTGGCAGCGCTCCACAGTGTTCACTGGGGAGTCACACAGGGTGATGGGGTGGTGGAGCTGGGTCCTTCCTGAAGTTTACAATCATCTACACTGTCTTCAAAGCGTAGAGACAGGCTTGTTCCCCCCAGAGATGAGTCCGATGAAGGTGGTGGCTTATGTGAACTTGAGGAGCTTGATAAATTGGTGGCTGGAGGTGCAGCTGTTCAAGTACACAAAGGAGCCTTGCAGTGATCCAGTGGTGACGGTCTGGGAGTCAAAAACCTCAGCTTCACTTGCTGCCTCATGTCAGACAGAAATTCAGTGATGCACCTGCAGGTGGAGTCAGGCACGTGCAGCTGGGAGAGCTTGTTCTACAGCAGAGATTGACAGCAGAGTTTTGTAGACAGTGGAAAATGAAGTTACATATGAATGACCAACCCGGTCTGACGGGGATTCGTGAAACTGTCACGTAAGTTTTAGTTTCGGTTTCGTGCGCACCAACACGATTTCGTCATGTTTTTCGTGCCGCTCACCACGAAATGTTTTTCGCTGTGGTAATCACATCTGAAAGTGGTTTATACCGGCGGATTCATGACGATCTAAGCTGTCCATCGGCGTATACTGCTTGTGTGATCGTGTTTGCGGCTGCCGGCCGCCGGACATTCTTGAAATTCCTATGCAAATTGGTAAGTGTACCACCGGCTTATGGTTAGGTTATGGTTAGGTTATGGTTAGGGTTATGTTTAGGGACGATGTCATGCAAAATATAGCGTTGGATTCGCCACGGTTTTACATTAAAAATATAATATACACATTCTTTTGAAATACGTTCTGAGTGGCACGAAAAGTCCGCCGTTTAAAATACATTGGTGCGCATTTCGTGGTGAGCGGCACGAAAAACATGACGAAATTGTGTTGGTGCGCACGAAACCGAAACTAAAACTTACGTGACAGTTTCACGAATTCTCGTGAGATCGGGCTGGAATGACATGGGTATGAAAAGAGAGATGAATAGCTAAGGTTTCAGAAAGTTATTGTACAATGTGTCAGTTAAAGGGAATTTGGCAGTGTTTGTTGCCGTGATCCTAATTTGTAGTTTCGGTCTTGGCAGACTCTAATGCATTATAATGGCTAGTACAGGATGAAAATGATGGGTATGGTAACATTTTTTCAAGTACAATGAAACATATTTTGTAAGTATTGTATGCCAACATGTGCGTTAAAAGGATGTGTTAGTATCTATGTCTATTTGATTGATAATTGTGCTAGTAAGTTGAGATATGGGTTAAACTCTCCATTTACTGTATCTTTCCATCAACCATGACCTGCCCTCCTATCCACCATCCCAAGACTCAACATATATTTATACACCCAGAAGTGAAAGTAGTGAATCGGCATCATAACCTCAACGTTTGCTTGGAGCCTCAGGAAACATGTATCATGGATGCTTCACCTCCGAAAAGATCTAGTCATTATCACAGATGCCATTATTTTAAAGCTCTTCATCAGTCATTGAACCATAACCATCAATCACACACAGAGATTTGAAAATTACATGCAAACAGGCGAACACACATGAATAGCTCATCTTAGACAAGTGAGGACAGACAGTGAAACAGCTGTACACACACACAGTCACACATGCAGATTCATCACTCACTTCACCATAGAGACAACACCCCTCTTTTTTATCAATCCATCCCCATCAACCGTTGCTCAGTATCTCTGGCCTCATCTGTGGGCATCATGTATCACTTGTCCGCCATAGTGACAGGCCATCCCTCTGTCTGCTGTGATGGAGGAGGCTTTAGTGGACAGCTGCATCCCTAAGCAGACACATGAGGTTCTGATTTGCTCAGCTGCAGGTCCAGGATTGTGGTCCCATTGATCAACCCCGTGGTTTGGCTGTCGGAGCATCCAAAAGAAATGTAGTTTTTATTGACATACATACCAGGTAGGGAGGGGCCACTACACCTCAGTGAGAAGCACTTGAAGATCAGAGTATGTATCCATCTCTTGCACTCTGACCGGTCTTGTCCACCTTGAAACTAGTCATACAAGCAACAGCACTCTTTTTTTTTTTTTTTTTTTTTTGGTGGAAAAATGTATTGTTCACATTTGAAATTGTATTGCTGCTTAGTCTGTGATATTTTTTTTTCCTGTGGTGTGCATGCGGCATATGAAAAGGATTTGTTTACTTATAGTACCCAGACTCATGTTAATTCCAACAGTCATGGGAGGTTTTGCAATGGGAAAGACTTGTCACACCACATCAGGGTGTCCTGAAGTTTGGACTTGACTACACTGAAATGAAATGCTTCTATGTTGCCATATTTAAAGACCATATCCATGTAATGCATATTTGGCATAGACATATTGCAAATTTCATCTGTTGTGAAAATCAGTTTTGTAATATTTGAATGCTTTGACTCTGGTTAACATCAGTCCCTACACTTAATGCTTGTGCATGCATACTAAAATCACATCAGACAAATTGTCCTCATGATCACACTGTGTAAATTGAACAATGAAAGTAGAGACAGCATTTATTCTGTATAATCAAATTTCTTCTTGTCAGCACAGTGCTGCAGAGTCTTGTGATCCATTAAAGGACCATTGACACTCAGGATGAGCTATGAGATGTGGATCTCTGTAAAGACTGATGGCTTCAGAATTTTTGGTCAATATCAGAAATTAAAAGGTGATTTTTTTAAATCATGTCAAGGCGCTCCCGGGGATAATTCCCTGTGATTTCATCAGAACGGGACAAAGCACTGTTTGTGCAATTACACATGGTGAGGACAAATAATGAGTGGTACGCATGGGGAGGAGATTTGAAGGTGAGTTGCTGTTGGAGTGCTGTGAGGTGTGATGCATAGCCTGCAGATATTTACCCATTAAAAAAATGCCACATTATGAAACTCGTGCAATTTGGTCCTCCAACCTCTAAATTAAGGTCGTTTCTAATCCTGTAACTGACTTAAGCGTCTGACTTTACTTACTTACTTAGAAACTGTGGATCTTAGGAGTAAGTCCATAGAGTGAGTCCTTTAGATTTCTATTATATTAAACCCCAGTTTTGGGATACACACCCACTCCAACAATGAGCACAATCAGAGAGGTCCAGTCTGTTAGGTTGAGGTAGAAGTTATCTGGAGCATGCAGAACTTTGAAAGGCATTAAGTAAAATCTTGCGTGTAGGTTTTCTTGGAGACCGTAGGAGCTTCTGGCTGTTGCTATGTATTGTCAAGAGGTTTTTTGGTATCAGATTTGCATTGGTATAATCAATCAAGCAAACAGAAATAAGTGGCTCTTATCTGATTTCCCAGTCACAGCAATCTGACGTATGTTTGGAGTTGGAGGAATGAAATTATTGGCACAACACCACCAAGCCTACTTGGCTATATAGTAAAGCTAACATACAACCAGCTTGTAACTCCAAATGATACCATGCACATATGAGATTAAAATAATACTACACTGTTAGTTTAGGAGCCATCCAGGTTGCACAGTAGAGTAAATATTCTGACCTGTATTTTGGTATGAACTAATCATGAGATGTGATAGACTTTCTAAAGAATTTTTTTATGCTAAAAAGTTGTACTTCACAGATTTAACTCGATTGTTTGAAATACAACACTTTACTGATGGTCAACCCAGCTTTTATGAACACTATTCTAATGAACAGGAGGCTGAACTTTTATTGCAGCACTAATGTTGAACTCAGTATTGCCTTACTGTTTAAAGCGTTATTAAAATTTCAGTGGAGGACAGGTCATAAAATGAAGTGGAAGTGCCAGTTGTATTCTGTGTTGTTAGACACTCAGGCAAAATCTTTGTGCCACTATTGTTTGTATTATGGACCTCAGCCATGTCTGTGTAGCAATTGTATTTATATTTTTCAGTGCAACTATAATTAATTTGTCTGTTCTCATAATGATGCAGATAAATTGGATACGATAGCATGAGATGGTCACATGCCCATTTAAGAACTATGATCATTTCATTTAACACACATAAAAATAGAAAGCATGTAGACTACCATTCAAAAGTTTGGTGTCACTTAGAAATGTCTTTATTTTTGAAAAAAAAATCAATGAAGATAACATTAAATGAATCATGAATCCAGTCTAGACGTTGTTGATTATTCCTGCTGGAAACAGCTGATTTTTAATAGAATATCTCCATAGGGGTACAGAGGAATATTTCCAGCAACCATCACTCCTGTGTTCTAATGCTACATTGTGTTAGCTAATGGTGCTGAAAGGCTCACTGATGATTAGAAAACCCTTGTGCAGTTATGTTAGCACATTAATAAAAGTGTGAGTTTTCATGGAAAACATGAAATTGCCTGGGTGACCCCAAACTTTTGAATGGCAGTGTATGTTACTTGCAATTTAAGTTCTCCAGCAGATCTAAATTGCCCTTATTGTTGATGTTTACAATGGAAAGCAACATTTGTAGGTGACTCTATAGATCATTCTGTGTCAATATTTTATGGTTATGGAAAATGTGGTTTGTTGTAAGGTTTTCTAAAATCAAAGTTTAGTTGGAGCTCAGTGCTGAATGCAAAATGATTTGTTTATTTAGCAGGGAGTGGTATAATTGAAATGCTACAATGATCTGTGTGAAAGCAATCCTAAAACAGCCCTTGATCAAACCCAAAGAATCACAGAATTATGATGGTTGGCTCTTCCTCTGTCACTGATGGGGAACAAGGTTATTGCACTGACAGTTTCAGTTCCTATTTCAAACATTCTCAGTATTTGTAGCAAATCAAATTATTGCACATCGATAGACATCTCGAATTTAAACTAGCAGTAGAGCAGAGGCTTCTTTGAGAGAAAGGAGGAAATTAAATGTACATTCAATTTTATGGGACCAGGAATGGGAGGATGAACACATTCCCCTTTGGGCACTTTTCAAACGGCTTCCCTAGCCCAGAACGTCTAAACTCTGTGATCTCCGCATCGTTGCAAATCAATTATGCTGCTTTTCACAAATACCTAGTGACACAGGTAACTTTCGAGCTTTGGGAACATTTCAGGTGTCATTTTAAATAGAGGCACACCCTCATCATGAGACCTAGTGTATCTAGTGCCCTGTTTTCTGCCTGTCTCATTGACTCAGCCTTCTATCTGTGGATGTGAGTGTTGGACATGTAAGGGCATTAAAATAATAACAATAATTCCTTCTAGCAATTGCAGATTGACTTTCACATCCCTCAGTCCAACTTCTTTTTGTACATCAATATTGTTTCTCTCTCATCTTTGCAGACCCCGTAGAACAGTCTGATGTGATTTGATTGTATATTATCTGAGTTTTGATCTGTTACAAATGTAGAAGCATCCCCTTTTTCCGATGCTGTATTTTCCAAATTCAGTGAATATCTCCTTATGGTTCTATTGCTGTCTGTGTGTGCACTAATAAACAATGCAATCCAGTGTTCATACACAGATGGAGCTCTGCAAATGGAAAGCAGTATGTCTAACCATTTATCAAACTATGGAAACTATGGAAAGGGAAGGGTAGTGGAGTTGGGGGAATGGAGGCAGTGTGACCAAGAGGAATGATAGATTTAGCACATGCTAAGTGTCTAGCTACCTGTCATATATTTTGGGCCTGTCTAAAGTTGGTTGATGTCTTGATAGTGGTCTTGCAAGAGGTTCCCCTAAACCATATTACAGTCATAGTACAAGCACCCTGAAGCCATGACCAGAGCTAACTAAGCTTCTCTGTGTTGACCACACAGTTGCTTATCTTGCTCAAACGGCGAAAGACTTTACACCCAGACGTCGAAAGTAAACAGTGGACTTGCACATTTTTATTCATGCTACAATAGGTATGCATCTATCTGCTATGCTGATGGTTACCACTGAAGACTGTTTGAAGACTCTTTTTTTGAAATGTTTCTGAAGATTCCAACATTTGATCCAGTGGGGGCGTTTTGACTACGTGTTTGACAAAGCTACTTGATCATCACTGGCTTTTAGAACAGATTTTTAACACAAACTGTTCCATCGTCTTATATAACTTATGCAAATCGTTTCTAATACTCCTCTTCCATCCGGGAAAACCATAACCCATCGTCTTAAAACCCAATCAGGATATTTCTGTGATCATTATGTTTGAATTTATTCATGTCTAGGGTGTGTGTGTGTGTGTGTGTGTGTGTGTGATGTAATCGTTTAAGAAGTTAGACCATTCCCTTTCTTAAAAAATAAATAAAAATCACTCCCTCTTCTCTTTCCACAATGATGGCTTGGTTTTTCCCTGTTGTTTCAATTCCAGTTAGCTCAGCATGCCCTTAGTTTCAACTCACGCAGATATATATATATATATATATATATATATATATATATTCCATTGGGTTGCAGTTTTCACAGGATTGTTCACTGTATACATGAGTTCAATTCACATGTTAGGTTTGCAGTTTTATCATTGTGTGCACTAGAATATAATTTATACATCCTATTTCCCTAGTTTTAACATTTGTTCAGTCTCAAAAGCCCATAACACTGTGATTTCCAGGAAATAGCAGGAAGTTGTGGCACTGTGGTTCATTCTGAAGTATGAGGTGTGCAGAGGGCAGACGTAGTACAGGACTTCTAGAGAATTTGGAACTTCCCACTGTGTTTGAGCAATGTCTGTAAAGTGGACATCTGCAGAGGGTTCCACATGGACCCTCGCAGACTTGGCTCAATGACAAGATTAAGATTTATATCAGGCACACTCTTGCAAACACAGAAAGCCTGAATTGACCTTCACTAAACGATTTGTTAGGATCTGACAGGCTCTCATCAAATGGAGAAGGAGTTTAGTTCCTGTGTGTTTTTTGTAGATTATTGTATGTAGTATGGTCTCTAGCTGCCATGTTTCATATGTTTTTTTTTATGTTTGAAAATCCATAAATACATTGAAATATTATATGTAAGTGATGGGACACAAACGCTAGCCTCCTGCATGCAGGTCAGACATGCTAACACACAACGCACACAACTTACCGGAGGTTAACTGAGAACTGCGGATTCATCTCATGTGAATACATTGCCTTGAGACACTGGGCTGGACTGTCAGTGGGAATAGCTGTCTTGGCATTCTTGTCAACCTTGTGATAGCCTGTCTCCCTCAGTGTGAGTTGCCTCTCTACATGCAATACATATATAACAGATTATGATATTAAAGCAGCGGTTGTATTAATCTCGTAAGTGCATCTTGAGCGTGGCTGAAGCAGGCCTGGCACTTTCCTGTAACAGATACTGAAATCACCATGTCCGGTTCTTTTCATTATATAACCAGCTATAGACATGAGCAGGAAGCTTTTCAATCTGTTGGCAATTGTAGTCAGGAGTCTCATTTGAACAGGGGAGGAGATTTTTAAACTTCTCAGATATCAGCCGCTGTATAATGCTTTCTTTTGCATATCCTCCTTTTCGTCCTCCTCCGTCTTCCACTCTCTCCCGCACTTTTGTTTTTCTGGCTCTTGATTTCTTTTCTGCTCTCTCCACTTGTTTCTTTCCTCTTGAGTCCCTCCAATCTCAGTCATCCATCTCCTCCCTCATTCTCTGTCTGTCCTGCATCTACAATAGCAATGAGATATTTTGCAATAAGGCCCTGACTGGCTGGGCCAAATGGGGCAGTGTGCAATTAGTTTTGCGAGTACTTATCTCATTAAAGTAAATGAATTATTGATTTAACAACACTCATGCTTTTAGAGGCAGGCAGGCTGCTGTTATGACTCTCTCTGTTGTTTGAAAGGACACTGTCCACTTCTCTTATTTCACGATTTCCAATCTGCAGTTTCAAATCATCTTTTACATCATATGTCATTTTCGTTTGCCGTGGTAGATAAACACATTATCGTCATAGCTAGTTTCCTTGTACTTGTAAGGCAAACAGGTAATATTGTTAGAATATTAAGTCGACTGTACAATGTAAAGTGTAATAACCATCTTCATATTGATTAAGTTATGATTCATGGTAGGACCAGTGTGCGCTGTTTCTTTTTCAAGGCCGGCCAGTTACATGGGTCGGAGCAGCTTTTCAGAATGTTCAAATGTGAATGGAAATTGGTATCCAGAAATGTATTTGTCGGTAACCCCATACTGTGTCCTGTGAAGTTGTGAAGCGTACATCTTGAGGATCAACATGACCACTTAGTTGGGTTTTTTTTAAATTTCGTAAAATGTGTAATTTTATTGCTGGCCAAAAAATTAATATGGAAATAATTTTGAATGTTTGTTAAAAATGTATGTTGAACATGAGAATAGATTAAAAGATAGAAATGTATAATCACTACGATTATCGCTGTACTGATTTGACGCTGTGGTCTGAATGAATTCCCTGGTTGTTGTTGCTGCACAACATGGCATTCGTCTTAACTATTCTGTGTTCAAAAGTTTGGGGTCACTTAGAAATGTCCTTATTTTTTAAAATAGAAACAACTTTTTTCAATGAAGATAACATTAAATGAATGATAAATCCAGTCTACACATAGTTAACATGGTAAATGACTATTCTAGCTGGAAACAGCTGATTTTTAATGGAATATCTCCATAGGGGTACAGAGGAACATTTCCAGCAACCATCACTCCTGTGTTCTAATGCTACATTGTGTTAGCTAATGGTGTTGAAAGGCTCATTGATGATTAGAAAACCCTTGTGCAGTTATGTTAGCACATGAATAAAAGTGCAAGTTTTCATGAAAAACATGAAATTGGGTGAATCCAGACTTTTGTGTAGCGTATATGGTAGTTGCTGGGACACGTTAATGTCATTGTTCAAAGAAATGTGCTCATTTAGCAAAACTAATTTGTTGGGAACAATATAAAATGACTAAATGTTTTTACAGCAAACCACACAGAAGAACCGCTGCATGAGTGGTGTAGGATTTGTGGGAGCAGATTCTGGCTCTGGCACCCAAAGGTGTCTTTTGCATTCTGAATCCTGCAGACAAATCTCCGATTGGTTCAAGTGTTTCAGCAACTGTGGGAAATGCCCATCAATCAATGAGTGCAACAATCACTGAAGAAGTCAGGCTTGTGGGTGGCAGTTCAGTGGAACCAGGCTTACTCTGATTAACAATAAAACTAGAACAACCTGCCTGGACAATGCCTGCAGGCACGGTATGTGCAGACTGTCATTAAATGAGCAGCAAGTACACTGGCTTCCAAAATGAACCCGCTCACTTGGAGCAGCAGTATGTCAGGGTTTAGTACCGCAACACATCCAAATGAGAGTGTATCTTTTTATATAAAGGTACAATGCTGATACTGAAAATTGCAGCCCAGAAGGGAGCAAAAGTTACAGTAAACTACAGCTAGAAATAAAAATACACAATATATTTACATTTTTGATACTTTGTATCCAAAAGACAGGTTTACGTGTCTGTAAAAGGCAAGCTGAATAGTGATTTTAGCAATAGCCCGTAGTACAAAGTGCAGTCAGCATCATGTGGTTGGGGTCAGCCATGAGGCTAAATCATTAGCAGGTCTTGAATAAATACTTGATTACACATATTCCTATTGAATCAGAATTGTTAAGTTCCCTTTGTGTGACTGCTTAGAACAGCTATACAACACATGAGACTTTGTTTGATACATTACTTGACTACATAATTCTATACGTTCCTTATTTCATAGTTAGAATTTGCGCTATCATGTAAATCTAAAGCATATGAACTTGGTTACATTTATATTGGGGATACCAGTACAGGTGTTTATTTTCTTTGTAATACACTGGAAGGTATGTACTTGATCAGAAGGCAGAAACTACAATAATCGTTCTGTTTCTTGAATGAATGAGCTGCTGTTGGTTTTGGTGAATGATCAGCTTTGGTTTACAGTTTCAGGTCTGCTTTGATGTTGAAGAACACCAAGAACCACAGTTCAGTCCCATCCGAAAACTCCCTGTTCTTGCTCCCTGCGCCTCTTCTACCCCCTCTCCACGGTACTTTTTTTAGGATGTGGAGGGATGATGGGAGGTTGATCCACTTTGCCCGAGGGTGGAAGGAGATTGGTTGGGCTGGTGGTTGAGCTCTGTAGCCCCCCTTGATCCCCCTCAGAGGGTCCCTGACAGCCCTGGCTCCTGGGCTGCTCTGCACCTCCACTAATCACCCTTGCTGGAGATGATAATCTGTAATCAGCACTTTCTTTGTCAGCCAGTCAGTCAGTCACGCTGCAATAGACTCCAGGGACTACAGAGGGGAGGCGAGAGCTCAAATGGCTTAGAAAGCAAAGTCCACATGCAGTTTTTAGCAATTGTGAAATAAGAGACAGGTGATCTCCCAAAAAAATTGAATTTATGTGTAACAAATAATTAGTTATGTGGCATTTTTAGCTTGATATTCTTTCACATTAAATTGTAATGCCACTAGTACATGTTATTACATTTAGCTGAAGACCTTCAACTTGCATGCATCAATGCAGCATCATGAAAATAAACCTTTGTGAAAGTGAGTAGATGGGTGAGTCGATAGTATATGACTGAAATCAGGTATTAGTGTACAATGTGGTATCACACCTGTAAAACTTTTATTTTTTTCACATTCTTGCCACCAGACATACATCACACTGATCTAAAGTATCTACAGTAGGCTATGTTGGAAGACTTCTATATACACTATTGTTCAAAAGTTTGGGGTCACTTAGAAATGTTATTCGTTTTGAAAGAAAAGCTTTTTTTTAATGAAGATAAAATAACATGAATCAGAAATCCAGTCTAGACATTGTTAGTGTGATAAATGACTATTCTAGCTGGAAGTGGCTGGTTTTTAATGGGATGTCTACATAGGGCGACAGAGGAACATTTGCAGTAACTGTCACTTCTGTTATGGTTAAGAACTTAAGTGATTTTGTTTATCAAGAAATCCACGGAAAATGGCTAGACATGCAGCTCTTAAGTTAAACTCTTATGAGCTATTTTTGTTGTTTGCATTATATTTGTCCAAACAAAATGTACTTTTTTTGAACCAGCCATTGAATTGAAGAAAATAATTTATTCCATGATTGTGTGTGTGTATAAATAGTGGAATCCTCTTGAAGAGATTATATTTGCACTATTCCTGGAAATAAAAATGCTGGATTCATCCTCAACGTAACCACTGTCCCCGAAGATTTCACTACAAACTGTGAATCAGCTCAACTTTTTGCTGTGCGGAAAAGGACTTACCCTAGCAACGATCAGCCCGAAGACAGTATGGGTATTGAAGCATTGTGATGCTACAGTTATTTAGTAAAATCAGAGAAATGAACATTCTACATTTGTTTGTTCAGCATGAGATGTCTCAAAATAGAATTCAAAAGTTGTGTGTGAGTTAGGAGGGCGATGATACTGAAAAAAGATAGCGTGGGATTTAGAAATGAGGGAGTGGAGATTCACTGCAGTAGCCCCAACCCAATTTAACCCCACATAGTTGCATGAGATTAAATTGGGTTGCTTCATACTTCAGTTTTCTTGATGGTTTCAGAATCCCTTTTCAGATGTATTGCTAGTTTGGCCTACTTCAATGGACTTTTCTTCTAGGACTGCTGGATTGGCTGGATGCTTGCTCCATCAGTTTAACTTGACCTATGTGTGTGTGCGTGTATGTGTGTGTTTTGAAATGCTGAACTCCTTTTCTGTAATCAGGGCTGATTTCACAAGTAAAATGGGCTGTTGCACAACTTCACTACTGAATGAGATATCACTCATAACTTCATAACTTAAAACCCGTGGGATGAGCATATAAAGTTTATACATGACACCATGTTGAGATTCAACACTACAATTCACATAAATGTGCACACTGAAGAGGGAAGGGAATACAATTATACAATTCTCTATATACAGTGCTTAACAAATTTATTAGACCAGCTGTCATAAAAATGAAAAAAATACAAATATTTTAAAATTCGGGCAAAAACTTGTTTCAAACTAAAAATGATATTGGTATTTATTAGACAAATAACAAACTGGAACAACTAAACAGTCCTTATTCACATATATTGACTACAAATCTTAATATTTTGTATGACCTCCTTTGACCCTGATAAGATTGCATTCTTGCAGGTGTTGTTTTTATTTACTTTTCAACAATCTCTTTTGTTATTGAGCTCCACATAGTTTCTAGCTGTTCTCAAACTCTTGCTTTGGATGAAACTTTTTTGTGATCTGTTTTTGAATTCAATAAATCCCAGATCCGTTCAATGAGATTCAACTCTGGACGTTGACTTGGCCAGTCCATCACTTCCAGTACTCCAGATTCCTTTTTCCTTGGTCCAGTAGTCTCTGCAAAGCTTTGAGGTATGCTTGGGGTCATTGTCCTCTTGGTAGATGAACCCACAATCAGTCAGGTTAAATCTAGAAAGAATTCTATGATGCACCAAGATGCTGTGGTAGACATTCTTGTTCATGATACCATCAATTTTAACTAATTTGCCCGTGACGCTTCCACAAATGGAATTCCATATCATAATGGAATCTCCACCGTGTTTCATTGTGGGTGTAGTGCATCAAGCATCAAAATGTTCTCCAGCTTTTCTGTGGACATAAACACGACGATGCTGACCCAACAGTTCAAACTTGAACTCGTCCGTCACAGTACAACACTCACTCTCAACAGTACATTTTCAAAAGTGCTCTAGCGGAGTTTTACAACAAGGTTCACGATCATGTACATAACATTAAGGACCAGCTTTGGTGCAGAAAAGCTTTGTTTTTCTTAATGCAGTGCATGGCTGTCAGACTTGTTAAGCACATATATTAAAATAGTTTTAATAACTCTAAAATAATCAAAATGTGTATTATCTAAGAAATCTGTATATCATTTCATTACAAAATGATTTCCTAATACCACAGTTTGCTGTTGCTCAGGTGAGCAAATCTGTACATGTCATAGAATGTATTTAATCATATTTTGGCAGGACAAACAGTTTCAGGAGAGCATGGGACCTCATTGTTTCATAAACAGCAAGCCAATTCCCTCCCCTACAGATATCAGCACTTCCTGTTGAACCTCCTGCTGTCATTGCACCAGTTCAATATGTGAAAGCATGCAGAAGAGAAAACCCCTGCACCTGACTGTTTTATACACTGGTTGCTTTCTCTCCCCAGGCCTCATAGCAGCCATTTACTTGGCAGCCATTTACTCTGTTTCAATCCCAAGCTTATGGCCAATTATTAGCATGGTGAAAGGATGCAAAGCATTGAGTCAGCAGAAAATGCAGAACAAACACTCATTTAGCATGCCATCCCAGACAGAGTAGAGAAGGGGAAGAAAGGAACAGAGCAGCGAAGCTTCCCCCCCAAAAGACTAGTGAGGACGGTGCTGGTTGTGTCTCTGTGTGCACGGACTGGGTGGTGGTGTACTGTTACAAGCTGGAAAAGAGATAATATAAAAATGTTTAGCCAGCAAAATGCAAATGAGAATATTCTACTATGCAGGTAACCAATACCAGAAAAATAAAGTTATTTTATTTTTTTTACCTTAGGTAGTTTCAGAATGTGAAGTAGCTTTAAACATGAAATGCAAGGTTTGGGTGATGTAGGGATGCTTTAAAAAGTTTGTAAGCACTACAGTTGGGGGTTTCGTACACTGCAGGGTTGTGACAGAAGATGAGATCTTCTTGTAGTGGCCCTTTTTTGATAGGTTCATGCATGAATATGCTATATACACTCCCCTCCTAAAGTATTGGAGCAATGAGACCAATTCCGCTGTAGACTGAAAACATTTAGGTTTGACATCAAATGAGGAATACGAGACAAGAGATCAACATTTCAGGTTTTATTTCCAGGTATTTCCATCTGGATCTGACACACAACTTATAAGATAGCATCCTTTGAAATGGAACACCATTTTTTTAGGCAAGACGTAAAACAGATTAAAGTGAATAAGACTTAATCGTTGCATCCTTTGCTTACAATAACTTGCTTACTCCCTTCAGTCTCCTCTTCAGCAGGTAAAATGCAGCTTTATAGGGTTGAAGTCTGGAGATTGACTTGGTCAGTCTGAAACTTTCCACTTCTTGGTCCTGATGAACTCATTTGTTGTTTTGGTCGTGTCTTTTGGGTCATTATCTTGATCTCCCAATCAGCCTGGTTGCACCTTTCTTTAAATTTGCAGACAAAACGTTTCTGTAAACTTCTGAGTTCATTTTGCTGCTGCCATCATGTGTTCCATCATCAATGAAGATTATTGAGCCCGAAGAAGCCATGCAAGCCCAAACCATGACATTACCTCCACTCTGTTTCACAGGTGAGCTTATATATTTGGGATCAGGAGCAGATCCTTTCTTTTTCCAAACTTTAGCCTTTCCATCACTTTAGTAAAGGTTCATCTTTGCCCCATCAGTCTATAAAACTTTGTCCCAGAATGTGTGAGGCTCATCTCTGTACTTTTTGACAAACTCCAGCCTGGCCTTCCTATTCTTTTTACTACTGAGTGATTTGGTGTTGCCTCTGTACTTTTGTTCATGAAGTCTTCTGTGAACAGTAGATTGGGTAGGCTTCATTCCTACCCCCTGGAGGTTGTTTCTGATTTCACTAAAAGTTGTTTGAAGGTCTTTCTTTATAGCTCTCGCAATGTTTCTGCCGTCAACTGCTGCTGTTTTCCTTGGTCTACCCATTGGGTGTGATGTATTGGCTATGGCATATGTTTGTGCAATGGCTCTGATTGATTTTTCATCTTCTCTCAGCTTCACAATTGCTTGTTTTAGATAGCTCTCCGGTTTTTATGTTGGTTACACCTCTAACTATAGATGCATTCTGGGGTGAAAAATGGATGGGTTCAAACAAAAGGTGCTGTCTTCTAAGTTCTATATCAGATCCAGATGAAGTATCTGGAAATAAAAGCTGAAATGTTGATCTCTTGTCCCATATTCATCATTTGATGTCAAACCAAAATCTTTTCAGTCAACAGCAAAATAAAGGAATTGGCCTAAATGTTCCAATACTTTTGGAGGGGAGTGTTTATGAGAGCAACTGCAGAAGGTGCTGATCATCAGGCTGCATCTGCATTGATTACAAACCAAAGGAAAAATCATTTGCTTTTGTTTTTCTATTAATCCATGTTTAGTCACCATCATTTTGGACATCAGAGATGGTGAGGATGGACCTCATAGCGATGCTGCACTGATAGTGTGGGGGCTGATAAATTCGATATTCACAACAAAGCTGGTCCAAAGTGCTTTGCAGCACAAGATGAGACATCGAAGATGAAACTCTAAAAAGCTTTTAGTGGACAGATTTCACCAGGATGGTGACAGCAAATTAAAATTCAACAAGGCTGATAGCATTGCCACAGAAGCATACGTTTGTCTGTCTGCACTTCGCTTAACACAAAGTCTTTTATGTCAGTATCACACTTCGCATATGAGGAAGGAACACTTTACATTTAATTGTTTCCCATTTTGGGGCTGCATAGTGACTCGGTGGTTAGCGCTGTCGCCTCACAGGTAGAAGATCCCAGTGTGTATAACATGCATACAGTGTGTTTTCAGGTTACATATTCTTACACTAGTCCAGCTGCAGTAATATACACTGCATGACGAGCTATCTGTTGCAAAAACAACAGATATCTCGAGATAAGGATACTTAATTTTGCATATGTACAAAATAAGCAGTGACTATGAATGTCAAATATTGTGTTAATTTCACATTAAAGGACTGAAATGTAAAAACAACAACAACAAAAAAGCAAAAGCGATTCCATAAAGGGCATAGATGTGGAATAATAGACCACAACTGTGATCAAACTGTGCGTTTTTTGTGTCTATTCACAAAGTAAACTCACTGGAGAAGACATGAAAGAGATACAGCCGCTGATATAAAGTGTGTTTTGACCTGAGCCCCAGCAGCTGTTTATGGCCTGGCTCTTCCTCTCCATGTAGGAGGTAGTGTGTTCTGCTGTGCTGCCCTCATATTAAAACCCCAGCCATTAAACAGCACTCGGCCAAAACAGTTGCAGCCACCCAAGAGCTAATTGAATATAAGCTCGTTCAGCTCATAATGTGATGTGGCATGAATACACACACACACACACACACACACACACACACACACACACACACACACACACACACACACACACACACACACACACACAGAGTCATGTTTCCATCACTTCAGAGGACACTACATTGTCTTACATTATCTTTCTCTGTCATTCCAGTCAGCAAATAAACTTTTCTGCTCAGTCTCCATTCAAAGGAGACTGATTTGTCAGCTGTAGGTAACAATCTTACTAAGGAACATAGTTTTGTGCCCTCTGCTGGTTATTTGTGAATAACTACTCAAATTAACTTCAACCTGATAGTAGATCACAGTAGGACATTTCCAATGAGTCATCATGTAACCCTTTAAGCTTCAGCCAATGTGAATTTACCCACATGTGTACAGCAGAAGACTGTACTGTGGCGACACAGAACAGAGTGACTGTGAATTGGTTGTTTAGCTGTGACTGACTGCTATGTTTTTGAAAGGAAGAGGGATTGGTATTGCGCTGCTGAAGTGCAGCTGTGTTGTTGAACACCGTGTAGTGGCAATGTGACTATAGCGAGTGTAAAAAGTTGTTTTACAAGTGTTTCATTCCAAAGCCTTTTGAAGTATACAATTTCAATATTACAATTCAGAGTAGAAGAAAGTTGCCTGTTTTTGTGGCTGTTACACAATAAAAATCTGAAAATTGGGAGGTAAAACCTGTAGGCCATGTTGTCTCATTAGTGTATTATGTGCAGAGAGTCATTAGTGTCACAGAGATTTAACAGTAATACAAACCTGTCTCTGCCTTTGAGAGTCGAAGTGAAACTAAGGATTTTACTGTATGGTCATGATTTTTGGTTGTTAGCTGGAGAGATGTGTCTTGAAGGGGAACAACGAGTCACAACTGACTAAAAAGATAATTTTGTATCTTAATAATTTTGTATTTTAACCTAAATAGTTAATTAAATTTGACTGTTTATTTCTACTTGACTAGTTGTTTTTATGGAACAAAGGATAAAGACAAAGGAGTGAAAGACAACAATCACAGAATCACATTGTTCAATGCAATAACTATATATATACACCCACCCACACACATGCACATAGCTACAAAATACATAATACATAACTACAGTTTCTTCCATATATCTCTACTATCTATACAGCTGCTGCAGTTATTATCTGCTTGTTTGTTAGCTGTTGCAGTTGGAGTGAGCAGAGCTCAAACCTGATTAACAATCAAGGCAGAGCTGCTTATTTTCACACTTCTGTTTGATTCATGACGCACAGGCTGCGAGTCAGTGCAGGGTCACAAAGTCTTTTCATGAGTTATGAGAGTATTTAGTGGGTACTAGAGAGCCATTAGCGCTGGCTAATCACCACAGGTGTGTGTATGAGTCTGCCCTGTGGATGAGGTTAATTGCAAGTAGGAAGGCCTTGGATTCCAGCAGGGGTCCCAATAAGTGGAGGGGAGGTGAAAGGAAGAGGTAGGCAGGGGGTCAGAAGTCAGAAACCTGCTCAGGGCAACTTTTACTCGAGCTCATTTCAGAATCAGGGTCAGCGGAAGAGAGTTTTCTCACTCTTACACACACACACGCATTTTTTTGCTTTTAGTTTTTATTATTATTACATACTGTATATATAAATATATTGAATTAAATATACTAATAGATGACAATTATGCAATAGATATAAACTGGAGAAAAAAAAACTACTTAACTGATGTCATTTAAATTCTAAATTGTGATCAGTTTATACCTGAGCTTTAGTGTAAAATATCAACCCTAGCGAAAACCTATCATTTTCCAGTGTTGTAAGTATCACAATCTAAATTCCATTCACCTCCACTGTGTAGCTCAGAGACAGACAACCTGAACCGATATAAATAAATACGAAATAATCCGAAATCTATGTGCCCACAATCTAAATTTTGTCGAGTGGCTGACACAAAACAAGAAAGTGATCTGCCTTCCCCATAACAGAAGTGGAGACCTGATATTGCAATATGTTTCCAGGTTTAAGAGGTTGAGTTTAGCTTCAGAGCAGACAAAGGCAAAACAGCCAGATCTGTCTACAGAAAGCAAGCAGGGTTACCTAACCAAAATCTGCACACCCAAATACAGTGTCTTACCTTTCAATGTAATTTAAATAGGGGAAAATGATGCAAGAGAAATGGCTGCCCATGCCTACAAACTAACAAAGTCAATTGTATGGCAGAATGCTACAGGTGAAGAGGCTAGATATGAGTGTAGCTGGATGTAAGGAAAGAGAGTCAAGTATTTACCTGCTCAACACCTTTGGAATCCTGGCTGCCGGTGGCGAGGAGCAAATCATGGACGGCCGGCAGTCGATCCAATAGCCACTCGCTGGTATCTGCACACTCCAATCTGCATTTGAAACCGTACTCCTACCTGTATCACATCAGGTGTTCCAGACAATACGACTCCAGTTGTAACACTGCCATTTTTTAAAGTAAACAATGAATTAAGGGAAGCAAACTAGAAAGAGCTAAAATAAACATTGACTTCAGTTGTAAAGTGTTTCTTAAATTGTCAAAATTGCAAAAGCATCTCAGTGGAAATGGCCAGTGATTGGTTTTCTCTGACAGCACAAACTTTTTTTAAATCAGTTTTTGCTTATTAAAACAAGGACGCTGGAATTCCAGAACTCTGAACACGCTGAAAATCTGTCCTACTTTAATGTACTTACATGATGGTGGAGAGAATTTCACATAATTCCAGTCAATAAGAACAAAAAAATTAACTCATTATGCTGATAATATCATTTTTTTAAAGTAAAAAAAACCTATTACATTTACAATGAATTCATAAAACAACCATCTTCTCTTGTGGCTTTAAACTTTTGGACCAAAACTGAACCTAACTGAAAAAACATTGGAGACACACTCCATTTAAAATCCAACGACAAATGTTATTGTTGATGTGATTCTTTCAAACACCTCTGAAGCACACACACACACTACCTTCCAAAAGTTTGAGGTCACTTCGAAATATTCTTATTTTTGAAATAATAGCATTATTTTTTTTAAAGAAGATAATATTAAATGAATCAGAAATCCAGTCTAGACATTGTTAATGTGGTAAATGACAACGATAGCTGGAAATGGCTGATTTTTAATGGAATATCTCGATAGGGGTGCAGAGGAACATTTCCAGCAACCATCACTCCTGTGTTCTAATGCTACATTGTGTTAGCTAATGGTGTTAAAAGGCTCATTGATGATTAGAAAACCCTTGTGCAGTTATTTTGGCACATGAATAAAAGTGTGAGTTTTTATGGAAAACATGAAATTGTCTGGGTGACCCCAAACCTTTGAACGGTACTGTACACTTTAAGCAATTATATTTTTTGTTCAACCTTTGCCAGATTGTTTCCACATAAAAGCTGTTTCATGCCCAACCAATAGTGCTGTATGGTAGCAGTGCTTGCTCAGTTTTTATCCTTCATGTACACATAAATGTACTGCAGCCAAAACGCTTGCCAGCAACACAATAAACATGCTACCACTTGCGGAGTCTGTCTCCCCTGTTCTGGACATAGCTACGCTCTCACCGTAGCCATAATCATTAATCAGTGCGTTTTAATAATGATTGTGCTGTGAAACTGCTGCGTGGTGGATATGCTGCTCTGTTGTATTACTCATTGAATTTTCAGGGCTTGTGCTATGTATGTGTCACATTTCTGTGGCCGTATTATTTATCACCGAAAACGTATGTTTTTGTGTAACAGAACGAGCTGAAAGCTGCTTCATAGAGTGCGCAGCTGAACGAATGCGTGACTTAGAAAGGTTCAGCAAGACCAGAATCAGAAAGCAACCTCTAAAATATTCACTTGACCTGCTTTGTTTGCTTTCTTCCTCCCTGAGGCACATCGCATCCTTCCGCACTCTCTTTTGCTTTCCTTATCATCTTCTCTATGCTCTTGACCTGATTTTGAGGTTGTGGTAAACACATAAGCCTCCAACTAAATCCCATCTACAAGCTACTTACATCTGTATCTCTGGCATTTTCCCTGGTATGCTACAGTTTAAAATTTGGGCTGAAGAGCATCACATTCAAAAATGTACAAACTGAAAACAAAATGCGCTTGTTTTACTTTGAAAGCTATTTTTCCCTTACTTTTAGATTGCTCATACCAACTGTTATCTCTATCCCTTAACATAATTACAGTAAAACAACCAACATTGTAACTCACTCTTTCAGCTGTCTAATATCTGTAATTGCATGTAATTGGAAAAATACTGCAATGAAGGGAAAATCCAATGACTTACTTATGGGATAATATGCAAAAACCACTCTACACGCGCGTAGCAATGTCTCCGCGTGCGAGGAGCCTCCTACGCCCGCGGAGACATTGCATGTGCAGTCCAAGCTCCTTGCTCCCAGTGTCTCATGAAGCTGTCCTCTTGTGTGCGTGGAGTTCTGACCTAGGCGCGCGGGGTGAAGACTTTTGACCCTTTGTGAGCGGATACCAGTGCTCACCACAACCTCCCTATGATTGGCTGTCTGTGACAGCAAGAACTCACCCCCCACGTGGGATGCCACTGTATACAAGAGAGGAAATCACACATCTTCGAACACCACACGAATGCGACGATCTCCGCCTCTATGTCTCTCCGCGACGCAGTCTGCCGTCAACATCGGAAGTCGAGTTTGTTGGTGCTAGCATAGAGCAGAGTCCCGAAGCGCCCTCCAGTGGATGAGTAAAACATAGCACCAACCGCAGCCCTCTCTACTGTGACAGGTGACGTCATTTCCACTCTTGTATACAGTGGCATCCCTTGTGGGGGGTGAGATCTTGCTGTCGCAGCCAGCCAATCATAGGGAGGTTGTGGCGAGCACTGGTATCCGCCCACAAAGGGTCAAAAGTCTTCTCCCCGTGCGCAGAGATCAGAGCTCCACGCACGCAGGAGGACAGTTTTGTGAGACACTGGACGCACGGAGCTTGGTCTACACACGCTTAGCAATGTCTCCGCGTGCATAGGAGGCTCCTCGCACGCGGAGACTTTTCTCCGCTCGCGCAGGGTACGTGTTTCGCGCGTGTGATAGTGTTATGTGCGCGTGACTTTTGACCCAATTATGGCACCATATTTGCTTGCCTGTCGATGGATTTAATGGTGCGTGATCAAAATTAGGGTTGGTTCTTTGAAATTCTATTTGATTTCCACACTTTAATATACTCCTACCACCCACAGCATTAAAACCCCTGACAGGTGAAGTAACTAACTATTATTGATCATTTTATTACAATGAAATGTTTTGCCTGGAAACCTTCTGTCCTGGCATTAATGTGGATGTTTCTTTGACACCTACCTAAACGTTGTTCCAGACCAAATACAACCTCCAGGCTAACAGCACTCCCTGTCTGCAGTGGCATCCCCTGGCAGAATAGTGCACCTTGCTACACTACTCAATCTGCTTAGTAATGGCTCACGGAACACTACACACAGCACAAGACCTCAAAACTGCAAGATTCCCAATCCGATTGAACTTCTGTATGATGCCCTGGAACAAGGCTGATCTATGGAGGCTCCACCCAACATCCCAGTGCCAGAAACCATAGGAAACCCCTAAGAGCCCATGTCTGTGTCCTGACAATTCAAAGCTGTTTTGGCAGAAGAGGTGGAATCTACAAATATTAGGCAGGTGGCTTTAAAGTTGTGGCTGATCGGTGCATATGCATAAACTGCATCAGTCCATACTGACTGCGTTCCCTCGCTCTGTCTGTATCTCTTCCTTCTTGGCAAACATTCATCTCACTGCAGTATATTCTCTTCCCTGTTTTCTCTTCATAGTTCAGCACTGTTGCCTCTCTCCACCCTTCCTCCAAACCCTCTCTCTGTCCCACAAAGTGAGTCATGTTCTGTGTTTTTGCAGTCCGGGGCTTTCAGGCATACTTCCATTCAATAGCAATAATCATAATGCCGCAATAAGAAGGTGTTCTTTGGAGAGGCCTTGGTTCCAGGAGGGAGCCATTCATTAGGCAGTGGCAGGGTCTGCATTTGGACTGATGAGCCTATATTCCCTTGCTGGCACTCCCACTCAGGGATCAGAGAAGCCTGGTAAATTTGTCCTGGTGACATCAAGACAGCATCCTTTGTGGGACGCCATGGAAAATTGATTTAGGAAATGCATTGCAGTGCTCCCAGAGGCACATCGCTGACAAATAGGTAGATTCTGGATGAATGCGCAGGAGGAGAGGTGGGAGAAATAAGAGGTGTAGAGATCAGCATACTTTAGCATCAGTGAGAGAGAGGAATTGAAACAATGAGACTCTAGAAAGACGGAAAACAACATAAAAGCCGAATGCAAGGATTTTTCAAAAAAAGCCGAGTGGGAGAGAGACTGGTCCACTGAGTGAGAGATGTTTGCACTGGAAGCAATGAGACCGCTGAGGTGCTGCTGCCTCAGGCTAAGACCTGGGGTGGCTTCAGTGCCAGCCAGGCCTCCAACCTTCTTCTTCTCAAAGTCATTTGACACAACATCGACCTCCTGCCCAAAGCCAGAATCAATGGTGCCAGATTTCAGCTGCGGAGGCGGTTCGCTTCGCATTGTTTATTTGGTGCACCTTCAAAGAAAGTCGTAGGTTTGCCCCAGAGGAGCCAAATGACGGCGATAGGCTCAAGTGGTTCACTTTTACTACATGTAGAGTAATTAGGCGAGGTTCACTCATGCTACAGAAAAAGACTAAATGCTGGAATTCTGGCTGCCAATCAATGTGTGTTGTCTGCATGCAGCTTTAATTCTGCTTTTCTCTATAATAGCTAAATTTGAAAATCACCGTATCATTCACGTAGTTGCCACAGCCGGTTGGAATTACAGTTACATTACAGTAAATTTAATAAATAAATAAACTGGCTACAAGGTTTGTGAGGTGAAACTTGTAGTCTGCTGACGAGGAGCTTCCAACCTAACCTGCCCTAAAAGTGCTGCTTGGTGTTTTTGGAGAGAGAGGCATAGGAAAAAGCTTATTCAAATTCAAAGACTTGCTGAAGCCAGGATTCAACAAAGTATAGCCTCCCAGCTAATTTTGGACTCCGGAGCTATTTGCTCCATGCAGTCTCAGTTGGACTGTTTTAGCATTCTCCACATTAAGAGGCCCATCATAAATCATGCGATATAACAAATGGACTTATCCTCTATAGATAGTGCTGCTCCACTCGACGCCCAGAACAAGAAAAACCAAAGGTCAAATGATTAGCGTTGGTATGCCGGTGCACCTTTAATGATTGTGCCGAACCTTTGTGTTGGGCGCGTGCCTCCTCAGCACATGTAGCGCTTGTTAAATACAGAACAGAGATAAATTAATGAAGGCTTCCTCCTGCTGCTTCTTTGGCCTCTGCATAACCTAGGAGTGATGACTGAGCAGAAATGTGGCCACACTACTGTAGCACTGCGTTAAAGTACGTACAGCTTCACCAAAGTCACTTAGCAGCCGCAAAGTAATTCATTCAGCACTGTGTGTTTTATGAAATTATGTTAAAGTCTAGGTGCTAGCAGAAAATAACTAACACAAAATGTATTCACAAAATTAGAACATATTAATGGAAGACTAGATATATAGATAGATACATAGATACTGTATTTGGAGAAGGATTCCATGAGAAGGAAGTGTGGAGTGTTTTCTCTCACTTTTCGTGGGAGGTCTCACCTGCAGTTACTTCTTCATACTCACTTCAGGAATAGAATAGAGATGGTTGTCTGGTTACAGTGTGTACATCTACAGTAGTAGGGTGTATGAAAGGAATTGAGGTTCTGGTGGATCTACCACACAGTGAAGTGGAAAACCCCTCATTAGCTACTTGAGTGTGTGCAGCTCTGCGGCCCTCTGACCTCCAAACTCAAACTGTTGGCTGGACCACATCTGCTGGAGATGAATGCCAGGGATCCACTCTACCTTATTTCAGAGCACTAGCTTTCCTTTTCGACCTTGTCAGCCCTGACGTCTGACCCTGTTAACACGCGATTACATGACAGCGAAAGTGTGAATATTTGCACCGCTTATTTTCATTTCAGTTTTAGTTACTACTGCTGTTACTATCACTACATCTTCTTCTAATGCTACTAGTACTACTGTTACTGTTACTTGTATCATTGGTTGGCCTACTATTGCTGTTACTAAGACTATTGTTACTATTTCTATTGTTATTACTACTACTTGTATTATTATTGCTACTACTTTTGAGTCATTTCAGAATTGGAGGACATTTGGGCTTCAAAATCTTTGAAAAATAAACCTTCCATTTTACAATTTTCTACTCCATATTCATCAATAATTGGTAATAAGCTGTCAGAGTCTTGATTGGATCAGCTTCCATATTAATGGTACCATTTTTATTCCATGATTTATTTGTTGATATATTTGTTGTTTGCTAAGGGCTGCTAGTCAATGCTAATGCTAGCTTTTTCTCTGGAGTAGAAGCGAGATATTTAGTCAGCTGTTAGTGCTGACCAAGAGGACAAACTTACTGATAGAAAAAAGTAAAGAAAAAAATGAAAAAGAATTTGTCTTATCCTGATAATATGAGGTAGAGTGAGACATTGAACTAAGGCTGACAATGTCTGTGAAGGTTCTCAGTTGTGCAGGTCAACATAAGGTGAAGGGTTTAGTTCAGGCAACTGGATTTATTCTTGTGATCTTGAAGACGTTTCGCCTCTCATCCGAGCGGCTTCTTCAGTTATAAAAACTAGTTTGGAGAGTCCCATGTATTTAACCACTAGAGGTGAAGGTGGGGCTAAGGCTGATGGTATCTACTAAAAGACTAAAGAAATCTTTCAACAACAGGTGTTGACTTCCAATGAGGTACTAATATGCTAATAGACGGGGGCCTGGTGAGAATCGTTGGTTTAGGCTCCGTCCACACGAAGACAAAACGCTGAACAGTTTCAAAAACGATCGCCGTAAAGACGAAGGCGTCTCAGAAAATCTATGCGTCTACACGAATGCACTCGATATGCATGGAAACGCTGTAAAACACATGCCAGACCTCTAGGGGCGCTGTAACGATATGACGGAAACACGCGCAAACAGAAGAAAAAAAACTGTGGGCATGCGCACTTGGGGCAAAAGTTGTAAACAGACAGCTTCATTAGCACATTTGCTACACTGTACGCTGCCGTTGTTGTTGTCGTGGCCGCGTGTGGCGCATGCGTGTCAATGAAGATACGAAACTATGACGCAAGCATTTCTGAAAAGCAGCAGATCGCTGGTACACATGGAGCTGCGTAAACGACGTTTGAAAATCTTTCCACTCTGGAACCCGTTTTCAAAAATGATCGTTTACAGACCCTCAAAACGCCGTCTTCGTGTGGATGATACGCAGATTCGGCGTTTAGACTTCGTTTCATCTTCGTGTGGACGGGGCTTTAACGGCCCACTGAGTAGCCTCCTACCTATGACTAATCATCATGTGAGTCGTTAGGCTCACCTGGGGAAAGGTGTGAAGAGTGGTTAAATCTTCTGGGGAGAGTTCTTAAGGTAGCTTTGTATGTTGCTGAGAGATGGTGTCTGAGGCCTCCCCCTCTGTTCAGAGTGGGTCGCTCAAGATGAACATAAATGACCCACTCTGTTTGATGATGTTGAGTCCAGCATATCATATGATTCACTCTTCCCTTCTTCTACCTGCTAAAAAGGTCATGCTAGCATGTCCCACAACATGCTAGCATGTTGTGGGACATGTGTTCCATGCATAATAATTATTATTCAAAGTATAGTGTTAATTTAAAAAAATGTTTCCACAATTACAGGAGACATCAGTGAAAAAAATAATACCCAAAAAAGGAGATTTAAATTTCATTTTAACTTTTTATTTGAGATTCAATTTGGTCATCAGAGGGGTGGAACAAAAGAAAAATGCCATTTTAGGGGGAACTCCAGACTTATGTGGTATTTTTAAGTCCTGTTTTTTAGATTTGGTCTGAGGAAAAGTACATTTACACAACAACTGCTTGTTTTAGTATTTTGTACATGGACTATTTGAAATTTGATGGGTGCAACATAATTGTCCTCCAATTCTGGAATGACTCTTTTACTACTATTTTTTCTGTTTCTACTTTGGCCACCATCACTACTACTACTACTACTACTACTATTGGTGTATGGGATATACTGGAAAGTCTCCACAGAAAAGTTATTTTCCCCCAATTTATATTTAAACGATTAAAAAACTAAAAGACTAACCCAATCAAACTCTCATCTTAAATTATAAAGCATACAACATGCCATGCAGAGTTTTTGGAGACATGAGGGTTGCTAAGACACTTTACAGACACAGGAGTCTACATAAGTACCGCCCTGCATGCCTCAGCTCCTCTTTAGAAACATAGTAAACACACATGCATACATGCTTCCCGAAACATAAAACTATTTGTTCTCTCAGTATTAGTCTATCAGACAGTTATCCTCTGGCACGCAGTCCTGCTGTACTTTTTCTTGCCTTTAGTTGCTAAAAGCTGAGTGCTTGAGTGTTTGCTCTGTAAGCACTCAGCGAGTTGCCCCAGCTTTCAACTCATAATGCCTCTCCACTTCCAGATAAAATACAAGCCCTTGCAGCCATCACATTTAACAAGACAGAGAGAAGAAGAAAGCAGCAGAGGGCTCCTGTGATGTATTTCCTTTTCCTCTCCTAGTCTCCCTGTTAGGTGTGGGAGGCGGTGAATCAGAGTGTTGTATTGTGTGTGTGTGTGTGTGTGTGTGTGTGTGTGTGTGTGTGTGTGTGTGTGTGTGTGTGTGTGTGTGTGTGTGTGTGTGTGTGTGTGTGCGAATGACTTTCATGCGTGTGTCATGTGAGCCAGCTTGTATGCACACACTGCAGAGTGTTTGAGGCGCTTGTCACAGCAGGGATTGCTCGATAATTGATTTTAAAGTCTACCTCTAACTGAGGTGATCCTCCTCGCACTTCTTTTGTCTTTTCTTTTATCACTTTGTGTTTTAAGAACTCTGCACAAACACACACACACCCCTCCCCTCCATCCTCCTTTCTCTGCCGACAACAATAACAACAATGCCTACTTATGCCATAATAAATGGCTGAGTCGAGAAACCTTTGTTTACTCATTTGTGACTGTCAGCCAGCTGTTGTCTCCTGTACTATGAGCTCCCACCCCCACCCTTCCACTTCCTGTTTGCCCAAGCCATGGCAGCCATCTTGGATGTCAATGCTACCCCTTGTAAGAGCAGATGTTACTGTTATAACAGGGCTTCTTTGTTGCCTCAAGACATTTAGCACTGACAAGTGTGGTGCATTGTACCACACATTGTGCTCTAGATGAATGCCAAACTATTTGTGTACAATACTTGCACACTGTGAAGTAATTCATCAGGAGAGCCATTCACTTTCAGATGGGTGCGTTTATCCGCCTGCTTGAAGAAAAGAAGGAATTTAGAGAGAATTGTAACACTCATGCAGTGCTAAGCACACAATGACAGTAAGTGTTTGTTTGGAGATGTGGCGTGATGTTTTTAAACCAAAGAATCCCAAATTTTTTATATGCAAGAAAGTTTTTTTATGTTGATGACTTGGCCATTTTTTGTTACTCTGAATTTCATGAAAGAAACAATGAAATGAATGTCAGAGTGAAGACACCACACCAAACCAAAGCATGACAGAGGATTCCAGTACACACAAAGACATCTCGACACCCGGCAGACGCCTGACATTTGTCTCTTAATTGATGAAGTCAATTATGTACTCTAACAGCTCTCCTATTAGCAAGCAGCAGCTCAGCAGGACATGGACCTGAGAGCACGGTGGATGAGTGGGAGGCTCCCAGCCGGGGGTGCAATGGAAAAGCAGCAGTAGTCCAATGGGGGAATTTCCTGCCATGTCCTCTACCCAAAAAACTTTCTCAGTCTGAAAGAAAACGACAAGCTGCAAGCATATTAATGGGAAAAACTTCAAAGTAAAGCTGCATTTGAATGAATAAAATATGCAATAGAGCCTGAAAATCAGGCACAATTACTGAAGGTATGTGTAGTCAGAAGAACTGTGAGAAAAAAATGACAGTGCCTCCCTAAAAACTGTCTGTTTTAACTTTGCCTGGCAAGAAACACTGCTGGTCAGTTTCAGTCATGACAGCCATGCTTATGGAGTATGTATGTAGGGAAAAGCAGGTTGTAGGTAGGTCTTTTTTTGCTATCATTTCCATGATAACGAGTTTTACAAAAATTACAGAGGTGGTGTAGTCTAAGTTATGATAGCTATTTGTTAAATATCACATAGCACATGATACTGAGACTGACTAATCCTTGTATTTTCAAACTATTCAGTGTGATTGTTTTTTCAGAGGTCAAAAACTAAAATAAAAACTCACAATTTTGAATTTTTTGAAAATATTTTGTCATTTTTGCTGTCACTTTGTCACTTTGCTGTCTCCATTTTGTCTCATCATGAAAACAAAATTTCCCTCAACCCACACACTCACTTGAGATATCATTGGAAATGCCAGAATATGCTCTATTGTACTGAGTACATTAGAATTTAGTAAGGTAGCTCAAATGAGTCAAAATACAGTGGGTACGGAAAGTATTCAGACCCCTTGAAATTTTTCACTCTCTGTGTCATTGCAGCCATTTGCCAAAATCAAAAAAGTTCATTTTATTTCTCATTAATGTACACTCAGCACCCCATCTTGACAGAATAAAAACAGAAATGTAGAAATTTTTGCAAATTTATTAAAAAAGAAAAACTGAAATATCACATGGTCAGAAGTATTCAGACCCTGTGCTCAGTATTGAGTAGAAGCACCCTTTTCAGCTAGTACAGCCATGAGTCTTCTTAGGAATGATGCAACAAGTTTTTCACACCTGGATTTGGGGATCCTCTGCCATTCTTCCTTGCAGATCCTCTTCAGTTCTGTCAGGTTGGATGGTGAACGTTGGTGGACAGACATTTTGAGGTCTCTCCAGAGATGCTCAATTGGGTTTAGGTCAGGGCTCTGGCTGGGCCAGTCAAGAACGGTCACAGAGTTGTTCTGAAGCCACTCCTTTGTTATTTTAGCTGTGTGCTTAGGGTCATTGTCCTGTTGAAAGGTGAACCTTCGGCCCAGTCTGAGGTCCTGAGCACTCAGGAAGAGGTTTTCCTCCAGGAGATCTCTGTACTTGGCCGCATTCATCCTTCCTTCAATTGCAACCAGTCGTCCTGTCCCTGCAGCTGAAAAACACCCCCACAACATGATGCTCCCACCACCATGTTTCACTGTAGGGATTGTATTGGACAGGTGATGAGCAGTGCCTGGTTTTCTCCACACATACCGCTTAGAATTAACACCAAAAAGTTCAACCTTGGTCTCATCAGACCAGAGAATCTTATTCCTCATAGTCTGGGAGTCCTTCATGTGTTTTTTTGGCAAACTCTATGCGGGCTTTCATGTGTCTTGCACTGAGGAGAGGCTTCCGTCGGGCCACTCTGCCATAAAGCCCCGACCGGTGGAGAGCTGCAGTGATAGTTGACTTTGTGGAACTTTCTCCTATCTCCCGACTGCATCTCTGGAGCTCAGCCACAGTGATCTTTGGGTTCTTCTTTACCTCTCTCACCAAGGCTCTTCTCCCACGATTGCTCAGTTTGTCAGGTCTAGGAAGAGTTGTGGTCGTCCCAAACTTCTTCCATTTGAGGATTATGGAGGCCGCTGTGCTCTTAGGAACCTTGAGTGTTGCAGAAATTCTTTTGTAACCTTGGCCAGATCTGTGCCTTGCCACAATTCTGTCTCTGAGCTCCTTGGGCGGTTCCTTCACCTCATGATTCTCATTTGCTCTGACATGCACTGTGAGCTGTAAGGTCTTATATAGACAGGTGTGTGCCTTTCCTAATCAAGTCCAATCAGTTTAATTAAACACAGCTGGACTCCAATAAAGAAGCAGAACCATTTCAAGGAGGATCAGAAGAAATGGACAGCATGTGAGTTAAATATGAATGTCGCTGCAAAGGGTCTGAATACTTCTGACCATGTGATATTTCAGTTTTTCTTTTTTTAAGAAATTTGCAAAAATTTCTACATTTCTGTTTTTTCTGTCAAGATGAGGTGCTGAGTGTACATTAATGAGAAATAAAATGAACTTTTTTAATTTTGGCAAATGGCTGCAATGATAGAGTGAAAAATTTCAAGGGGTCTGAATACTTTACGTACTCACTGTATATAGATCAAAAACAAATGTCCGGTACAGAGCACATAAATGAGTGGGCTGAGTCTCATTTTCATTCATGGTGTGTGTTTTTTTTTATAAACAAACAACTTATGAAGTCATTAACAGAGGGATGTGTGAGTGCAGTAGAAGTAAAAACACACCATACCATATAAGTTTGCATTATCAAAACAAGAAGAAATAAAATCATGCAACTCTGTTAAAAGCAAATGTAAAAGGTTTTCTTTTAGTCGATGTTTTAAAGAAAATGCAGTGAGAGATATGTGTACTGTGCGTGATGATTCATTCCTCAGTTTAGGAGCAAAAATGGCAAAACACGTTTGCAGTCTCTCTGTATTAGTCAAGTTCGTAATATCGGGTTGTGAAAGTAAGACGAGCACATTTTCTCCTTAGTGCATTTTTTCTGCTTAATACCCCACCAGTCTGAAATGGGCAGCCTTCCACAGCCTCTTTCTCTCTGATGACAGAGTGGTGATGGCATCGCTAGGAGATGGAGACAAAGTTCCTAACTAGGCCAGTTATGAGGCAGTAAGTCCACTATTGATTAGCTGTCCACATCACTGCCTGGTCTCCTTTGTTTTCTTGAGTACATACCAGCACATATAGAACAGTGGAGGGCCCAGATGGGGATGACCTTTCATCACCTTTCCCTCTGGCTCCTATCACAACATGTAGATAGATTCTCACACAGAAATAATTCTTCCAGGAGCAGAGATGGAGGGGAAAAGATGTCAATGTACAACAACTCCAATCAAGTCTCATTAGCAAATGTGTTTTGGAACTATTTATATTGCATATAATGTTTATGAGCAGGCTTGTACAGTCCCTGACAAAAGTCTTGTCGTTTCTCTTAAGTTGTAGGAACAACAAATAACAACTGGACTTGTAGTTGATCAACGGAAATCAGAAATGGCTCATATGAAAGACAAAGCCCTCTGGATTATATTTATTATGCCAAAATAAAGTTTTGTATCATTCATTGAGTTTTATCATTTAATTAGGACAGAAAGGTCAGATTTTGCTTGGACAAAAGTCTTGTCGCATACAAAAATAATGTTGAAATTATACATATACTTTATTCTGAATACACAAATATGCTATAAAAACATCAGAACATTAAGTCATGGTGTCTTGCAAAAAAGAATTAATATTGTGTATGACTTCCAGAGCTTGGAGGACTGCATCCATACGTCTCATCAATGACTCAAATAACTTATTGATGAAGTCAGTATGAGAAGGAACGCCATTCTGCTGCAGAATTTGCCCTCTATTATAGTTCGGGATGTAATGGGCAGCAAGAATTTCTTGATACTTCAGGCTGTTGATGTTTCCATCCACTCTGCAGAGCTCTCGTACACCCCATACCGGATGTAACCCCAAACCATGATTTTTCTTTCACCAAACCTGACTGTTTTCTTGGTGAATCTTGGGTCAGTGCGGCTTCTGCAGGATTTGCGTTGATTGGGATGCAGTTCAATGGATGATTCATCAGAAAAATCAACCTTCTGCCACTTTTCTTTGTCCATCCTTCCTGCAAGCTGTGGACCTTGACAAATGCAACACGATTTTTTGTTGTCTTCTGTTTAATGCTGGTTTCTATGCACTCATTTGACTATGGAGAACACCGTGTGAGAGAATTTGACGAACTGTTCTTGTATATACAGGGGTTTCTGGCGACCAGTTCACGTGTAGCTCTGCTGCAGTTGAAAAAGGGCTGGCCCTGGACTGTTGAAGCAACAAATGCTCTTCTCTAACAGGTGTCTGCCTGACCTGGGCTTGTCATGAACGTCACCAGTTTCTTCAGATCTTTTTCTTATCCTCTCTACTTGACATTTGGATACATTAAAGCTGTCTGCCACCTCAGCAGCAAACTTGGTCTTCAGGCTCTTGATGATCAGCACTTTGGTCTGTGGTTGGATCTCTGGCATGCTGTCGGGGTCAGGTTGGGCTTCATATGAAGGTCTTGTGTCTTGGGTTTCTTTTTATACACACCTGGGAATGTGTCAGTTACAGTATTTGTCACAGATGAACTTCTAATCTGTGATTGGTTGACTCATTTAAAGACATGACAAGACTTTTGTCCTTGCAAAAACAGATGTCATGGGCTTTACCAAGACGTGAACATCAGGACACTTTATGACGGGTTCAATTTGCACCCAGTTATTAATGTGAAAGCCCTTGACATTAAATGAACCATTTTTTGTGAGAACTGATTGATTAGAAATAAAGTTATATGCCATTTAAGGTTACTATATCCTTATGCAACAAGACTTTTGTCAGGGACTGTATTGGAGTAGACCATGACAATGACTGTTGGAGTCTACTGTCCACCAACTTTCATGGAAAATCACCTTGGTGATTGTTGTGTAACCTTGCTAATAGACAACCAGACAGACAAACAAACAGTACTGAAAACATAACCGTCTTGGTGGAAGTATTAAACAACAACAAGCTTTCCATAAATAAACGTAAAAAGCACAGAAAACATTACAACTGTGAGATCATTAAGGCAAGTTCTTAAGTTTCTTCAAAGTTATCTAATGATAGCTGTCAAAATGTTCATAGGTATATTATAATCAGGGAGTGATAATAGCCCATTCTGCGTCCTATAAATGCTTTCATTTGACAAAATGTAAATCAATATAGGCTAATAGCAGGGCTTTAAAAAATAATAGCCTGTATTTGATATCATGCCATCCTAGTGAAGAGCTTATCAAGGAGGGTAACACTCCTGATTTAAATTTTTCAGTCATTGAATTGTTTCTAAAATAGACGTTCCTCTTTTACACACAAAATGTTTGAATTTCACACCAAAATGTTAATACGCAGGAAAATAGAGGATTAAAAAAAAAACTTCAAGCAAAGCTTCACTTTAAAACACAAGGGTCAGAATACACACTGAGTCAGTTTACTGAAAAGTAGTAGATAAATATTAACTGTGCTCAGGAGGAGGAGGTGAAAATGACTCATGTTTGCTGTCTGGACTGGATTAAAATGACTGAGGTTATACACTTGACTTGTGTTTACACCGATAACATAAAATCTGAATCTTTGTATTACCCAAACAAAGTGGCCTACATCTAAGTTGTTTTTTTAAAAGTATTTTTCAGGGTTTAACTGATGCTATTCTTTGAATTGTACACATGACTTGACTGCAGTAAAAGTCTCTTATATGCCATAAAGTTTTTAATTTGGACTCAGAGCATGACCATTAGAATCATGGCTTCCTTCTTGTTCCCCACACACATAAATCCCATTAAGAATTTACTGATAGCACAGAGAAATAGACAAATTATTATACATTCGAATAAATACTGTACAAAGCGCGACCATGTTCTTGGTCATGTGCTCCTCATGTGACATGCAATTCTGACTTCAGCTATTACTTTAAAATGATCTCACTGTCTAACACTGTTATTAAGGGAGCTCTTCAACATTGGGATGGTACAGTATCAGACTGCCTTGACTACAACTGCAGTTTGGTATAGGAATGTATTTTTGCTGCGAGATTCCTTTACTTTCATTTCTTCCACAGACAAAGATCACCGAAAAAGCTCCATGGAGTCAGTCAGGTATAATAATGAGGGCAGACGGCATATAGTTGTATATAATAAGCAAGTAACAGAGTAGCTTTAATGAAGTATAGATGCGTTTCCTTTTCATTTGGAGGAGCATAATAACAATAATCGATGCTGTACATTTCTCTGCATACCAGCCGATGCCTAATTACAGCTAATTACCAACGACCGCCATGTGGACTATGATGTGTCTTCTTTCTGAAAGCCATTCCTAGTAATTACACATATATCATGTCATCCAGTGAATCATTATTGCATAAAGGATACCCCAGTGGCCCCTTTTCTATTGGACAGAGAAGAGAAATGGCCCGCATCCACCTGGACCAAGCCAGGACAATCCTGCCCATCCAGGCCAGACCAGTCCAGACCAGCCCTGGCCAGAACTCAAGGAGGAGAGGGATTGCAGGGCACTGAACCCTTTTGACTGCAGACAGGGATCAGATTCATCTTCACCTGCATGACAAATGATGGATGAGCTGGAGAGGAAGAAAGACAGTTGTGAGCAAGTAGCAGGATGAGGAAAAAAAGACACAGAAAAGAGAAATAGAAGTTATTTCTGCTGGACATCGTGTTTTCTCCTTTTCTTTAGATTTTTTTGTCCAGCCCGTACCGTCTCATGATTTGAAAGGTAGAGGAAAGGATGCAAGTGTGTGACGTACATGAATATGCTCAAGATGTCACAAAGTTGTAAGCTTATTTTAGAGAAAGATAGACAAAACCTCACCACAAAAGACAACCCCCCCCCCCCCCCCCCCAAAAAAAAACAAACAAAAAAACACTGGTGAAATCCCCCCGCCCTTTAATTCCTTAATTTTCACAAAAACATACAGTGGGCATTGTACGTCCCTTTAGATACAATAGCATGAAAAAACTATGGCTTTGCTTTGATGGGGAATAGTTGTATGGAGAGTGTAAAGGATACAAACTGAGGATTATGGGTCATGCTTTGCTCATTCTACCCCAATTGACCCACCTGTGCCTCCCTGCAGCCGTCCACATTATGTTAGCGATGTGGTGTGGACTGGCAGCGACAGGCTGGCAGGTGGTATATTGTACCAGGAGAGAGAGAGAGGGGAAGAGAGTCTTTATGGAAGAGGAAGAGAGGCAGAAGGAAATAAAACCAGTTTTGTGTGACAGAAAGAGAATGAAGTGGCATGGAGCTGTGTGTGCTATTTGTACTCCTGTGCACAGAATTGTGTTTGTGTGTTTGAATTACTCAGGTTGTGGGGACATAAACCTGTTTACAAAGTCACATTATAGGGACTTTGGTTTGGACGAGAGTAAGGGTAGTTTAAAGAAAGGGTTGGGATTAGGTAAACAGTGGTTTAAAGGGTAACTTTTCAAAAAATGAATGTGTGGTGTGAATTTTGTCATTTTTCCAAGTCTATGGAAGTCTGAGTGCACCCCTCCACAGAATTCTGCAGCTCAAACTTTGTGTCCGTGCCTCGACTACCCTAAAGGAGGCAGTTGTGTACCTGCTCTGTAATAGTATGCACAGGCAGAATATGTAGATCCAGCCTGCTGCACATGAATGAAACAAAGTCGATTAAGCAGACTCCAGCAGCCTATAAAAATACAATAGCAACAACTGCACAGTGTAATCACAAAAGGGTATAATCGAGATTTACAAGAAAAAAGTTGTGAAAAGGGGGAAAAAAACATCATATAAACACAACTGAAAATTTGCAAGATTTGCAAAAGAGGGAAACAATGAAAAAAGAACGAAAGTGTAGAGGATAACTGAAAGAATTGAATTGAGACGAGGTGAAAGACGGGGCAAGTAAGGTGAAAGGAGGAATGAAAAACAAAGCAAAGCATTAATAATAAGGGGAAAATGGGAGCTGTGTGGGGTTTGTGTAGATAATTAATGAATAAAAGATTATTCCTTCCGTCCTTAAGGGACCAATAACTCCATCTCTAATAACATTTTGACCAAAATCAGTTCATGTCAGCAGGTTCCAGTGACCGTTTGATTCTTATGCAGAGCTCCTTCAGATCTCCACTGTTTTTATCAGTGCTATATTCCACAAGCAGGTAGATCCAGGGGGAAAAACATTAACCCTCATGTTGTGTTCTGGTCAAATTTGACCAATTTGAAAGTTTTGCCTCTTAAAAATGTAGTTAATTTGATCAGACTGATCTAAGGTTTGATGACTTTGTCCACAAAGAGGATTTCATCCATCCATCCACTGCTTAATGCTCACTAGGGTCACATGGGGGTGAAGGCTGGGGACACCCTGGACAGGTCACCAGTCTATCACAGGGATATATATAGAGACAAACAATCACACTCACATCTTCAATCTTTTTTGTTTTAAAGAAAGGGACAATGTACACTAATCAACATTTTAACAATGTAAATGCACCAGAGTTATCAGAAATAAAATTGACGCTATATAAATAAAATTGAATTGAATTGAATTGAAAAAGCTAGTTTCCATCGGTAGTCCCTCCACCTGTTGTTAATTGGCATCCTAAAATAAATAAAACAACAATAAATAAAACAACAACAATAACAAAAACATCGTATAATACAAGTTAAAACATATTACGAATAAAACAATCAATGTTCACATCTTTGGTTATTAACAAGCCATTTCTTGGCATTTACACTTACGGACAATTTAGACTTACCACTTAACCTCAGCATGTTTTTGGACTGTGGGAGGAAGCTGGAGAACCCGGAGAAAACCCACACATGCACAGGGAGAACATACAAACTCCATGCAGAAAGAAGGAAGACAGGGACGTGAACCAGAGATCTTCTTGCTGCAAGGCGAAAGTGCTAACCACCAAGCAAAAGCCCCCCAAATGCGGATGTAAATTAGCATTGTTGCTATATTTTGGCATATTTATGTCCATTGCTGTCTAAATAGACGTTCATTATTGTTCACTGGCTCTATCAAATAAAGAAATTAATAAAAAATAACTAAGAGGATTTCAACACACAAAATAAATTGTGTTACTTTGCATGCAATCTTGTGTGTTTTATTCAACTTTTATATACTATTAGTTTCAGGAAAACAAAATTGTTTAACATGAAATTAACACAGCATGAGGGTTCATGCACAAATTCAGTAGACCCCTCAATGCAAAGAAAGCATCATTTCTGCTGTTCCACCCTCTGCTGATGCATTTCACAATTCTTTGCGTCTGACTTGGTTACATCAGCTTTTCTTCAATTTCGAATAAAAAAACCTCACTGACCAACACTCACAGACTTTCATACACACACTCACACACAAGCAGAATCAGTCACGGGGTGAGCCAGCTGGCAGCCAGATCACCATTACCATAGGAATCCTCAATCACTGGGAACTGCTAGTAACGGAGCAGCACTGGAGAGACAGCGTGCATGTGTGCACGGGCCTGTGGGTTTGTATGTGCTTACATGGATGAGTGAGTGCAAAAATGTGGCAAGGGAGAAAAGGAGAGAGAGAGAAAAAGACATGAGATTAGTAGAGGGAAAAGAGAAGCGTGTGCAGTCTGTATTTATTTGCTGCACTGTGGTGTGTTTTTAGAGCTGAAGTGAGAATTACAACCTGCTCTTTCTTTACCCCTGACTCTAAAATTAAGCTCATTTATAAAACATTACTCTTTTCTTGTCTATCCCGCTCCCCTCCTACAGCCCTCTGTGCACTTTCTCTCCATCTTTGCATTCCTTCATTTGTGCATCCTTCCAAGGTTGATTTTCTCTTCCTTTAAAACCAATGGGATGAGCATTTCATGCATGAAATGACTAGTCTGGGTCCCCTGGTACCTCTGCACTCCACACACTCACACACACACACACCTAGAATACAGTGATGTACATACATCCTGGTGTTATGGATTTAATGATTTCCCTGGAGCGAGCATTAGACAGACTACATGTATGTATCACCAACTACATCGGCTGCGGCTCCCTTGACCTTGCAGATTATTGCTCTCCTCGGCAGCATGGACTTGTGTGTGTGCATGTTATTTTGTTTGTGTGTGCCTTTTCTTTAAGTGTGAGTTGACCGTGTCTTTTATTAAAGTACACGTGCTTAAAATTGATCTGCTTCATAGAAGACACCGGGCTCTCACTCTTACACAGCTTCCGTGGAACAAGGCTCTTTTGATTTAAAACTCTTTCCTGTAACGGCAATCTTCTCAGTGTCTATCCAGAAAAATGGCAGTATACTGTATGTGCTTGGAAATTATTTCAGAATTAATCCAAAGACTACTGAGGATAAAAAAACAATATCACTTGGTAATTCAACAGAACACTGTGGTCGTAGTAATACTGATGATAGTTCAGATGTGCCTCGTTTGGTTGCAGTCAGGCAGAGGGAGTTTTGCCAGCAGTGCTACTGACATGCTGAGTGATGGTTTTTATCTGAATAACCTTATTCTGAACACCTCTTTTAATGTCAGAACTGTATAATCCTCTAAGAGACATTGCCATCCTTCCTTTACCTGCCAGGTTTTTTACTACTTGCTATGTGTTATGCGTTGTTTTTTCCATCTCGCTATACATATGCATATTTCCTGTATCCAAATAGCAGACTGTCAGTAAATAAAGTATAAAATCTTTAACCAGTGTGGAGAGACACATATGGCGCGCTCCCTGGCCACTGTAGAGTAATGAAGTCGTATATGCTTCCTGTTGTTCTGATGTGATTTAACCAATATTTGTACATTTTGAATAATTCAGTGGATTTTCTCCCTGTTGCAAAACGCCAAGCCTTAAATCTGCATGTATAATTGAACATATTTATGCTAATCTAATTGTTTTACAGTTAGCCGGCTTTGTAGTGCTTAGTCTCCGGAATAAACAGTTGACAAGAGTGGAAGCCGGTGCAAAGCTTAGCGACCCCTCCCTGCTCCCCCAGCAGCCCGATGGGAATCCTCTCAAAGCAGCTGTTGACAGAGGCGAGTGAGATGAGGTGATTCCAGACGGGGGAGAGTGGCGTGTTTCCAATCTCACTTAAGAACGGGCTTTGAAACAAACTGCGCACCGTACTGCGCTCACGTTTTACTATTTGTGTTTCGTGGCAGTTTGAGTTAAGGCCTTAATGCCAGCAGCTGAATGCCAAGTTGCTTTTCTTGCACTGACTCACTGGTCAGATTGTGAATGATTGTCTTCCTTGTAGAAAGTGTCTTTCTACAAGGAAGTGCTTTTCACAAGAATGTTATAATACTGTATTGCATTAACGGGGTTGTAGCCAACAAAATGAGGCTTGTGATTTCAGATAGTTACATTACAAAAAAGAAAAAAAAATGAAGAACAATGTATTGGTATAGTATTGAATTCCTTACAAAATAGCGCCTGTATTTGGTCACGTTTGGAGCTTTTAATGCAGACAGCTCAGCGTAAGCTTCATGCACAGCAGTCAAATGTTGCTGATGCTGTGCTATCATATATGTACATAACTATATGGAATACTGCTGGTCCATAAAAATGTGGCTCATTTTGCCTGCATACATCTATGCTGAGTCCTGCATGTTTTAAGGCTTTCCCCACAAAATTATGAAGCTGTAACATTCAGCTGTGGAAGGAGGGTAGAGGTAACAAGCTTCTTGCTTTATGTGTCACACACTCTTTGATGTAGTGTCATCATGCATGGAAAACTAACATTTGAATGTTTGCTGCTCAGTTTTTGCCTTAATCACATTTTAATTTCTGTGACTTTCTCTGTCTCTTTTTCTTAAATTCTTCACATCTCAATTTAAAATCTGGCGTCTTCATCACCAGCAGAAGCCTCGAGAGGTTTTCTGTTTGCTAATTTGTTGGATCATCAGCAGAGAGTGATGATCAAGGATGATGCCCCCCAACCAGCTCTCTCTGGCCCAATCCTTTCCCCGCATCAGGTTGCCTCTTTTGCCTCTGTCTCAGCGGACCTTGGCAAATGTTGCCATGTAAATACGTCCTAGGTGTGAGGGATGTTGTCTGCCTCATGCTGCACACAGTCAGTGTTCCATAGTGTGTGGGGGGGTGAGTGCTCAGGGGCTCCCAGTCTGGCACGACTGTGGCCCTGCCGAGGCTCAAGGCTGTTGGTAGTGGATCAAAGCCCTGCTGGCCAGGCAGCCAAGCCGGTTAAACTGATAGGAGCAGGCAGACCCACCTAACCAGCTGTCCCTGGTGGAGAGCCAAGGCTGAGAGGAGAATGAAGAGGGGATACTAGAGAGAAAAAGAGGGTAGAAAAGTTAACAGAGAAGATGAAAGGATGGAAGTAAGAAAAAATACAGCAACTAAAAAAATACTCATGTAGGGTAAGAAGGTGGGGAATAGAAATGGGGAAATAGAGAAAAGATTCCTAATGGAAAGCCACACTAGTTATCAGAAGACTAAAAGAAGGAAACAAGAGGTAGAGATATGAAAAATGAGGGGAGAAGAAGAAAAGGTGGACAAGAAGAAAAGGCAAGAGAAACAAAAAAAAGAAAGTGGCAAGAGATGAATGCTTGGGGATGTTAGGAAAGATAAAAGCAAGAACAGCAACAAGACAAAACAATATGGTAAAAAAAATACATGAAGGTTAGAAAATGATAAAGGATAAAAGGAAAATGATGCTGGAATGACAGGGAATTCTAGCAAAGCCTGGAGTAACTCCTTAGTAAACTTTAAAAGCTCAAAAATGACTACACGGATCAGAAAAACGTTAGGTCCTACTTAGTCTTATTGCTTTTATTCAAAAAGTAGTTTTAAGTGGGCCTCTTTTGTGCATTATGCATTAAATACATAATATCACACGCTACACATGCATGTATGCATACATGCTTCGACTGTCCTTCAATAACCAATTAGTTCTTCAGTGCAGCACGATGTTAAATAAAAATACAGTCAGCTCTACTGGTGTGTGTGCCAATTAAGTGTGGTTTTATTAGGCTGCTGTTCACAGTAGCATGTGTTGGTGTGTGCATGTGTGTTTGTACTTGGGGGAAGGTTAAGGAGTGTAATGGAATCATATTATTTCCTTCTCGTGGCTTGTCAAGGCCTTTTTTATGATTTGGAGCTAATCCATAAGGATACTAAACATTGATTTAACCATCCATTGATAAGTTATGTTAGGATGCAGAATGGCAAAAGGCTCTCTGAACATTAATATTTCAAAATAAATATTTAGTTGAAAAAAAATGGAGAGAGGGACCATGACTTTTTATTCAGTTTTTTATTCTATTCTTTAACCACTGAAAAACAGTGGTTAACAAACATCTCCATGCATTTTCTGAGTAAAAATCATATATTGAAAAATATATATTTATTTTAACTCCAGCTTTGTAGCCTGTACTCAGTATATGTTGCTGGTTCTAGCTCTGAACATGCAATAATACCACATTTAGTTAAACTTTTATTGCATTGGACCCAAGAGCTGGACTCGGAAATCAGTCAAGGAGTGATTAAATATTAACAATTTAGTAATGTAATATAGGTTGGGCAGTAAGGGATTGTTGAGTCTTCCTCTTTCAAGCTTTTGGTTCGAGTGGAGATGGAATGAGAGTGGGTGGGGCTTAGAATTGGAGGACGACTGACAAGTGGAGTGACGAGATGGTTGGCTGGGTTTGAGATTTCATAATGGTGCAGAAGACTGGCTTGCCTTGCTGTGGCAGCTGGAGTGGGCCTGTAGCACAATGACAGCAGATTTACTGAGGCAAGGAACAGGGAGATCCCAATTTAAACTAAGACAGTGTTGTTGCAATAGCGTTAATAATCTAATGAAACCTGGTGAAGATTTGAGTTATGAGCTGGAGAAAATATACAGAAGGTCTTCATTGGCGGATAAATCTCCAGTATGCAAAATGATGTGTTCAGCTAAAGATGCACACATTCAGAGAGATGCCAAACTTTCAGTGTTTTTGGCAGCACAGGTTAAGGCGTTGTGGGCATGTTCAATCAAAGCCAAGTGATTTTCACAAGTAGGGGTTGACCCTACTTGACTTATTTGTTTGACTGCAGTGCTCTGTTGTGTCTTTGCTGTGACACAAGACAGCGGTCTTGTGCTCCTGATTCACACATTCAATCTGGCTATTGGTTTGTAAGTTGAGTCCAGAAAAAGAGGAGAGGCTGACTGTTCCGTTACGGCCTGGCACAAAACTTTCCACATAATTTGGGACCTTCGTCAACCACCATGTCAACAGGTGTGTCACGTAAACAAAAGATATGTTTAACAAGGAGGTCAGTTGCATTGAACCCAAGAACTGGTAGGTCAACTACCAGAAGAATTACAGCATTACCTCAAGGTAAAGGAAAACCTGTGGGAAAGACGAGAGCTATGTGGAACCACAGGTGATCAGGCACAGGCAAAGGGTGCAGCAGTTCAGTTGAGGCTCGATGTGAGGCTTTGTCTTGAGCACAGACTGTGCAGGGTGAAATGAAATGTCAAATGTCCTCCTCCAGGGTAGGCCACCAGAAGTATCTTTTATGAAGTGACTGGGTGCATTGAATACATGGATGGCAAACAAAGCAGATGGTGTGAGCCTACTGGAGTACCTGAGTTGCTGAATTAGGCACCAAGGGACGGTCGGGTGGACTGGTACCTGGTTCTGGTTGCAACTACAACCATGATGTCAGAGGCATCAACCTTACAATGAATTAAAGAGATGGATCACGCTAAAAAGGACTGGAGCAGGAGAGAATGTCATTCTGAGCTCAGCAATTCTTGATCAGCTTTAGGTTTCATGCACAGACAACCAAAGAGGAGGTGAACTTGGTAAAAGGGGCTGCTACATCGCTGTAATCCTGGATGATTCTCTGGTAAAAAAAAAAAGACAAAGCCCAAGAGATGCTTCAGTTGCTTATGAGTAAAATGCTGGGGCCATTTTCACCACCTGGATATCTGGGTTACCCATCTACTCACTCAACAATATAACCAGGAAAAACAATTAATGTGGAATTGACATTTCTCTGGTTTTGGGAAGAATCTATTCTCAGACAGTGTCGTGTAGGGTAAATGTTTGCTCAAATGGGGTTAATGTTACTTTATGCAGAATTATCAAACAGTCTGATATTCGACCAGCGACAAATTTAGATTCGACAAATGTAATAATGCAGCACATGAAACATCTCTTGCTGCAGACAAGAAGAGCCACAAAAATGGAATGATGTGGTGGAATGCTCATTTGAAAATTCATAAAAATTGACTTTTGGGAATTAGAGAAACTTGAGAAAGTTGCACCAAGTCTTCAGTGATTGCATGCCCATGATGATGCTGCAGCGGTGGATGGTCTGATTGGCCTGTAGATGCGGGTCAGAACAGTGGACAGAGTAGTGGACAGAGTGGAGCTTCCAGTTCAGTCTCAGCAAACTTGTGAAATTTCAAAGAAAGCTGGCAGCACTGAAGGATAACTTCTTGAATGTTAAGTAAAAACTCAAAATGGAGTTTTCAGCTATTGTCTATTTAAGAGATTATTTCACATCTGATTAAGAAAAGAGGGGTCTGGACCAACCTTCGTTTTTAGAGGGCAGAGGGTCTTGTTTTTCTTTGTGACAAACCAGCATTGACAGGTGAGAAGGAAGGACAATTTATTCCAACTGCCAAGGAGTCCTTAATGTTTTATTTCTCCAAGGCTTCCCTTTCAGTATGGAGCCTACTAGTAGGAAGAGAAGGACCAGGCAGCAACTCAATTGCACAGCAATACCGGCAGCGCAACTAAAGAGATATAGTCCTAACTTCACTGAATACCTCATCCAGATCATAGTACTTAAGCAGGATAACAGACAGTAGTTGATTCTTCACTCAAAGATCTTCTTAGCAACCCAGTTAATGCAGGTTGAGTTGCCTCAGTCAGGGATGTCTGAGCACAAAGAGAAAGTTGGAGAAAAGGAAAATAAAGAGACTTCATTGAAAGGATCCTGTTAAATTGTTCTGATGGTAATAGGTAAATGTGTCCAAGCTGTATGTTTTATTGTATAGATTGATTTAGACACATAGATGTAGCATCTCTGATCGCAGAAGTAGACGGTCCTCCACTTCATGCGAAAGAGAGAATCCACTCTAATGACTAAGGTGACAAGAATGACAGTCAGATGGTCCATTACACGATGTTAGTTCATCTTTATACATCTTTATCTTTTTACTCAGTCCATTAGCGGAAGTTGCCTGTTCAGCCTTGTTGTTCCATTTACAATCAGATGTGGAGGTCCGAGAAAAAATGTTCTTTGCCAGAACTTCAGTAGGTGCTTAGCTGCTCTGCCATCATGTTCCAGGCAATCAAAAACTCTTTTCAATCTGGAAGCAAACTCAGCATAGGACACTAAAATCATGGGCAAATTACTATTTACTTTTCCAGCCCAAGCCAGTGCTCTCCCTCTCCACAACTCCATAATATAATATACCTTAGATGGGTCTGAGGAGATGATTAACAGCTGCTGGTTAAACATCACTTTGCAATGGAGTAGAAATCTCCATGTTTAGCAAGGTCTGGTTTTGAAGGCTCTGGGTCTTGAATATATGATTCAAAGGGCAGAGATGATGGCGACAGAGAGGAATTTGTAAGATGTAAGAGGCAGACAGAGTAAACAGATGAGTTCATGCAGTTGCTTCACTGTTGAGCCAACCTGAGTAAACTGATAAACTGGTTACAGTTTAAAGTGACTCTGGTCATGACCAGATTATTCTGTTTCAGTTTAGTTAGACTGTACCCAAGAGCTGGAGGCAGAGAGAGATAAAAGGTTTGAAACAGTTTTATTATCAAAATGGAATCAGTGGGCAGTAGAGGATTGTTGAAAGCTTTCGGTTTTAGTAGAGTAAGAAATGAGAGTGAAGCAGGGTGGAAGCAGATGGATTATAGAGACACATAAACAAGATCTTGATCATTCAACAGCAATTTGTTGACTTTTACAAAATCCCTTTGATGCAGCAAAAAACTCAAACTTTTCACAAGGTCGTGGCTTGCTATAGAAGCACCGTGTAAATCTCAGCACGTTAGTCTCCAGATGAGTGGCTGGTAATAGGAAATCATGGCAGCTTTTTCATGGGCTTTCATTGACATTTATGATATTCATCAGTGGTTATTAGTAACAGTGCTGGACTGTGAAGCGTTTACTGGCTCCTTCAGATTGCTTGTTGATTAGAGCAAGAAGTTGAGCGTGCTTCCAATGAGTTTCTGTAGAAGTGGCTGTAGTTGAACCCTGTTTTTATAATTTAGCTGATAATATTATCCAGAGGTGCCGATTGCTGAGAAAGTCTGTAGAATCAACTCTATCAAATCAGATGACCCCTGTTCAAATCAGCCAATATAGTGCCAACAGTCAATGTGTTCCTTAAAAAACCAAAGAAAAACGAAACACATGCTTGTACAAAACCTCGAGAAGTTCAAATTTGTATTGATTTTTGTAATGTAAAAGAAAAGTAAATACAATGCAACAAATTGACTTTTTTTTAAACATTAAATTGAAAGAAAAATAGTAATTAGTGTAAATACATTTTTATGTTTGCTTGATATAATACTATTATAATTGTTTTGTACATAGGTGCATACTTATAAAATGCCACTTAGGGAAAGTTACCAGTTTTTTCAAGAAAAACTTCTTTTTCAAACAAAGATAACATTAAATGAATCAGAAATGCAGCCTAGACATTGTTAATGTGGTAAATGACTATTCTAGCTGGAAACAGCTGATTTTTAATGGAATATCTCCATAGGGGTACAGAGGAACATTTCCAGCAACCATCACTCCTGTGTTCTAATGCTACATTGTGTTAGCTAATGGTGCTGAAAGGCTCATTGATGATTAGAAAACTCTTGTGTAATTATGTTAGCACATGGATAAATGTGTGAGTTTTCATGGAAAACACGAAATTGCCTGGATGACCCCAAAGTTTGAACTACAGTGTATTTACAAATTCAAGATGCAGAATTTCCTCTTTGGCTGACAATAGAGTTTGTTTGTGTGAGGACTGATGGATCCCTGTTGGGTTCTATTAAACTTCTTGACATCCAGAGATAACATGGTAAATACAGAACAACCAGGTGAATGTTCAAAGAGTGATACATACTAGAAAGGGACCTATTGCTCAGAGAGGGAATGGTTCCGAACACAGGAGTTGAGGAGTCAATAAATTGGTCGGGGGTGAGGATGTAATGCTCACATTCAACCCACTAAAGAAGACAGACTGTAAATGTGTGTGTTTGAGGAGCTCAAAGACCACAGGCCTCCAACCACCTCTATTTGCCCAACTCATGTTTTCTTTCCCTCCTGTCCTTCTATTCTCACCATCAGCATCAGGTGTAGCAGACTGAGCAGTAATCTGTCTCTCTCTGATTCACACACAAACACACACATGCACACACACAACCCATGAGCTTTGACTGGGATGCAAGCCTAGCAGATGCACACTTGCCAAAGAACCGGGCCAGAACCAAGCCAACAGTCTATAACCGTGTGTGTGTGTGTGTTTGGTGTGCGTGTGTTACAAACTACTTAGAGTGATGGAATGTAAGATAGGCTTATTCTAGCAGGGCCAGGAGCAAACAGCCAAGTCCAGATCATGGCACAGAGGAAGACCTGGTGCAGAGAGACTGAGTGTGATCTGGCTGAAGTGTATTTCAGAATCCCCAGAGGAGAGCTTCATTTACCTACTCGCCTCCTCTCCGAGTACACCGCACTGCTGTAGCTGCAATCACATTGAGTATTATGGGTTTCACTGTAATTACATCTGCAGACTGACACTTCACATCTATTCAGTCAGAGGCTTGTAGCTCTTGGAAGCTGCTCATGCTTGCTCAAATAAAGGGTGTGTTTGTACCAGGGTGTTGGGAGAGATGTGTGTGAACTGTTATTGGCTTACTTGAACTCACTGAAATATTTATTTCTGCACGTAATCTAGTGTTTGAGTTCATTCAGTCGAGAGAGAACAGTCAAACTTTAGTGGTACCAGTAACTGTACTGAGACATAATATGTATGTATATCTACAAACAATCCTCACTTGCACTTACTGCAACTTTTAAACTAAGCTAGATTCTGCAAAGCGCTCTCATTCACTCCACTGGTCTACTAAGCAGGTTCTATAATGACACCTTTTATGACAACTTTGTCATCATTGACTTCTAACAACTTGTGGTGTAGACCTGATATCACAGTGAAATAAACAGATCGAAGGCTTTCCATCATAGCTAGTGATGTCCCAATACAGTCTGATCTCGAGAAAATCATTTTCTAACTGATTGGTACAAGCACAAACACGTGCCAGAATTTTTGTTTGTACAGGTAGAGCGCATTTTGTGTCAGGACATTAGGGAAGTGAATTTTGAAACATTTTCTTCACTACTGATGATCGATTAACTGAGTACTTGAATTGGACCAGAAGTCTTTGTCATGATGGCCCATTTTTATGTTCTTGGTGGCCAAAACTGGGTGCATGAGGTTTGTTACAACACATAAGTGCAGAAGAAGGGGAGGAGAGAGAGAATTTCAGGTGTATTGATGTAAGAGCGACAGAAATGGAGGCGTAAAGACAGGAGTGTGTATGAGAGAAAGACAGAAGAAGAAAGGGAGGCAAAAGAAGGAAGATGGAGGGACTAAATGAACAAAGGCTCAAACGGTTGTATGTGCAGACTGTCTTAGGACGGATCTCACTTGATATACTACTGTATAATGTACACTACCATTCAAAATTAGGGGTCACCCAGAAAATTTCATGTTTTCCATGAAAACTCACTCTTTAATTTATGTACTGACATAATTGCACAAGGGTTTTCTAATCATCAATGAGCCTTTCAACACCATTAGCTAACACAATGTAGCATTAGAACACAGGAGTGATGGTTGCTGGAAATGTTCCTCTGTACGCCTATGGAGATATTCCATTAAAAATCAGCTGTTTCCAGCTAGAATAGTCATTTACCACATTAACAATGTCTAGACTGGATTTCTGATTCATTTAATGCTATCTTGACTGAAAAAAATGCCTTTCTTTCAAAAATAAGTACATTTCTAAATGACATCAAACTTTAAAGAAATGACTTTTATTGTTTTGCAGAAACCAAGCCAGGAAGTGGTCTGTGCAAACCAGGAACCATTGCTTTGTTTGGTAACGTGGTGTACAGCGGGCTGCTCAACGACCACTTCTGGCACTTTGGGGTTCCCCTCGTCACCAGACTGGTAAGTGATGGAGTTTTCTTCTTGTTCTTCCTGTTCTTCTTCTGCTTTGCGTTTTTGTATCAGCTGCTGGATAAATGTCTCTTTTTGTCACACTCTACACTCCCTGGTTACTCAGCCTGCTGTTTTGTCTGAATGCCCAAATTCAGATTTTTTTTTTTTTCACGACAATATTTCTTCAGAAAGTCTATAAAAATTGTAGTGTGCATGACACATACATTTCTCTCAGCTAGCAATCCTGCAGTGGCATTTCCCAGATTTTACACATGCCAGTTTGACTTTCGTCGTTCAGCAGCTGGCTGTGATGATACAAGGTGATGATGATTGGTGTCTACAGTCATAATTTACCACTCGCTATTGAGTATTTTGCCTCTTTTACACTGTCTGGGACCGTCATTGATTCTTGTTACTAAAAAATGAGTTAAATAAGCATAAGTGGTGAAGGCTGTGTGTCAGCCTTCATAGCTGTTTCCACTTTGGGAACATCCCTGTAAATAATGGATTGAATTCTAGCACAAACTACTGCAATATTAGTGGTTTCAATTTCAATTAAATTTGAATTAAGCTGTAATCTCCTCCATGTGGCTTGCTGATTGTGCAGCTCTGTTTTATTGAACTGTTGATAAATGTTATATTTGATAGACATCAGTGTTGTCTCTCATTCAGGATACAGCAGAGGATATTTGCTGGCTCAGTTTGATCACTAAACCATAAACCTATGAGACTAACACACCCCAGATTTGTCTGCTCTCTTATTGCCTCTGAACAAAGATGACTGATTTTGTTGCGTGGTGAAATAATAATCGCTGTTTTTGCTTCTTATTTTTTGTTGTTGCTGTTATGCATTCAGGCTATTTATTGGGGTTTAGAAACTGGTATGTTGTGAAGTAGGACTTTCTGACATTGTTGTGGGAATTCTATTATATTCAAGATTATCCATACAGCAGCTGATATTATCAAAAAAATATTATTAACTACATCAGTCATGATTTATTTACAGTGATTTAGTATGAAACACTCTCATGCACACACACACAGACACACACACTAACATAATTATTCATAAGATTACAGATGTAAAGTGTCATGATGGGGCTTTAACACAGACCAGCTGCTCACTTGTCATATCCCTCTTCATTGGCGTTTAGATTAGATGTAACCTTGCCAGCAAGTTGATTTCTCGCGATATTTGTGAGTTCACAAATCTCTCAAGAAAGCATCTTGCTCCGCTCCCGCATTCACTGTTCGTACAGAGCCAAGTTGGCACGGGCCAATCACGCAGCAGTATTCGTGTGTGGGGCGGGATATCCGGGTGTGAAGACGACACCAAGCGCCAGTAGAAACAAACACGGCAATGGAGGACAACGATCGTGTAGATGCTGCTATTAAGTCAGTTTTAGCTGAATCTCCTATCGCTTCTTTGAAGGAAGAACAACGAGAGGCACTTTAAGCATTTCTGGATGGTAAAGATGTTTGTGCTTTTTTACCTACGGGTTTTGGTAAGAGTTTAATCTACCAATTGGCTCCGCTCGTTGTGAAGATCCCGCGATTGGCTAAAAACAAACCTGTCAGAGGCGGGACATACTGTTGCATTGTCCAATCCGTGCCTCTTTCCTCCGAACGGATTTACATGGAGCGGTCCCAGATTGATATTGTGGAGTACTATCAAGTACTACACAATTATTAATCTGGCTATTGCCAGGTTAGATTAGATGTGCTTTAAAAAATAAATAAATAAATAAGAATGGGATGAAACTGTGGTTGTTGGTATCACAGTTTATAATGATGTGCTTGTTTTTGTTGATGACAAAGAAGGTATCGATGGTTGCACAGTTGGTTGGGTTCAGTAGATGTGGCTGATGCTTATATTTACTGACATGTAGACTGACTTGATTAATGGCCAGCATTCAATCATTTTTAAGCAAGCTGGTCTATTTATTTGTTTGCAAACCCTGGGAGACACGAGGCCCTTGTGTTTTGTTTTTTTTATTTTAATAGTTTTTATTTTCTCTTTGAGAAGAAGTATCAAAGCAGAAGGGTGTTCAGCATCTCCTTTGTAGAAATCAGACATGTTTTAAATACTACATGCAGAAGAACGTGCTTCAGGATCACCAACTTTGACCTATTGGTGCTGCTACAGTAGGACTGCTGCAATTAGTCAATGTAAAATGCATTGTTATTTAATCTTTTCTAAAATGTTTCAAGTTATTTTTACAAATGTCTGTCTTCAGTGTTGCTATGTAACTGTTGCAATATGCTGTTTTTGGCTTCTGTCTTTGGTTGGCTGCACTCAGCACTACAGTTTTAGAAAACGGTGGCTGCAGCAGAGCACGACATGGTTCATGGTTAAAGTTTCCAAAGACCCATGGATTCAAGATTATGGGAGTCCCTGAAATGATCGCAGAATGAAAAGGTGGTTTGTACATGAAGAGAAAACACACAGGCTCTATTCAGTATGGAGGCATTTTACATCTATTTGTATTTTAATACAGCTGATTTACCAGTTAAAGTTGTTCTCACTGACATATTTTTCAGTTTATTGTTGTCAGATAGCAGAACCAATACTAAATAGTGATGGAAACGCAGTGCATTAAGACAACATGCTAACCAAACTGCTACACTGTGCTAATTAAGCCTTGACTTTTTAACCTTGACACCAACACACACAGAAGTTAAAGACACTTGTCAACTGTGAGGAGGAAGAAAAACATTTACTGTGCAGCAAACTTTCACTTTTGTTTTTAAACTTCTTTTGGAATTGCACTTCTGATGTAACTAATAAGACCCTCTGATTTGATTTATTTTAATCATGTTGGAGTTTTAATATGTGAAGCTTTAGTTTGATTGTGTACTGTACTGTAAGATACAAAGTCAAAACAAATTAATTTAAATGATCAGTTCACTTTTTGGGGTAAAATTAGGTATTTAGATTAATCAATTATTGCTCGACGACACCAACATTTATTGAGTTCTTCATTTGTCAGTTTATTTATTTACCTTTATTTAAACAGGAAGTCCCATTGAAACACTGACATTCCTCCTTCACTGTATTTTTTCTGACACTCTTAAACTCATTAATGGATATGAATGTTTGTAGTTTAAGAGTTTCTTGAAGATTATTCCATGACCATGGTGCATGATGGGAGAAGGCTGTTTTTCCAGAGTCTGTTAGAGTCCGGGGAACATTCAAAAGGAGCCACTTAGAGACACACAGATGGTAACTCGAACTGAAAGTGATTAAGGTGTGGAGGTATGTTTTACCTGTCCACCAACTGTCAGGACCATTCACCTGAAGGTTTCTGTGTAATTGCTTGCAGTTAAATAACTAAACAGACATAAAACAGACAGGCGGTACTGACAACATAAAGAAAATAAAGATTACATTCACTGACACTGGGATACTACGACTTGGTTGAGTACCTCTACTGAAATGGGCTTTTCTGCATACTGACTATTTTTAGTTTTTGTTTAAGCATTTGTAACTTCTACTTCAGCAAAATTTCTGAAATTTTACTTTTCCTTGAAACAATATTTCTCCACTGTGGTGTTGCTCAGTGTCCTTGAGTAGATGCTGGACGACAGTATGAAATCATCTGTCTCTTGAAGAGTATTGACAGGTAAACATAGCCCAAATATTGTGGTCAGAGGCTTGGAAACAAATTTACAAAAGACAGTTTTGTTTTTTTTGTTTTACTAAGGACATGGGCATGCAGACGTTCTAAGAAGGAAACAACCCCATGTTGCATTGTGGAAAGCACAGGATCCAATGCTTCACTTGGATTTGAATATGACTATTGTTTTTATTTTTTCATTATTTTATTTTATATGTCTCTTGCGACTACTGACTTTAATGAAGTGAAGTACTAAATCACTGGAGAACCCACTGGAAACCCAATATATATGCAAAATACACAGCCCACCTCCAAACTGCTTGTAAAAAATGTCTGCTACCCAGCAGTTATTCTGTATTGTTGGCTTGAGTCAGACACTATTCTTCATTTAAACCACGAATCTATCTAAGTAAGTAAGTTGAACTAATTGAAAATAGAGATAGATCACTAGAGAGAGAGCCATACCTCAGCTTCATAGCATTTACTCACTAGTCTGCCAGATGTATACTGTGCGTTTTAGCCTGCAGTTGGCCACATAGTTCACGCGACGTTCTCCTCTTGTTTTTGCTGTCTGTGTGGTTGTTTTTATGGCCCCTCCAATATGGGAAACAAAACCAACAACCTCCAAGCTGCAACCTACATGCTGAAAATGGTAAGTTTTGACTTTGGCAATGGCTGCAGTTCCCACTTTGAATCTATTTGCCATAGAAGAGTTGCAGTTGACTGTTCTGATTTGTCTTGTGGGAAAAATTTGCCTGAGAATAATAATATCTTGGATTTCAAGCATATTTGTACACAAACACAGCTGAATCAGGACAGTTTGGACTTCACTGAAGCTGAGTTATGTGCTTGTTCTACCCAGGCAATGGGACATCCCCTTTCAGAGAAGTTTTGATTTCATATTCACTGCTTATTCTCCATAATCTTACATAGTCTGACATAATCTCCTTAGCCTGTAAAACTGGCTTTTGGGCAGACCCTCTTAAGAGGAGTGGAAAGTGTGGTAGAAGCCAGCAGCTGAATTTTCCTGTCAGTTTCTTCCACTGTTTGTCAGAACACGTATGCCAAGACAATGAGTTTCACTTTGCTTTCCTCACATGCAAACTGAAGATGAAGTTCACAAAATCGTTCAGCTTTTCTGAATCACCCGGATAGATCCAGGAAGCCTCACAAATGAATCTGTGCTTGTTTAGGAAGATACCTGCTATTAACCCTTTGATGCACAACATGGGCCAAAAATGATCTATAATCAATGGAAAATGGGTATCTCTTGACTCATGTTTTGCATGAAAGGGTTAAATAGGAGTGAGACATTTCTGTGTGGTCTTGGTCCTCCAAATAAGAGCTCAGTTTTTGGAGGTCTTTCTCGTGTGGTATATTTGTATAGAGACTAACATATTTCATGCCAGTAGGAGAGCAGTTTTAGAAAAATCTGAACAGAACAGATTGTATTTATGTCTAAGTGCTTGAATAAAGCTCCTTTAATAAAGAAAATAACTTCTGACAAGGGAGCTAGTAGTGAATTGCTATGTGCCACTATGGGATGACCTGGAGGATTTATTAATGAAGTGTGTAATTTAGGAAGTGAATGAAATTTGGTCTAATGGGATGTTGACAAAAGGAAAAACTGAACTTGCATTTAGGAATAGGAAAAACACAGAGGGACTAGTAGAGAGGAATTACAGTCATTTTAACTTAAGATATTTTCCTCTTCTTAACTAATAGGGTTGGAGCTAAGCCATGCTGACATGTTGCCACTATGTTCTCACAGAGTGGGATAGACGTGGTGTTGCTGTCGTGCTGATTGGTAACAGGACACAATGTCTGAGTGTCTTCTCCTTTGTGTCTTTGGAGGCTAAACTGTGCTGGAGTGAAATGCTCATGTTTAGCTCTCCCTACTCCCAGCTCTCTTTTCTAGGTTCTAGCTGAATCTCTGTAGTTTCGTTTCATTCTTGGGTTTCCGTTCATATTTACATACACACGGATCCTCTCCACATGCTGCTGCTATATATTAAAAGCTTTCCACGGCCAAAACAGGCAAATTCCTTTAATTGTGAAACCGTTGTATGAAATTCAATGCGCATCAGTAAGTTGGCGGAACGTCATTAGCGTTTCAGGTAAACAACTTTACCTCGCTGTGCGCTGCAGTGGAAAACGTTGACGCTGAGCCAGCCCATTTACTGCGTAGCTCAGCATGACTACACCCCTGACTATGGGATATACAGCAAGCGTCTATTAAACAAAGTTGGTTTTGTAACCAAATCTGTAGTGATTTGCACTGACATATCACACCCTCTTGCACTGCATTGTCCCCATAGGGCCTTCAGATTGTGAGCAGATCAAAAGGGTGGTTGTAAATTTTGTCATTTCATTTGTAGGAGTGGAATTTAAACTCAGTATGAAGTAGCAAAGCAAATCCACATCATTGCACAAATTTAGTAACGAGTGCTTTCAGGTAAGAATGTTGTCACCAAAAATGATCTTCCAAATGTTAAATTTCTCAACACGATAAAAGCCGTTTTTCAGGCTCACTCTTTTATTTCTTAATTCATAACTCAGTGTTTGGGATAAATATATTCAGACTTGTGCAGTATCTATACACATATTTCCACGAATGCTTAAATTTTCAGCATCAGTCAGTGTCTTCATAATCATCTCTTGCCCTAACCTGATTTTGTAGTTAGTAGACGTGCTATAACAGCATTCACTAAACTTCAGAGTCCGTTTTCTCATAGTGCTCGGTCTCCAATAAGCCAAGCATTACAGTAATAATACACAGTGATAAGACAAGCGTTTTGAACTAAAGCTACAATGCTTCATCGCGTTTCTCTCATGGTTGTCTATTTTTAGCTATCAAAACTGTCGTGTCCACGTACCAAAATCAATCCTCTTCTTTTCCATGAGAACACGTTTCACTCATTCTCTCCTTGTTCCTTTTAAACTCTTTCTAGTCTCCTCTTCTCTCCATTCCAGCACTGGCCATAGAGCAGCATGTCCCCAGACATTCAGTGCTGGAGGAAAAGAGAGATGAGGGGAATGCCAATATGTGTCCAATAATGCACCCGAAGGAGACCTGTTATTAAGATGCAACACATACCAGCACACGTGCACAATAAACCTGCCTTCCTGCTTTGAGAGAGGAAAGAGTAAACAGTGGTGAAGCCAAAGCAGCCTGCTGAGTTTTTCAGGTGAAAGATTGTTCTGGGAACCTGGCAGCAGACAACAAGTCAATGAGAGAAACTCCGGTAGGAGGACTGAGATCAGGTGGAGCTGGCAACGCTATCCTCTAACGGTGCGGTAGAGGGCTGCTGGAAGCACCGAAACTAAAGTAGGACTTCAGGTGAGCGTGCTTATCATCGCTTTCAAGAAAGGACAGTGAGAAAAACCTCTATCTGTTGTAATAAATCTGTAGGGAGTTCTGAAATTCTGAGTTGTTCCTAGGCTGTTTATAGTGATGGTAAATTCTTTAAATGTTTTGGTGAGAAATTTACACTTTTTAAAAGTTTATTGTTCTTTTTGAAATTGTACTCAACTAACTTGTTTGTAGCAGCTAAGTTGCAACAGCTTTGCTTCTTAGGATCCATAAAAGAGGGTAGACATTGACACAAATACAGATTAAAACTACTTACAGCTCCGCATTATAATGTAATGATGACAATACAACAAACTCATCATTCAACCGTTCTTTATGTAAAATAATTTTACAGCAAAATGAGTATAATAAAATGAAATGCTGGAACTTAGTGCATCTAATTTTACCACCCTCTTCCATCATAGTCACATTTTTACCCTTCACCCAATCTCCAAAAAACAGAAGGAAAAACCCAGACTATAGCTTGGTCTACCATTATGTCCTCGTTGTGCATATTGATATCAGTGCCGCCTGACCATAAAACTGCTTTGCAGGTAGGAAGATACATAATAGAGCATGTTAGCTATAGGCTAGCTTGATTTTTTTTTTCTGGTCCAGATGCATACATGGACAATGAATTATGAGCCTATGCATACCTGCTGAGCATGTATACTATTTCCTTTATAGTGTAGTTACCGCGAAGACGATCCCCACAGACTCATAGACTTGGGAGATGACAAATGTTGCATCTCATGGACTTTTGCAGACCCTCAAGTACTCATATATACCGAAAAAAAAATACCACCCGCCTTATGCTCCATTTACACACAGGTTTGTTTGGTGTCTGTAATTCAGTATAGTGTATGCTCATTACTGCCGAATGCAAATAATTACATTGATTTGAGACCGGATAGAAGCTCTGCTAATTTTATTAGCCTATTTTAATACATTTTTGGAATATGTGCATGTAGCATTATGGTGCACCAAAAGCAGGACCAGTAATGCATGGCAAAAAAAAAATTAAAAAATGAGGGTGCTGGTCTGCCAGGTGTGTTGTCAGTTTCGTAAAATAATTTGCGAAAAGACCTATGAACCCCTGTATGTTTACTCTGTACGTGACACAGCTTGCACATCAAACTAGCTAAAATATTTTCTGTATGTTGTAGATTGTCAATAATCCAAGTCATGGTAATCGTAAGGACTTCAGTAGAAATCAGCTTGACTTCTCTTGTTGGTTCTTGTGGATGTTTCGCCTTCATTCAAGAGGCTTCATCAGTCGTAACTGACTAATGGAGAGTTGGGGACTCCTGACTTGGCAGATTCACATCCATTGTTGTGTAAACTGGCAGCTCCATCACCATGATTTCTGTCAGTGTAGGTGGATCACTTGGTTTCACAACAATTCACGCCTTGAAACATGTGAGTCCTCATGGTTAACTGACTATTAACCATGTGAGCTGGAATGACTATAAATTCTGTGACTGAATGGGATATGAACAATTACCTGAATTAGGACAGGCACAGATTCAAAATCTTTGTAAAGACCCCAGCACACTGACTAGTAAATTCTCTCCCAGTCACTCCATCAGGTCGATCAGCTTTCCTTCAATTTACCGCACCCTGTGTTCCTGCACTGTGAGAATGACTTGCAGCATGTAATCTACTACCACACCTACTGTATGTTGTTGCCGTGGATATGGTCCTCAGTTTTTCTCCTGGAAGCTGTTTTGGTCTCTCTGATGCCTCCATTTCAGGTTGGCTGTGGTGGTGATGTACTGTGCCCCATCAATACACCTGAAAGCATTGTTATGGTCCTTTAGCAGGATCTGGACCTCTTTTGTCATCCAGACTTCTGCTAAGGATACACTCAGGTGATGTCAGTCAACAGTGACCATGTCAACACAGTGCTTGATGTAGGAGAGCGCAGCTAAAGTGTATTCTTCTAGGTCCTGATACTCAAAAATGTCCCAGTTTGGTCACTCAAAGCAGTATTGCAGCCAGAGAGGTGCACCGTCAGGCCATGTTTTAATAGTCTTTGTTATAGGCAGAGCTTATTTCCTGAGGGCTGTGTATGCTGGAATTAAAAGCAAGGACCTGTGGTCTGATTTGCTCAAGTGTGAAAGTGGTGTTGCTCTGTAGCCATTCTTAATGTTAAAATAGACTTTATCCAGTATGTTTGCTCCCCTGGTGGCACATTTAATGCGTTGGTGGAACTTATGGGGCAATACTTTTAGGTCTGCATGGTTAAAATCATCAGCTACGATGTGAACTGCCTTAGGATAAGTGTTCTACTGGTTGTCTGTGACAGTATATAAGAGCCAGTGAACTATGTTAGTGTTAGCAATGGGTGGAATGTAGCAGGTGGATAGGTCTGCATTCAACACTCAAATATTCCAAGGCAGGGGAACAATGGCAGTCTATAGTATGGTGATGGAGGCTCAAAGAGGAGGTTTATAGGTAGCTCAATGGGTTAAGCAGGTGACCTATGTATAGGGGCTGGTCCCTGACGCAGTGGCCCTGGTTCAATTCCGGCTCGCAGCCCTTTGCTGCATGTCTTCCCTCCACTTTTCTTTCTCCTTCTTGTCTGTCTCCACTACACCTATCAATAAAGCCATAGAAAGCCCAAAAAGTAATTTAAAAAAAGAGGAGGTTTATAGGTTGGCTTGTTCTAAATGTAGTAAAAATATCCAACTAGTCACAACTAACCATTTGTTTTCCATGAAAAGATTCTAAGTGAAATTAATAAATTATCTATCTCTGTTTTAATTTCTTGAAGGGTGATTCCTTTTGGCAGCCATAACAGCAGAATATCTGTCAGACTGTTGAACTTAACAGACTTGAGTCACACAGTCGTTAGCAGAGCAGTGAATCTGAAGACAGCTGCTGATACAGTGGTATCTATGGTCTTCACTAAAATCTACACATACATATATGTCCACATCCATCAACCCATCCTGTATCCCACTGCCAAAGACGTTTGCCATCAGCGGGCTGAATGGCTACCATCTGATAGCACCCACAGGGGTCATTATAAAATGTTTTGAGAGGCTGATCCTACAACAGGATGTCAGTGCCACTGCTCTTCACACTGCACTGACCCACCTTAGAAATCAGGGGAGCCATGTGAGGATGCTTTTCAGACTTTAGCTCTGCCTTCACCACTGTCACCTCCAGCAGACTGGCCACTAAACTCAGTAAACTGGGACTTTCACATTTCACCGTCCCCTGGATCAAGGACTTTTTATTCAATTCAAACAGAGGAACACATATCCTCTTGAAAAAGCTAAGCAGATCCTGAATCATAACCATCAATGGTGACTGTGTGGAAAGGGTCCTTGCCTTTATGTTCCTGGGTAAATGCATTGATGAAGATCTCTCCTGGACTACCAACATCATCACAGCAGTGAAGAAGGCAAAGCAACCACTCCACTTCCTGAGGATACTCAGGAAAAAAAAAACCTGCAGGAAAAGCTGCTAGTGTACTGTATTCCTGTGTCGTTCACCAGCTGCTCATCAGAGGACAGGAAAGCCCTCCAGAGGATCATCAACATCGTTCAGAGGATCATCGGCTGTTCACTGCCTGGAGGACCTATTCAGCTCTCATTGTCCCAGTAGAGCAGGACCAATCCCATCCTGGACATCATCTGTTTGACACAGTATCCTTAGAAAGATGCTTCAGGTCCATCAAACCACGGACAAACAGACTGAAAAACAGCTCTTACCCCAGAGCCATAAGAGAACTGAACTCTCACACTAACAGTCTGGACCTGAGTGCCTTGTAGCTACTTAGCTACCTTATGGACGTTGTATTTATTTGCTCAAACTACACGTCTATATGTGTTATGCACCTTTTATGTCATTTTTGCGCTACATAAGATATAAGTTTTCATACATGTTTTAGCAATTTGCAATATTCAGAAGAGCGACATCAGTTGCACTGCTGGTTTTATCATTCTTAATATACCAAAAAAAGCTATTTTAAAAAAAAAAATCGATCCATTGTTTTCACAAATATCCTTGCACATATTTTTTTATACTAGGTGCTGTTATTTTGGTTTTCTTATTGTACTTTGTTTTTTGTACATTTACGTTGTCTTTAAACCGTTTTTCTGTAACTTTGGCTGTATTATTCAGGTCATTGTCTTTCTAGAAACAAGTCTTCTCACAAGTCACAGTAGTCTTACAGACTGCATGAGGTTGTCCTCTAGGATTTCAGTACACATTGCTGCATTTATGTTATCCTCCATGTAGGGCTGGGCGATATGGCCAAAAAATAAAATCTCGATTTTTTTTTTTAAAGTCATCTTGGACGATTACGATTTTTATCGATTTTTGTTGTTTCTTTGCGGTCTGTTTGCTATGGCTAGTGCTAGCCATGCCGCACTCCCGTAGCTGCAAGCACTTTTCCCCTTCTTTACGATGCCTCTGCCGGAGGTGCTGAAAGAGGTTAGTTGTGCTGCTACTCTTTGTTTTCACAGTACTTTTGCAAACCTTGCACATGACTGTAGTTTGCTCTGTGTCAGTCTTGTCAAAGCCGAACCACTTCCATATAATCGATGTAACGTGAGGCACTTTTCTCGTGACCAACTCTGTGTCTGCTGTTCTGTCCGCCATGACAGGAGTGTGAGTGTTTTGGCGGAAGGAGATGAGAGGCGGAAGCAAGCGGCAGTGCGCAAGTCGTGAAAGGCAGAAGAAGAATCTGTATTGTTATATATTTAAGCTCGCCTCGATTTTACAATTTGGCAAATTTTCAAATCGTCAGGTTTTAAAAAGGCGAATTAATCAAATTAATTTGATTTATCGCCCAGCCCTACCTCCACGTTTACAAATTTTCAAGGGCCTACTACCATGAAGCATGACTGCATTACGATGCTGCCACCACTGTGCTTCACAGTGTGATGGTGTGTTTGTGATGATGTGCAGTGTTTGGTGTTTGCCAAACATAGTGTCTAGTCTGATGGTCAAAAAAGCTCAATTTAGATCTCATCAGACCAAGTAACCATCTTCCAGTCGACTTCAGAGTCTCTCACATGCCGTTAATGAACTCTAGTTGAGACTGAATATGAGCTTTTTTAACAGTGGCTTTCTCTTGCCACTATCCCGTAAAAAGTAAGAAATCTGAACTGGTGAAAGACAGGGAACAGTTGTTGTATGCACAGTCTTGTCCATTTCAGCCACTGAAGCTTGTAACTGCCTCAGAAGACTCATAGGTGTCTTGGTGGCCTCCATCACTAGTCTCTTGTGAGCCAGCTCAATGCACAAGGTTCTACAAAGCAAATCCTAACGTGTTTCTCCTTCATCGATTGCCACACACACTCACCAATAGCAGTAGGGCTGCCATGCAACTTGGTGTTTAGAGACGTGCCCTCGGACCCAGGACACATCAGCACATGGAGGGCCCGGGGATCAAACCGCAAACCTTACAGTTAGTAGATCGACTCAGCCTTTTCAAGTGCTCATCCCCTGACTTGTACTTTTTAACCTTTTCACTGAGTTGCTTGGAGTATTCTTTTGTCTTCATGTAGTTATAGTCAGGAGTACAGATTCACCAGTATTATATTAGTGTCACTGAGACACAGTCACTGCACTCAGATGATCTCAGTTTCCCTTTGTGTGACTTCTAGAATCAATTGACGGGACCAGTCTGTTTTTACTTTTATGTCAAATTCAAAAAACATTTCCAAATGGAAACATAAAACAAACAATAAAAACCTAATTAAAATTGATCAAGACTTAATGTTGAATTTTCAAGGGGCTTGAATGAATGAAGTAGCCTATGGAAATGTTTTAGAATCAATATACATATTTGTGTCTTGAGCTTAGTGATTTCATAGAAATCTTACAGTGGAAATAAGCCCATTAGCTCTTCTTGCCTTTCCTGGTGCAGTCCAGGAGCCGAGAGCATAATGACCTGCAGTCTGTATACATATAACATTAGTTTTCAATTCAGTGAAAGCACATTTGCACAATATGGTATTCTTCCGTACTTCTGACTTAGTGTATTCTGGATTACTGATCTCAGCACACCAACACAATATTACACACTCTTAATACACTGATTACACTTTTCTCGAGAAAAAGGGCATATCTTCCTACTTTGAAGATAAATACCAATCATTCATTTGAACAAAAGAAAACCCTTTTAGTTGGCTGACAATTTATCCATAAGCCTTGTGTCTCCATGTTTGCATCCTATCAGAGGATGCAAACATCGTGGAGACTCTCCACCTAAATAATCATAAGAGCATTCATTTTGTACATTTAGTTTACATCTCTGTGGACTGATCTCATGTTGATTTTCTGCTCCTATTCCACAACTCCTAAACACACACCCACCAGAAGTCTGTTGTCTTCTTGTGTAAGCCTCCTGACATACATGTCTGGACTCATGTGTTCATGACCCAGACCATAAATACCATGACAGGCATATATGTCAGAGAATGTTCTCTTTTGAGAGCATTTTGGTTCTTAAGTTGTTAAGAAAAAACACACAAGTCAGCCTGTCTCTGATCTCTCGGTTGCCTCTGAGAGAGAAGTGATGGAGACTTAGAGCTGCGACTGCACACCAGATGTGCACACATGTCTGTAAATGGTTTCATTTTAAGTAAGCCTTAAAAACCAAATTCCCGCACAAATGGCTGTAGATAAAATGGTATTGTTAATTTATTTTAACTATGAATTTGCTCTGTTTTTTTTGTTTGCATTGGTAAGCATCATCAAACATATCGCACTAGAAACATTTCCATTATATTCCATTCCTTCCACCCATGAAGATGGTGTGGGAATGGTGCTGTCCACATGGCTTGTGTCCTAAATAAATCAGATTGCCTACAGCATCATGCCCATTTAACATGGACTGTAAGCATGCACGAGGTGCTGAGGACTTGTTTACAATAATTATATCAATGTTTTAAATGAATGTGATAGTGTTTTATTGATGACACAATGACACACAAGCCCCCAAACGTTGGACTGAACAGAAAACAAACAGACAAGCAATTAACCCTCACCACACAGAAAGGACTTAATGTAACTTAAGGAATGTATTTCCCCGATCAAGCTCTTAATAAAGATTCTTCTGCATTTGCAGTGGAAGAGTGAAAAAATGCTGATGTGTGTAAACTGTCTCACAGCTTTGTACACTGAAGAAACCACCCTTTCTCATGTGCAGAATACACAATCTGACTCATTTTATTACCTACTTCATGTGCTGTGATTAGACAAGGATTGTGATGCGATTAATGAAATAATTCTTTGAGATGCATTTAAACTTCTTTACATTCATATTTTGAGGTAATTGGGGGAACAGCAGATGTGTTTTTTGGCTAGTATTGATGTCATTTTTTTTTCTTTTCCCGGATAGTTTTACAGTTTGTACATACATACATATATATATATATAAACAATTTTAATTTTATATGTTTGTTTGTTTGTTTTAGTCTCAAGGCACTTTCCTCACACTAGGGCCATACTTTGCATAACATATTGCGATACAAAAAAATACTGGTCTTTTCAAAAGATGGCTTGATTCATTATTTTAAAAGAATAATAATTATAGAATGGGATGATTTTGTTTGAGACTTTTTTGATTGTAAACAATTCAGAACCTTTGTTATATGCTGTAGCACTGACAAATGCCTCCAAATTATGATTATTTCATTTTTTATTTTTTGTTTTGAATGACATTAAATCAGGCCTTGCAGTAAACATACACAGCTTTGTGATACTGATTTAAGCAGTCACACAAATGAGTTGTGGTGCCTCAGTGCAGTGGCAACAATGACCAGGCTCTGTTTTCGGTGAACATCATCCATTCTGTAGCAAATGTTGTAATATTTCCATATAATTAGACAGGGCTGCACAATTGTGATCAAAATGATAATCATGATTATTTTGATTAATCACGATTATTTTTCACATTTATTGATTGATTTTAGGGGCACAAATATCACTTAATTTCACATTTAAATAAACTGAGCACTGCTTTAACTTTCATTTTGTACTGCATTCCTGCAGTTGTACAATTCAGCTTTTCTTCAAAGCACTTAAAATATAGGTCGTCTAATCATGAATTTACAGATTCTTCTAGAGGCAAAATATAAATAAATTACTGCCTAAAACTCCTCAGTTTCTGAACATCTGTTTATTGATAGAAAATACAGTTTATCAGTGTTCCATAAATGCCTCACAGACACTCGCTATGCAACAGAGAAGCCTCTAGTCTCCACTCAGTTACTCAGACAGGTGTGTGACCAAAAATGACTTAGAGCAGAGTGAAGTAAGGCCTCTAGTGTTGGATTTCCCCAACTTGAAACCAAGTGATTTTATCTACATGGGCTGTTTTCTAAAAGCAAGGTTTTCTATGAGCAGAGCATTTCAAATGTCAATATTGCAGCCTGCAAACTCCATGACTTAAAAAAAAACAACCTTTAATCTGAGGAAAACACCATGTCTGTATGATTAGTTAGTCATGAAAAATGAGAACTCTGCAATTTTTCTTTTTGCACCAATGAGCCAAAAAAGTTCTAGCACAATGTATTTGAGTTCATTTACCGTAACGAACCCTGCACGTCGCATCGATTTTCTGACAGTTGCGCATGCACACACTACAGTGTTAACCCCTTGTCTCAAACTGGTAACATACCACTTTCATTCAGACTACAGCCGAGATAGCGTATTCGTTCCTCCAGTGCCGGCTTGTGCATATTCAGTATGTACCTCGGAACCTTTTGCAAGCACTGGTTTCTCGTAGGACCAGTCGGAGTGGGACCTAGTTATTATCTGTTATTATTATTATTATATATCTGATCTATGTGTAATAGACAAAGTCTCCACTTATTTTAGCATCATCTGGAAAGCAAAAACATGCAAAAGGTTTGTAAAAATGTAATTGTAAATAAATTCAGGTGTCAAAGGGTTAATGCTAAAAGGACATGTTGTGCAGATGTCATTTATAGATAATCTGCTGTTTCAGGTCTGTGGGGCCACATCGGCTGTCTCTCTCCCTTTTAGAGATCAGGTGTCATTGGTGGAAGTGTAGGCCCACCAATACAGTAAGTTGCTCTGTGTGCGTAGTTTATTACAGTAGGTTATTTAATCCACAACCATTAAGTGACCAAAATATTCTGTAACTATGGAGCACATTTGTGATTTCACATCTGACCAGTTTGCTGAAATAGAACTCAGGTTCATTTACGTGTTTGGTACGTTGCATTTGGGCTGCAGCACCTTCTTTGCCATTTCAGAGCACATAGTAGTGAATATGTCTTGTGACTTGAAACCAAATTTTACATGTGTCAATTTCTTTTGCTAAAAGTTTCTTGTGGTATAACACTCAGAACACTTACTTTTTTTTAATGGTTTACTGTTAGATAGACTTTAAATATCCACTGTTTTTCCTTCGACAAAGAGAAAAGTTGATATAACTGAATGTGGTTAGTTGCTTATAAAATCCACTGATTTCACTTTAGATGTACATTTTCGTGGCGTTTCTTTCATGTGTTTCTGGTAGTAACAAGATCACTGTCCACAAGTAGCAAGATTGATAATTGTTTTAAATTTCTCAAAAAAATAATGGAGTTTGACCCCTTTACCGTGCGTGTAATTGAAGTCAAATGGAGTGGCATGGGAGTGGCCAAGCATTTCCATTGTGGCCAATACTGTGTGCAGTGCAGTATTTCAGGCAGTAAAGGGGTTAAAATGGCAGCTCGCCTCAGTAGTGCATTTGCTATAACGTGGTGGGGTTGGAGGGGGTGCTGAGGCAGGCTACAGCAGCCAACCCTTCCGCTCTCTCTCTCTCTCTCTCTCTCTCTCTCTCTCTCTCTGTCTATCTTGCCCAGCCACTTTGCAAACACAACAATCAAATGTATGCAGAACACACACATAATATACATGTATGTAATGATGCAGATGCGAAGCCCATCCTGGGGTGCAAAAATCATATGTTTTGGTCAGTGTGTGTGTGTGTGTGTGTGTGTGTGTGTGTGTGTGTGTGTGTGTGGAGGGGTCGGAGGGAGGGAGACATACAAGATGCACAACTCATTTGTAAACAAATTTTTACAGAATCAAAGATGTAAAACATTCTGCATGCACACACACACAAACACACACACACACACAGATTTGTGCACAGCTTGAGCATGCAGCCTACAATATTCCCTCTGCGCTACTGTGGGCCAGACCAGCTCGACCAATCAGCCAATACACCCCAGCAGCACACATACATCCATCCATACGCACAGACACATCAGCACCAGCACACCCAACCACTCCCTCCCTCCTCCAGAAAGAAAAAAACAGAAGGAACAAAAGAACAACAAAGAGAATCAGCAGCTTCAGTTTCGCTTTTTCTTTTTATCTCTTTGACTTCTCTTCCTTCTCTCTACCCCTCTCTTCTTACGAGCGCTCCAAATTGTATTTTGTTTGATGGTGACTCTGACCACCCCACACAACACCGCCGAACCTCCAATCCTCCTCTTCCTCCCCAGCGCTCCCAGTGCAACTTAATGAAGACGGCTGGTATCATTGTCTCTTTAGCATATGCAACATCAAGCCAAGCTGCTCCATCTTTGTCTCTTTCTAGAGAGCTCTGTGCCTCTCCTCCTCTCCCTCTCTCATCGTGTCTTGCCTTGCCACACTCGTTCCGGCTCCCCCGTCGGCTTTCCCACAACTTCTCTCCAGCCTCTCGCCATCCTCCACTTCCAGCGCGTCTCTGCAACACCAGCGTCCCTCCACCAGCTCGTCTCTTCCTCCCTCCTCCCTCCTTCTCAATCTCTCTTTTTTTCTTTCTCTCTCCCTGCTTGAAAGCTTCTGTGCTACTGTACCGCGTGGTGATCTCCAGCTTTTCCCACCCCCCCAGCCTCTCCAGCGCTCTTCACCCAGGGACGCTGTTGGAGAAAGTCCGTCTCAGACTTGCCTTCACTCAGAACAGAGCTGCTGAACGGGAGCTGCCCGGAATGAGAGACGAAGAAAGGCAAAGGGAGAGAGTGTGCTCAGACTGAGAGGAGGCAGGCTTCAGTGTGTGAAACAGAGGGATAGTTAACATCGTGCAAACACGTTGAAAAAGGACTCAGAAAGAGCTGAGCACTCAGGAAAGGTTGGCAAGTTGCAGCAGAAGAGGAATAAGAAGCAGAAGAAGGAGGACAAGTGAAGAGAAGTGAAAGAAAGAATAAAAAGCGGAGGGGAGGTACAGTAACTACGCATCGTAGCACTTTCTCTCTCCTTGTTGCCTCTCTCTTATTCTTTCTCTCTCTTTCCTTCCCCCTACGGCGAAGAGGCTGAGGAAGACTTCTTTGAATGGTTCAGGTGGAGGAGAAGCAAAGTGAGAGCCTCGGCGGCCACTCTGAGAGGCGGAATCACGCTTCAGAAGAGTCAGCAGGACAGGAAGACCGACTGCCTTTGGGGGCAGAGGGACACAAATAAAACAAGGACTTTATACTTACAAACCACAAACACAGGGGCAATTAACTGGTCATCCGATAACACTTAGCAGTCAGTGCTGACAGAAACAAAAAAACCTTTTCAGAAAAACTTTACAAACAGAACAAAACAAAAAAAAGTCAAGTGATTGAAGAAGAGGAAGAAGAAGAAGACGAGCAGAGCAGAACAGGACAGACGTACTGAAAAACACATCAACAAAAAGGACAGGCAGACAAAGAGGAAGCGCTCTGGCCTCTCCAGTGTCCTTGCATACCCCCGTCTTCCACCCCCTGCTCTCCCATTCCCTCTCAGCCGAGATGATGATGTATTTCTGGGTGAGTACTGGGGCCCTGCGAGAGCTCCTGAACATTACTGAGGGACCAGGGACACACACATTCACACGACGACGTACGTAACACTGACATTATGCGTGGGGCTGTGAGTTTCTCTGCTTGTTCTCTGATCTCAGCGCTTAAGTTTTAGCACATTGACTTATCAGATCAGAGGTGCTGAACTTGTTTACTGATTCTTTTTTTAAAAAAAATCTTGTACCAGAAAGTAAAAGGAGTAGAAAAGGATTTCTTTTGAGCTGCCACCTGTGTGCAGGAGAGTGAATAAAGTGGCAAGGCATAGAGGTTTATACGACGTCCCACTCACACAGACATGTATTAATGATCCGGCGTTTTTATTGTCATTGATAAAGTGCACCCCAGCTACAGTGATACTTTCCATCTCTGCTGCTGTAGTAAGCAAGAACATGATGTCTTGTTTTATGAGTCTGACCTTAGAGAATTTACTGTAGGTGATACAGCAGAAACTGCGTTTATCCTCACTAATCGAGATCATTTGTGAGAACGGGATGTTTAGAATCGTGCACTTAAACACGGAGATGAGGAGGCAACCATGTGTGTCCAGAGTGGCAGAAACACAGTGGTGTTCTTGTTTGTTTTCCCTCCAAAAGGATTGCAGCTATCCAACAGGTAGGGAGAGTTTTCCATCGGTAGAGGAGCAAATAATCTCTCAGTGGAGTAGGAATGAGACTCAACATTTCAGAGAGCCATGTTAAGGTGTTTCAGGCACTCTCAGGTTTAATGCAGTCCTGTATGTGAGGTGATGCTGTTGCTGTGTGACACTCCAGGCAAGGTTTCGTGTGCCAATGTTGTCTATAAATATGGATGTGTCAAAAAAGGAGTGCAAGGAATGAATGAAGTTTTTTTATTTATAGCTCATAAATTGAATAATTCATCCTACATACAAACATTTACATACAAAACCACGTATACTGTATATATCAGGACTTTTTCTGCTGCCAGCCATATCCAGTTTCCATCTGAGTGTTTCTGCAGACATTGTTTTCACAGTTTGCCCTTGTTTGAATTCAATTACTACTTCACATAAAGGAGGTTGGAAGAAAAATCTGCATTTCATTTAAAGTTTGGTTTTACTTTAAAACTTGCTTTCCATAAGTGACAAAGCCCATTTTGCCAAACAACATAACTATACATGTGAGTTTACCACTTATCACATGAGATTTTAAAAATTTGAGTTTTTTTTTTTGAGATTTTAAAATTCAAAAATATTAAATTTGTGTTTACAAATCATGCTGGATGAGAACAGCAACCAGTTTTATGTTATCATAACCATTTTTGGAAACATTTATTTTACCAAAGTAGGCATAGTGATTTAGTATCTTACACTCTTTTTTTTTTCAATTTAATGTTGCGCCTCAGTGAACGCAGGCGTATCACAGTAAAGCGTGCACTCGCATCACTGACATGATGAGCCAGACAAATGTTGCTGCTGTTTGTTATTTGCATCGACGGGTGATTTTTTTGTGTACAATGCTGCTGTACTTTAAATCTCTCTACAGAAAGCGCAAATTAGGACGGAAATTTCAAGGATTAAAGGCTGAAGGAACAAACAGAAGGCTCCAATGCAGCATCACACCAGACTGTGTGCATCTCTCAGTTCCTGTAATCAAATTGCACAATGGTCCAGCCTGTTGGATTTATTGAACAAAACATTCATTTAGTGTCATTACGTCTTCTGATCGCTTCAAGCTAATCAAGTGAATTGCTGCAACTGTACAATTTTGAAATCTCCAGCTCGAAACCCAAGCAAGCATATTAAAGAGATGTTCGAGAGAGATATGAGGTGACGATGACATTGATTAATTGCTTTTAAGTGGCAGCGTCACATGAAAGGTTGTCAAAGTGCAACCAAACTGTTAATAGCGCTTCAGGAAGTGAAGCCCGTGTTATAGTGTGGTCTTTGTGAATTTTAGATGAGGCATATTTTGGTCCTGTGATGCTACCTGTGTTGTTCATGTGGTCTTATTTAGCATTAATATTTAACATGGCTGACTTCAGCTAACTGTTGCAGTAATGAATCGATCCAGATGTAGCTATTTTGTTTGTTCTGGCGTCATTCAGATGTAGCGGGACCATTGTCGACAGAACCATAGCCATCCTATAGTGTTCTTCACCTGGTGTGTGGAAGTTTGCACTGTCACTAGTGAGTTGGACAGTAGTAAAGAAAAGAAGGAATAAGAATGTTTTTAGTTCTCTTCCAACATGCATCTCTGAGAGATTTCAAATAGACTGAATGACGAGTCAAAATCTGTGAGTCTTCTATTTCGGTTTCCCTATGAAGCACTTTGCTGGATACTCCAGTTGTTACAGAATAAAAGTTTTGAGATTTCTGCCGTGACTATTGTAGTGTTTGTAGCAGGTTCTATAAATTCAGCTTTACTAAAGTGAAATTATTTTATCTCACTGTGCATATGAGAGATGATATTCCTATTTGTATTTAATTTTATGCTGGCGTAGGTTAATCTGACAACATTCCATTCAAATTTATTGGATATATAGCCACATTTTATTGTTTGACACTTTGGAGACTTGGCTATTTATTCAGCCCTAATCAAGGTAGTGTAAAAAAAAAAAAAAAAAACAGTACATGTTCAATATTTGTTTTTAATCCTAAATGGCATTTTTTTTCGCAGGTTTTCATTTTTAAAAAATCACTGGCATTTAGTGGTGAAAAGAGAACATTTAGGAACAAAATTCCTGACGTGAACAATCACATCTGCTGGCTCATATTTTTTTAATGCATGACTAAATGATGCATCATTGTGTATCCGCTCATTGGACTTTCTATTTATGCACAGAGGTAAAAACACCAGAGTTAATTCTGGAAGACTTTATTCTGTTATTTGATATAAAACGTCGGCATAGAAAGTGACAAAACACATCATTTTGAAGTCAACATATTTCATTTATGTAGCTCCTGGCACGCTTTAGCTATGTCCCATTACGTGGGTTAAATATCATGTGGATTAGCAGCTCCATCACACTGTGTGAGTGTGAGTCTGTGTTTCCGCAGTGCCTGTCATGGGAGTTGGGCCTAGACAGCAGGTTCAGGAGATTCGGCTGAAAGTGTGTAAAGGCTTTTTATTGACGTGCCGCATGGAGTTGGAAACACAGCAATACAGCATGTACTGACCTTCGCCTGAAGAAGCCCACAGTACTGCAGACCTACAGGAGGCTTCGAGCACATTCGAACTGTCTGTCTGGAGTGCAGAAATACCCAGCAAGTCAGGAGTGTGCTTCCAAGCTACTGGTGCTCCGGTCCGATGGTCGGTGTTTATTGTGTAACAGCAAACCTTATGGCCATATTTTGCATTATGATTCAATGGAACCCATAGATTTGGTGTATCTTATTTTATTCTTTTTTAACAACATTCTTTTTATTGTTTTCACACCATAGCAAAGAGATCCAATTACATGTATTAAACAAACCTGTCAATCCCCTACCAACCCCCCAAATTATTCCAATTCCTGGTTGGGGACCAAGTTAGTGAGTGATAGTTCATTTCAGTTCACTGTATCAGAAAAAAGAGGGGGAAAAGCACATGTCTACCCTCTTGGATGCAGAGGACCACTGTTTACATGCCCTTGGATCCTTCCATCACACATGATAAATTTGTTCTTGAAACATAGTAAATGACAGGGTCTCATATCTGATTCAAATGATGTTGTTGGTGTTTTATTGTGTAGGTAATTTTCTCTAAGGGGAAGGGTGAAGATAGCTCAGACAACCACCTGCTTACTCTTCTGATGTTTTTTCCCCCTTTAATATGCTTAAATCTACATATATCCATTGATTTTTTTTAAATTTACAAATTATCTGAATATAAACCTAATGTAAATAGCTGTGGGACTAAGGGTACTGGAGTTTGTAAAGTATTTAGTTTCACTTCTCGTCAGAATTTATGTATTTCCATACATGGCCAAATACAGTGGAAAAGTATATCTTTTTCCTTCTCACACTTATTACAAGTATCAAGTATAGCTCTATTCCATTTGTTAAATTTTTCTGGAGATATATACCGGTTTGGTGTATTTTACTGTTAAGTTTGACAACGTATACTCAGCTACACTGTGGGAAGTAAGGAAATGGTTTAGATTAACCCATTTAGTGTGATAATCCAGGGTTCACTATACTATAATTGCTTTAAAAGTCTAATTGTAACCAAGCAGCAATCAAACAGATGCAGAAATCAGTTTTTTGAGCTGTCAGCCTTCTCCCTTCTGTAACCACCCACACCGTTCTGCCTTTAACTTCTTGTTGACAAAAGAGCATCTGCTTTAAAGCAAAATGGTCTTAATTTGCTCAAGTTTGGTGTTCCTTTTTTCCACAGCAGTGCTACTTATGGCGGGGTTTGAATCTCTGGTAATGATTTTAGAAAAGGGTATTTTCATTAAACGATACAATAAATGAGGAAAAGAAGAATGAAAGGACAGAGGAGTAACATGCTGTCGTGGCCTTAGTGGATCTGCTGTGGTGTTCATTGGTGAGCTTTGCCCGCATTTCTACCTCTTTTAGGCGTTTTTTTCTCACTTTATCTTTTCCCTCTTTTGCCTCAGCAGCTCTGTCTCTCTCTCCCTTTCAGTCCGATCTACTGTACAGTAGCTAATGATGGAGAGTCTGTTGCTGGTGGCTGTCTGCAGATATGAAGCAAGCAGGGGGCTTTGATACGGAGGCAGATGCCAGTGCAGCTGACATTAGCTATTCCTCTTTATCACCACTGCTTACCAACTCTCTTGCACTCTTTCTGAGAGACACAAATATACTATACGCACACACAAGAAATGTGCCTATACGTACGCACGCAAAAATCATCAAGCTGTAGTTGCATGACTACTGTACGTTTACACAAAGACAGACACACGCATTACAGGCTCTGATTGGACTTGTGCTGCTAATCGCACACTTGCACGGGCTGATTCTTTGAAACAGAATTTTTTTTAATGCCATTAACGTATTGATGAACGTATTCAGTTATATTCGATCACGAACTCGCTATACTGCAGTACTTCTGCACACACACATACAGTGCTGAGGTTGCACTGATCTTCGTGATGCCGATCTGACAACAGTAACAGAGTTCTTCCATGAGTCCCTTCAGAGACTGTTGGCGAGAACAAAGACCTCCGGTGTTAGGGATGTAAGAAAATAACAGGGGATGGAAGAGAGGAAACAAAGCAAGTAGCCGGAACTAATGAAAAGGTACATCGAAGGTGGAGTTGGATGGAAGACAAAGAGAAAGAGAAAAGGACTGCAAAAGGAAGAGAGCAGCTTGAGGGTTGCTCAGGAGTCAGGTGCTTATCAGAGACACAGAAAAGAAGGAAGGGAAAAGGTGATGACCAGCGTGTTTCTCTTCCTCTTGTTTGCACCGCTGGGTCATTAGTGTTAATTATTCATGCTGTACATGGAAGGATAGAGATGGAGGGATGGTCACTTTTGAAAAGGAGAGGAGTGAAAGACAAGAGCAACAGTGTAGAGCAGAGAGGAGGTCTGCGGCTGCCTCCTCCCTCTACTCTCCTCAGTGCGTCTGTAAGCTGATAAATAATTGAGTGTGCCGAGCAGGGGACTGCATGGGTTAGAGGAGAGAGAGAGGGAGGCCTGCCGGAGCGCTAGACAGTGAAATGAGGACCTGCTCCAGAATAGAGATCGTATCCTTTAAATTCCTCTTCTTCTGCTGCTTGTCTTAGTTTTGATCCCCTTCACTCTACATCCAGCTCAGATGCTCCTGCTCCAAAGGCGTTGGGGAAAAAGCTTCATCCAATCCTGCTGTTGTACCTTTACCGAGAGCCGGGCTTAGGCTTAGATTTACTCCAAGTGTGGCAGGGTTCTCCACCTCACTCACTTCTTTTTTAGAGACAGAGCAGGTAGTCTCTTCATTAGTGGAAGCCCAATATCAGACTTCCAGGGCTTTAGGGGTGTTTTTTCTACTATCCACGAATCTTTAATCTAATTCCCAAACACTTGCTGCTGTCTGTGTGTGGATGCAGAGACAGTGAGCGACTGGGCGGGGCTGGGGAACATCCTCTTGTATTCAGGCTCAGTTCTCTGCAGCCTTCTTTTGGCATGGACGGTGCACACTCTACTGGCATGGGGTGCAATCAGTGCTGCTTCTGCTTAACTGTCAGGCAGCAGTGAGAACAAAAGGTAAAGTTTAAACAAAACTCCCACCAGAGAGAATGCTCCTTGATTTGACATATTGCTGGCTCGACAGCAACCAGTTGGTGTTGGGTCACAGTGGTTTTTAGGATCTAAATGTGATTAGATTTAAAGTGGTCCCTCACCGTTTCGCAGTTCACCTGCTGTGTCACAGATTTTTAAATTGCATTTAGTATTGCGGATTTTGAAGCATATAGGCATTCTGCAACTGGCAGATGCTTTTATTTTGACACACACAGAGCAAGACATTATACTAAATGTGGCAGGAAGTCATCAAACACATTTCACACTCACGATCCTGGCAACACTTACCCAAACTAACTAGGCTGACTGAGCCACAAAAACACAACAAAACACAAACACTAATAACACTGTAACACTAATTGAAACCACAATAAACCCCCAACACCCCATGGTGCATTGCAGCGCAGCAGTTCAGTCTTAGCAACCGGCTCTGCGATCACTACGTTATTTTTATTATTTTTGCTGTTAAATAAGCATTTTCAAGCCGAGAAAATTAAAGCAATATAAAAAATATATTTAAAAAGTAATCATTAAAACATATTCAAAGAATATTTAATCAAAATAAAATGAGCAGTGTAAAGCGCTGGGCTCTGATTGGCTCAGCGACCGTAGCGTCAGTCTCCTCTGTCTCCCATGTGCAGCGTTCTGGCCTTGTCCATTTTACATACACGTCTGTTTGCTGCGCATAGTGTTGCTCTGTGGTGTTATGCTTTGTGTCAGGAGAGTTTATAAAACCTTAAAAAATATTTAAGTAATCAAATAAATATAGTCGCTACTTCGTGGATTTTCATCTATCTCGAGGGGTTCTGGAGTGTGACTCCCGCGATAGAAGAGGGACCGCTGCATTATTACGTAGGAAAATGCGTCCTTCATCCCACTTCTAGATTACTGTTGTAATGCTGCAATGTTTTATTCTGCACCTCTATTTTTGGATTGATCTGAGAAGTCTTTCACTTTATATTATGCATCCAGATAATTTGGGGAGCCGTTCTTTTCGTCTGTTCACTGAATCCCAGTATGAAATTATCAACCAAACTACAGAAAGTAGTTTTAGGTTTTGTCGAATTCCCCCCAATAGGTAATTTCTGAAAACTGAAATGGCAGTTTGTGCACCTACTGCATGAAGCAGACTTCCCAAAATTACCCGACATATGCATACCTTGAAATTATCCCTGAAAGTCCTACAGATGCAAGCAGGTAATGCAAACAATGTTTAAGGTAATACATGGTGACTATGACTTTGTTGACGTAAATGAAGAATATTGGATACTTGGCAGACATTTAAGATGAGAAGGTCTAAACCCAGGGCTGCACAGTGGTTAGCACTTTCACCTTGCAGCAAGAAGATCCCTGGTTCAAATCCCGGGGTGGGCCTGGGATCTTTCTGCATGAAGTTTGCATGTTCTCCCTGTGCATGCGTAGGTTTTCTCCGGGCACTCCGGCTTCCTCCCACAGTCCAAAAACATGCTGAGGTTAATTGATCACTCTAAATTGCCCGTAGGTGTGAATGTGAGTGTGATTGTTTGTCTGTATATGTAGCCCTGTGACAGACTGGTGACCTGTCCAGGGTGTCCCTTGCCTTTGCCCGAATCAGCTGGGATAGGCTCCAGCCCCCCCCGAACTAATGAGGATTAAGCGGTGTATAGAGAATGGATGGATGGAGGTCTATACCCCTGAGATTCCCTAAATGAGTGAAAACATTTGTGTATTTGAAGAACTAGTCTGCTGCCATCACATTGTCAGGCTGCTGATTTTATTTTATTTATACCGTACAAACCATCAAACATTACAGCAGACAATCAGAAATGTAAAAATTTAATTAAAAAGTGAAGTAGCAGTTCTGAATCTATCCATTCAATCAGTTTTGTTGAGAACAAATTTTTTAACATAATTAAGTTCAAATTCAGAATTTTCATATGAAAGGTACTGTCGTACAACACTACAAAATTAAATGCAGTTTGGGCTAAGCTCAACCCCACATGGTCTGAGCTTAGCCCCACACATTGCTAACACCGAGAAACACCCCTGAGCCCAAATACTCCCCCCTTGCATTTTAAATAGTTTCACAAGGTGAACACTAAAGTGCAACCTATAGGACATTTAGCAATCAGGCTGATACAGGCTTTCTGAGACCAGTGGTGTTGAACGAAGCCTGACTGGACTCTGGCTGTTAGTGTCAGAGCAGCAGTGGAGCAGTGAGAGTGTTAAGGTCTACGGTAGGGCTGGAGCCCAATCCGAATCTGGTATTCAGCAAAGCACAAGTAGTTGAGTTTTGCAAGTGTTTGTTTTGTGCAATTAAAAAAAATCAAAAATAAATTCTTTTCAGAAAGAAAAATGAACAGCAGATAGCTGGTGTTCCTAATAACTGCGAGCGTGATGGGTATCTGTTTGTTTGTGCTAAAGTGACAAGAGGAGAGTCAGAGTACAGGGGAAAGAGAAGGCAGACTGAAATGGAGATTAAAGTCTAGGCCAAATGTAGCACTTGTTTTTGGAAGTTCTTGATTTTACCATTGTTATCACCTGTTTCATATGTTGTCAGCCTGTCACGTGGCTTGGTTATGATCAAGAATCATTCCCATTCATATGGACCATAAAAGGCTTCCACCATCTTCTAGTAGGCTCAGTAGACCGTCATCACCTCATTTAACGTCGCTCCATTATAGTACCATTTAACGAAAATGTACCTGTGTTGTTTCATTTACAAAGAGTAGTGGACTGTCACTGAGACAACTTGTGTTTGGATCCTGTATCTGACTTTATAGACACAAAAACTACTGGTTAGTTTTAGAAAATGATGGTGGTTTAGGTTAATACTCACACTGTCGCTACTTTAACCATATTCCATATGTCAAGGGTCTCAGTTCCATCAGGGATTTTATATGCACTTACTCTCAAGACCATTCGATTTCAATAATCATTTTACCCTGTGACAATCCATTTATCACCATGGGCATCTACATATTCTCAGGAGCCAACAACCAGAATTGAACCAAAACACAGAAAGTAAAATTGCAATTTCTGCCACAAAGCAGCATAAAAAGCTCAGGCTTTGACAATATCCAGAAAACCTGATTTAGCAAAGGAACTGAGGAGACACAGACAGTTTTACTGAGTAGAGAAGAACATAGATGGGCAGACTGACAAACTGAGTCTAGTGTTAGACTGACTAGGGCACTATATCTTGAATTTTGCACTCCCAGTTCACGAAGAATACACCGTTGCACTTGCAGTTTAAATAATACACTGTGTGGAACGCTGAATTTGCTCTGCTGTGTGGGTTTCGGGCTTGCTATGTTATTTTTCATGGTGACTTGTGTATATTCAGTGTGTATCACTAGTTCAAGGAGTTGGTACTTGTATCAGTTCTTTTGTAGATTTTGCTGACAGTAGATTATATTTTGTCAGACTCTCACTGGCACTCAAGTTTTAATGCCTGCAACCGCTGGAATGGAGGTCGCTGTCCACAGAGTTGATTTGTTCTGTCAAAGCTTCTACTTCTTTGGTTTTGATTTTGACCCAGGTGTCATTCATATATGTGCTTTTGTCTGCCGAAAACTAAATTGTACTTGAAAAAGGCACTAGTTAGTAAGAGATCAAACAGAAAACGTACACCACCGTTCAAAAGCTTGGGGTCACTTAGAAATGTCCTCATTTTTAAAAGAAAAGCTTTTTTTCAATGAAGATAACATTAAATTAGTCATAAATCCAATCTAGACATTGTTAATGTGGTAAATGACTATTCTAGCTGGAAACGGCTGATTTTTAATGGAATATCTCCATAGGGGTACAGAGGAACATTTCCTGTGTTCTGATGCTACATTGTGTTAGCTAATGGTGTTGAAAGGCTCATTGATGACTAGAAAACCCTGGTGCAATGATGTTAGTACATTAATAAAGTGTGAATTTTCATGGAAAACATGAAATTGCCTGGGTGAGCCCAAACTTTTGAATGGTAGTGCATCTGATTGAGGTGAAATTGATTCTGTTGTTAAATGCCCTGTCTTGCAATTATCATTTTCTGATGGTTTCTTTTGCAAAAGTGAGGTGATATTAAATTGTACAATGGTTTCATCTGGAGCCAGATTCAGTTTCTGAACCTTGTTATAAAATTAGTGCAGTTTGGATGTGATGTGACGAAGGATGCTTACTGCAGTAACGTGGCCAAACACTTCCAAGATTTGTCGGCCATCCTAAAGGGAACAGGATACTGAATACGTCAACCAAGTTAAGCATGAGTGGTGATATAGTGAGTCTTTCTGTTTTTACAGTTTCTGGCTCTCTTAAATGTTGCAATATTGCAATATTTGTGTGTTTTTTTAAGACATCATGCTTTCAAGCCTGCAGGCGAGTTTGGGTGTTCAGAGGATTACATGCAATATAGCTGCCCCATAAGCTTGGTCAACATGATATGAAGTCCCATCTCCTAGATCTCCTAGATATCACTGGAAATAACAACCACTTTTATAAGGCCAACACATCAAATAGTAATAGGAAAAACACATTTTTGCTTACTGCAGAGCCTCTCCACTGGTGAAATAATACATTTTCTTTTGACAACCTCAAGAAGGGTGCCGGGTGAATGCATCAAGTTGGTGTCAATAGATGAAACAGCTGATGAGATATGAACCCACTCTCTGTGTGGAGGCTTGGCTGGCAGTTTCAGTTGGCAGCATCAGACAAATGGTTCTAAAGATCTAAAAATCTGTCTGATAACTTTCGGGAGCTATGGTTTGAGAATTATGTCTGACAATTTTGGTGCTGATTGGAAAAAATCTGTAGCCTGTGAAAACATTTTAAAGTTTTCAGGTAAATCCAATAAGGCCGTCACATCAATAAGACTGACATAATAAGTTGGTATGTCTTGAACTCAGGACTTCCCACTGTACTACCAGACACAAGAATCATTTGTTTCAGGCAATGCATCAAGAGTCGTTAAGCAACATACCTGTTTGCTTATAAAGCACTGGTCAAATGCCACAAATTTTGTTAGTGCTTCCTCAAAACAGAGTCCTGAAACCACATATTAAGGACAGTGGTTCCAGTGAGTCCTGTCCATTGTGGGATGAGCTCTCTGATTGGGCTTTTGCCAGCACACCCCCTGGATACTTGGTCAGATTGGGATCTAGGAAGTTCTGAGATGCAGTCATCACTTTCAGTTCTTACCAGTGTGGTGGGATGCATTGCCTGGCTGGGGAGTGCCAGTGCCAGGGGTGTGTGCTGGGTCTGCAAAAATGTTTTGGCGGGTGTTACCTGTAAAAATAATATTCACATGAATGCCAAGAACCAAGGTTTTCCAGCAGACTAACTCATTGTATCGAGATGATCAGTGTCAATGCTGATCAATGTGCATGCGCAGTAATAAAAAAAAACTGAATAATGTTAGTCACCCCAGAAGTTGCAGTGAAAGGCACATTAAGGCCTGATTTATTGGTAAACTCTTGTATCAGTGTGTGTACAGAGGTTGGACAATAGCAGCAGGCTGTCAACTTGGCAATGAAGCTACATGACTATAATGTGCCACATGCCACATCCTCTATGAGCTATCTTAATAAACTTCTCCATGCCAATACTTGACACGACTCTGTAGCCGGCTGCACACTTCATTTAGCACAGCGACAAGCTAGCAGGCAGGAAGTGTGGTTTTCCCTGCCACTACTGTTAGAAGGGCTACAGTGTCTGTGTGGATCTCTGCTCCTCTCCATATTCATTTCAGAGGCTGTGTGGCCGTGAGGCACTGGCAATCAGCCGTGTAATCCATGTAATTCTACACTGCAAGAATGGTGTCAAACTGTTAAATGGACAAAGTGTTGCCAGTGTCCACTCAGTAAAGCTTGAGTTCATCCATGTTTGTGGCTGCTCATCATAGTTACAGACAAATGCTGCAAGTGAGCAGTGGTGACTGAAGCTCTGGTAAACAGTAGCTGCTTTCAGATTAGTGAAGGAAATATTCTTTTTTTCATGTTTTTCTGTTATTATTCTGCTTTACGGGCTCATATTGGAGACAAGCATATGAAACAAGTATATACACCCATAGGTTGAAAATGGCCCAGCTTGAAATTCTTTTTTTTTTAAATGCAAGTTGATTAATCTCATGATCTTGAGATAAGAAAATATTTAGTTCAGATAATGAAATATTGAACTTGTTATCACACAAAAACTAAAACTTGTTTCCTCTTTTTTTTATCTAATAGCACAGGATAGTCAGGGGAGCATGGCTCATCGTCATAAGACCTGCACTCCCTTCAAAACATTTATTTTGAAATTTTGCAGTCAGTTTTTCTGTATATCTGTCATTGTGGGTAAAATGCATTAAAACGGGATATTGTTGATGCGCCATCACAGACTGAAGCGACGATTCAGTGAGTGAAAAATGGAATTTTTTTTTGTGTACTAAGATGACTTTTGAATATTTTTTGCTGCATTTCATTTGCAGAGCTAACAATTGCAAATACACCAAGAAACGCAATCAGAGAGCGCAGTTCTCCACCAAGGCTGTTCATTCATATGATTTCCGACGGATGAAATCTTGAAACAATTCATGGCCCGCAGCAGTGGATTTGTAGTAGGACCACAATCATGTGGTCGTCAGCAGGCAGCTGATGTAGTGTTCACTTGTTGTCATGGTTACAGTGACGCCGTGACACTATCTCTCAATGATACTGAAACCTTTAACAAATTTGTGGATCCAGACTATAAGCCACATCGCTACCAAAATCTAATCACTTGGTCCTTGTGTCTTTTCTGACCTTCCCTCAAAATTTCATCCAAATCCGTTTGTCCACTTTTGAGTAATGTTGCTAACAGACAGACACACAGACAAACCAGTGCTGATCGTCATAACTCTGCCGTGTTCCATGCAGGAGTAATAAACAATGAAACACAAGGAAAAACTATTTATAAAAAAAATAATAATAACATGCAGCAATCTGAAACTGAATCCAAACCAGAACAGTGCTGCAGTTTTGACTGAAATAAGCTCTTGTCATCTGATTCTTATTTTTTAATCATATTTTATAGTACATGTGCAATTGATATTAAGCTACATACAGCATGCGTGTGTTTCTGATTGATTTTCCTCATGGATTTTCATATGACACAAATCAAAATGTATAATCACCGGGAATAGGAAACTGCATGGAATTTTTTCAGCACCTGTCAACACTGGCTGAATTATGTACGTGGTTAAAACCTGAGTAATGCCACTAAGATGGCACTTGGACTGCAAACTGCAATGTTTTCTTGCCGTTTTTATAGTCTGGCCTTGTTCGACGGTTCCTAAATTGACATACTGTCATTTAAGTTTGCAGAATTCCGTGGCTTGCCGTGTACTTTTTCTGATGCGGCAGAGAAAAAGAGCTGATTTACTGTACTGACTGTTGGGTTGAATTAGCACCTGACTCACTGTACTGACTTTTCGAGGGCAGTCTTAGCTTAGGGAATGGGTAGTTCTCATATTTGAGAAATATGTAATATACTGCACCAAAATCTGTAAACTTAGTTTTAGAGAATGTACAGAAAAAGAAGCAAAATATAACTATTTAAAATGTAGTGTATGAAAGTAAGCCTCCTGCTGTAAATAGCGTACATTTTGCATTTAATGGAGTTGTTTCCATTTGAGAATGAAGAACTAGAACTCAGCCCAGTGATTTCTTTTTCATTCTGCCTCAAGTAACTGCTTATCCATCTGAAAGAATGCCATTAGTCCTACTCTCAGAAAAGACTGAATATTTTACATGTTCTAAATGCAGTAAACATGAAGACAGTATTTCTGGCATTTCACTGGTGTAACCCTGCTATCGGTCAAGCCCTCGGGGCCATCTTTTTCTCGACGTCCTTGTAATTCCTCAAGTCCTAGCATATCACAGTACAGCAGTTTCCGCTGGGTGCTTGGCTCTTTGCTCCTCTTTCTTCTATTCACATTGTGCTGTAATCTCCACGCCAATAAGGAGATTAAACAGGCGAGCAGGAAAGGGGATTTCTAGGATTTTTCCTGTGAGTACAAAAGGATATCAGTGGGAGGGAGAGATATTACCCTGGGCTTTAACACCGCACAGGGAGAGAGGGATGGGGTAGCAGGATGGAGCTGGAAGGAGTGTGTGAAAGAAAGAAAGAAAGAAGAGTCGGGGAGCTGTTATCACCTGGAGCTATCATTAGCACCGTTTACAGAAGGGCCACCAGGGAAAGGTCGGAGCACCGACACTCGTATCTTCTCGACAATGGTTTGCTATCACTACAGCGTCAGTAGTGAGTGTGACCTGCTCTGTATCTCTGACCCCAGATCAGTATTTAACGGCACACAGGCTCTCGCTTCATGAAGTGTGGGCAGTGAGTGAGAGGAGTAGCAGGCTTATGGGTGTCTGGTTGTTAATTGCAGTTCAGCATCAGAAATAAAAGAGAAGCAGGGAAAGTACCTGAACATGTCCACTGAGACTGGACTGGACATTCTACACCACACAGATTTTGTCCATTGCTAACATAGGAACTAGTGTGTATGAAGCTATGTGGAAGTCAATGGGGAGGATGGACATGTGGTGCATCTGTGTTTTATGTGAGAGATTGAGTTTGCATGTTGATATTGATGAAAATTACATCTTTGCTTTTAACTGGAACTCTTCTTTTATTCCTAAACCTGACCATAGAATAGTGGCCTTATGCAGATGTGGGAGAAAAAAAACAGTTTTAAATAATGTTGCTATTTGACATTAAAATTCTTGGTTGCAGAATTAGGTTAAAGATCTTCAGGAATCACTTTAATTCCTAGTTACCAAGACGTGACCCAGGATGTTATCTGGATCCATATGAATTGTGTTGAATTGCTTTGATTTGGGCAGCAAAGTGGTTCAGTGGTTAGCATTGTCGCCTCAGAGCTCGAAAATCCCGAATCCCCTTTGTGTGTGTTCTGTGTGGAGTTTGTGTGTTCTCCCTGTGCATGCGTGCATTTTTTCCAGGTTTTCCGGCTTCCTCCCACTGCCCAAAAACATGCTGTGGTTAGTTGGTGATTCTAAATTGTCCGTAGGTGTGAATGTGAGTGTCTGTCTCTATGTGTAGCTCTGTGACAGACTGGTGACCTGTCCAGGGTGTCCCCTGCCTTCACCCTAAGTCAGCTAGTATGGACTCCAGCGGCCCCCATGACCCAAATGAGCAGTATAGATCATGGATGGATGGATGCTTTGATTCTTCATTGTCATTATTATCATCTCAGTAAGAACGTGTATTTTGAGGTGGATAGAGAGAATGAACTGCATCTTCAATGTTTCTACTTGTAACTCTTGCTCGTGCTGACCTCTAGGATCAAATAATAATTTATGCACAGTGGTTTTAGGGAGGATTTCCACAAGTATGGTGCAAATCTTGTCAAACAAATTTGGAACTGTGAAGCTGCTTAGATAAGAACATGACGGGAAAAATAGAATCTTTTGATCTAAGAAAAATTTTATAACCCTGATCTTAAAAACAAAATGCCGAGAATGCTGGTCAGCTATTGAACAATCCTTGAGCAGAGGATTAAAAATGTACATCAAGATCTGTGTGTAGGTCTGTCCAACCATTTCTGTGTGTGTAAAGCTAAAGAAACAAACTAAATAAAACAAACAATTGGAAAATTGCAGGAGATAATGTCACATGGACTGCACAGATTCAAGTAACTTTTTACCAGCAGTCAAAAGACTTGGTTTCCACTGTTAAACGTCTACAAATGCAGTGAGCAATGAAGGAAATTTATTTCCTAAATTTAAAAAACAACAACACAAGATAAAATAACTTCTTAAAAAGAATAAACTAAAATCCTACTAAGATCTATTAAAAACAGTCCCGTTGGGGGGCATCAGACCACTAAAACAGAGCACACTGGTCTTTTTGAGGCTATGCTTATCTTGGCTGGTGTAATAATCTTTTTAGGGGAATCTTCTCAGGGGGACAGGCGACGCAGGTCGATGAGTGACGTGCAGCACACTTCCTCCTTGGGCCTCCGTACCTCCGAGTCCTCCTCACGGCCGGTCCGACGTACTGCAGCGCTCGGCGTCCGTCGCTTCCTTCAGCCCTCAGCTCCTGCCTCCATGCAGCCACGACCCGACTCAGTCCGCCTCCGTCCGCTCCCCTCGAACCGGCGCTGCTTACTGCGTGTAGCATGGAGTTTCTTTGGCTCGGTCCACTCTCGTGTCGCTCCACTTTGTCCCCGTCTGTCCCCAGTTCTCCTCGCGGCTGCTCTGTTACTCCTCTGCTTTCTCCCCCCCTCCCCCGTGCGCTCCTTATTCACACATGTGTCCCTCTTTTCTTCATCAGCTCAGGTAGCTCTGTCCAATCAATGGCAGTCTCCACTAATCAGTGCCAGCTGTATTCACTAATTACAACTCACACAAAAAAGAAAGAAGATCACTCCACCCAGTAAACATGCACACTCAAAATAAACCCATGCAGCTACAAAATAAAAACTAAAATAAAATGACCACTCCAAACAAAACCATGCAACTATAAAATACAAACTCAATAACAAAAATACAACTGGTACTGTGACAATAATTAAACTGCATGTTGCGCAAAACTCGCTGAAGGAAATATCATTGTCCCTTGAAGTCAACTGCCAAAGTCATAAACCTTTTACACGTTGACTGGGATACTGTGATTGGTGACAATTAGATCCAATTTGATTGGACTCCTAATAGACTTCTAAATAAAAGAGGCCACCATTGATCTACTAATGAATTAAATGAGCAAAATGGTTTTATGTATGACTTGAAGTGATCCCGTGCATTCAGTTAGACCGGTAATGTCGATAGCAGAGTGACTGTCTTTCTGCCTGTTACTCCATCTATCTCTCTCTCTTTTTTCCACCAACACACACACAGGTTGTAACAGATGAGAGCTTGGGGCTTAAAGGCAATAAAGTTAGCTATCGATCAATACCCTGCCACCACCTCTCACCTCCCCCTCCACTCCCTCTCCAGCAGGCAGCGCAAGGTCAGCCTTGGGGTCCACGTCCCGCGTCTGGGCTTGATGTGTGCGAGGCTGCACAGAAGAGAGAAGCAGGATGAGAGAACATAGGGAGGCCGGGCATGAAATGAACAATTGAAGAAGGCCGAGGAACAAGCATAATCGCTCTGAGTGTAGGATGTCGCAATAACAAACAGAAACAGCCAGCTGTAAGCAGACAAAAGGCAATTTTACAAAGCTATATCTAGATATACTGCCCTTCTGGTGTCAGCTAGTGTCTGGACTCCCTTGCGCCTGCAGTCTTTCTGCCTTTAATGGGTGTGTTTCTGCGAGATCCAAAACAGGGCCTATTGAAATCTACAAGCCATTGTGTCTCCAAGAAACATTAAAGCTACTTTTCACAAACTTTTAGAGAATTTGACTGTAAACTTCAGCAAATGTTATTCAGACTCAACATCACCCACAGAAAACAATATAAGGTGCCAGTCATTTCATCTTTTTCAGTTAGGACAACTTCTAATGAAATTATATTCATTCTACAAACTACACTGTGTATTAGAATTAGCATTTCTTTTTCAATCAAAGGTATTTTTAACTGAGTAGCTGTAATCATGTTGTTAAATTAGTGAAGGGAAACTGAAATCCTGAACTTTAAGTGAAGAAAAGTTATCAAGTGAATTTCATTAAGTTGTATCAACTTGCAATTAATTTTGAATCAGGTGAGTCAGAAATTTCAGTTAAAACTATGAACAGAATTAAGTTGATGCAACTATCAACATTATTGTGTAAAGTCATCAAAATAGCATTTCCAACTCAAAAATTTATCTAAGTCAATAATTTAATGTGTTTTTCTTGCAAATATTCAGTTAATTAGGCAGTGGGAATGGGTCCCTTGAGTTATAAGTGCAACAATATCTGCGAGGATGTAATAATGATATGAATATCCATCCATCCATTACCTATACACCCCTTAATCCTCAGTAGGGTTGTGGGGGCCTGGAGTCTATCCCAGCTGACCTAGGGTTATGACAGGGGACACCCTGGACAGATCACCAGTCTATCACAGGGCTACATATAGACACAAACAATCACGCTCACATTCACACCCACAGACAGTTTGGAATTATCAATTAACCTCAGCATATTTTTGGACTGTGGAAGGAAGCCGGAGTACCTGGAGAAAACCCACACGTGCACAGAGAGAGCATACGAACTCCATGCAAAAAGATCCCAGGAAAAAATATGAATTTGAATAACTGGAAGTCTGTAAAACACCAGTGAGTTACATTTAATTAGTGTAATTAGAGATAGATTTGTAGCACAATAATGCAAAACACATTGGTATTTTTGTTGTGATGCGGTAATCCAAGTGTAAATGTATCTTCAAGTCAAAATTAATAAATAATCAAACAACTGGTCACCTATTGTCTTGAGAGATCATTTTTTTTCTTGGTTTTCTTTAAAAACGTAGAAAGCAAAGGAAGAGTTACATGTTACGTTTTAAGTCTCAGAACACAAAGGTGGAATAATTCATTTACCAAGTCTTCCGTTGACTTTTACGTCCGTTCAGCTCACCACCAATGGCCCACTGGAGACACACTGTGGTGACTTTTTTTTTTCCACACAATGGCACATACATACATTAAATGACCAGTAGGGTTCATTAACAGCTTGTTTTTGCACACCACCAACAAACACCACCTCCGTTCCACCCGAACAAAGCATACACACACTGTCCGTACAGTAAATGCAGCAGCAGCCCAGTGACATAAATGTTATAGGTTATTGAACAATTTTAAAGGATTTATAGGGAAGAGACTGAGGCAGAGAGAATGCGTCAGGCAGAAATCAGGTTCATACGCAGCCCTGCAGTAGCTCCACTGTTGCTTGTATAAATTACCGGAGTTTTTTACCTCTCAGCCTGGCCTGTTTCCTCCTGCCTGTTCGCTTCTTTTATTCGTCCTCTCTTGCTCTCTCTCTCTCTCTCTCTGTCTGTCTGTCCTCTCTCTTTTACTCTGTCCCTCCGTCATGCATACCTCTTTCACCTTGTGTACCAGGTCAGCGAGGGAAACAGCAGCCGTTTGAAGTTATGTGCAGCTTTCACATCTCTTCCTTTTATTCTCCAAAGCCCAGCAGCTTGATATCCACACTGTGTATAGGTGTCTGCATAACCGTAGGAATGCATTTGCCTGTGTATGTGCATTTTACAAAGACACCTGCACTGATGATTGTGCACTGCGTGTTTTTATTTCACTGTATTTTCAATATGAGTAAATGCCCTCCAGTTTTCCTAGAGAGCAGGGAATGCAGTGGTCCCTTACCGTGTCGTGGTTCACTTTTCGTGGTCTCACTGTATCGTGGATTTTTAAACTGCATTTGGTGTCACGGATTTTTCACTACATCACGGGATTTTGCAGTATTATGTAGTCTTTTTATATATTTAATATTGTGGCAAGCTGCGTTGAGGAATGGTGTTGGAGAAATGATATGTCTTTGATGCACTCTGCAACTGGAAAGATGCTTTTATTTTGACACACACAGAGAGTAACACTATATAAAATGTGGCAGGAAGTCATCAAACACACGAAATGTCACAGTCCTGATAACATAACCCTGAACCAAAAAACATATGAAAAAGTAAAAAAAAAAAAAAAAAGTAATAATTAAAATAATATTTAACCGAAATAAAATGCATAGTACAGTGCTGGGCTCTGATTGGCTCAGGGACCGTAGCATCAGTCTTGACATACAGTCTGTGACATACAATGTGCTGGCTGTAAATGATGTTAAAATGAAGATTGGGCTTTTTTGGATTGATGCATACTCCTTTATTTTCGAGCTGTTTTTTTGTTGTGCTTCATTTTGGTTGCAGTAAATATGATGGAGTTTCAGTTGAGAATTTTCTTACCTGATAGTGACAAAAAAAAGTAAAAAATTCTCCCAAGTGGGTCTTATTCACAGAATCCAAGGGCTGATTTTGAAGTAGATTTTGAAGTGGAAATAGTAATTTAATTTAATAATAATTTTACACTTTAGTCTGAGCCTGCTTGAAGTTTTATATATATATATATATATATATATATATATATATATATATATATATATATTTGTGTAAGAAACACTGGCAAAAGCAAGACAAATAAACACATGGATGTTTCACTGTCGCTCATTTTTCATGGCAACATGACATGAAAACAGATATTTCTCCAAAAGCCTGGAAGACACTTAAAGTATTGTAAAAGGGAAAATTATTTGTTTCTCCTGAGTGAAACCTTTTTTTTGTTTGTTTAATAGTTGTACAGTATCAGAGAAATTTGTTAGAGAGTCTGACTCTGATCCTGTGAACATTTCCGTTTTCTCTTATATTTAAGCCCTCTGAGGCTGCCTGGATTTTACTGTCAGTCTCTTGCACTATTTGATGGTGTGTGTGCGTGTGTGTGTTTGTGGGTATGGGTGTGTGTATTTGTTTGCTTAACATTTTCTAAAAGCCTTTTTAGTGGGCTTCCACTGGCTTTGCACAACAGCTTTCTGGGAAATGTTGCACAATAAACACAGGGGTGGGATGGCAGTAGAAAAGACTCACTTTTGTTTCTCTACAAGATCCAACCACACCTTGTACTTCTGATATACTTTATTTTCTGTCCTGCAGTTTTTTCTGTCTTCTTCCTGCTGTCTTTATCAGAGTCTTCACTACAGACATCTACTGTTGTGCAACACTGGCATATTGTTAGTTTTGGCAGAGAAGCACAAGCCAAATCAACTAATACTGATGACCTTTGATGCCAAGTACGGATGTCCTGATCACATCTCAAAGGTCTGGATCAAGACCCAATAAGGCATTTTTCAACGAATCAGTATTGTGGCACCAATCTAAGCCTAATTCTTTGTTTGCAGTGTCGCGAAGATGCTAAATATTAAATGACTTGGATGGGACTGGAGGCAAAGAACTAAGTGAATGGGATTTCTCTAATCTCAGCGTAAAAGTGTCAAATGTTAAACGCTGCATTTACTCAGGCCGTGTACTGAAGTTTACTAGAAGTTTATATCCTGAGTAAACAAATCGTTCACAGTTTTCAGTTGCGGTCTTCGCTGAAATGGCTTGTAACTTACTGATTTCCCCCTGTGCTAAATATAAAGACAAATATACCCATAAAACTGTTTTCAGACCGACAACAGCACAGCTGCTTATTTGTTTCAATAAGGCCACTGCATCGGCACAGCAAGTCTCCCAACACAAAGTTCTAAGAAATAAATATAAAAATGCAGAGAAAGCAAAGAAGTAGTTCCTGGCCAAACTCTTGTTGGAGCACAATGTGATGCTCTCCAGCAAAGCTCGACATTGATCAGTGAAATATGCTATTTGCTTGTATTTACATGTATGAATTCTGTTTTATTTCCTATTATTGATAACATCAAAAGAAAGTTAAAATAAGCAGAAGCTCTCATTATCTCTCTTTCAGTGACAGCAGTTCAGATTTTTCTTTTAAAATCCAGAAACAAACAAGTATTTCATTTTTTTCTGCTCAGCAACAGCAGATATTACAACATTTATAATGGACTAGATTTTCCTTTCCACCCTTTGTATACAGAAGAAATAAACAAAACATTTTGACTGAACATATTTTCTAACAGCAATAAACAGCGAGCCTATGTCTTTTACAGGCAGCAGTATGTACTTCTCCTACTGTTTCTTCTAATCATTCATATTCTTATTAATAGGAAAAATGATGAGTTAAATCTAAATCAAGTGCTTTAGAAATGTTGTGGCTAAAGTCTGATCTCCAAGATCAGGGTCAAGATGTTTTTTTAACTGATTCGTGTCAGCACAAACTGAAGCCTGAACCTTTCTTCATGTTCACTGCCAGACAGATATTGTAAAAGGAAAGCACATTTCATGGCAGGCACAAGGGGTGCAAATGCTTAGAAAAAAATGTAGTCAATAATCAGTAGCATCATAAATTAACAATCCTTTAATTGATAGTATACATTGGATGCAATGGATGTTTTTTTTTTTTTTCCTGTGCTGATATTTCTGTTTCAGTAAACAGAAACATGATTTGGGCTGCACAGTCAGCTCTGTTAGATCTGTCTGTGGGATGCTGGAGCTCTGTCCTAGCCCATCCCAGCTTGTCTAACACATGAGCTCTGGCTGGAGGTCATTAAGTATCACATAATCCTTCATCATGGTGACCCACTGCTAGCTAAATCCCCACAGTACTCTCAGTCAACAAGTAACTGCCCCTGGGCTAATCAGCTGACAAGCAACTGGATTGATTTTAATAACTTTAATGGAGGAAAATAGTATTAGACTGGGACTTGGTATCAGCACATACTCAATATTAAATGAGTCGCACTGAGTCAGAGCCAAAAGAATCTGGTAGCAGCAGGCTGTCTGTTGCTTTTGACGGCAGAAAAGTGAGCTTTCCCCCAAAAGTCAAGATGTGGTCTGTACATTGTACATACCTCATGGATTACAGTTCTTTGTTTCTTGCATATGGTCATTTTACTATTGAAATTGTTAATATTACATCTTACATAATCAGTTTTACAGTTTCATGAATGTCATTTGTCTTTAAATTGATGATGGATAAAATGATCAGCTGACTTTTGTGGATTGCATTTTATAATCTTACCTTTACCTGAAACATGTCTCAATCAGCACTGCCCCTGAGTTTTGGTAAAACAATATTTAAAGTCTGCAACCCCAGTAATGTATATTAAAGCTGCACTGAGCAGATGGTAGAGGGAGCAGAAGGGGAAAAAATAGCATTCCGTTGTACTTCCCCAGAATTAGTTTTTAAAGACTTTCTTCTCTGGGATTCTATTACATACCTAAGCCTAACCACAACAATAATCTAAGTCTTCATACTAAAATTTAACAGAATCCCTGATAGGGACTTGCTTGTTATTGACAAAAGGGAGGTACAGTGTATACAGACAGACACATCCATGGACATACAGTATAAGCCTTGTATGTAATGATCCCATGATAGCATAGCCTCAGAACCTGCAGGCATCCCTAAATTCATTAGTAGCATGTTGACACAAGCCAATTCTAATCTGAGCAGTGGTCTAACATTACCACAATTCCATGAGGACCTAATGTGAATATACGGTGGAAACGGCACAAACACGGACTCCCCATGTGTATTCACCTGTGCTTCACTTTGTCTGTTTAGGTGTTCACGTTTAGTTATTATGCACACACACGCTCAATTGACATGCAGCACAAGGATAGGAGGTTTATGCTGGTTTAGCATTGGTATTCCCCAAAGAGCATGTGTCAGAGCGCATGTGTGTGGCGCATGTGTCTGTAGCATGTACTTACACTTGTAATGTCAGCGAATCCATGCACCTACAGAATATGTTGTGGTGCAGCTGGGTGTTCCTGCGGTTTGTTTAACTGCTGTTTAATGACAACACATATAACCCAAATAACATTTAACACGCAGGAGAATTTCACCAATGAACTGTCCCAAAGATCTGAGGTTCCCCTGTCAAAGTTTGTATTGATTGGATGATTATTTCTGCGGAGAGGAACCATTGGGTTTGCCTCTCTACATTGTCATTTTCAGTCTGTTTTTCTGCCTTCATCTGTAGCAAACATGCTTCTCATTGTGTTAATGAAGACAATTCCCTTGAGAACTGCTTGCTCCCTCTCTTGCTGCACACCTAAGCACCAAATGGCGCTCTGGGGTTTCACCGGGGTTTAAAAAGGGTTGGGTTTGAGCTGATCTCATTGAAAGTGTAGCCTGGGTAATAATCTCACTCAGTTATCCCTTGCTTTGACTGTCTAGAGATAGACAGTATTACCTCGAGCTAACACCTATACCCATGATTATTTTCCTGTAAAGCACAAGATTTGTGATAAAAACCATGTTTTACAACTTCAAGCACTTTCATTTTCAAAAATAAGCATAGAAGTGGGGTTACTTCCTTCTGTAGAGCTAAAAGTTGTTTAAAAAATACTGATGTTGCAACAGTTACTTCACTGTATCTGATGTTTTAACTTGACACAGGTTCATAGCAGTTTGATATTAACCTTTATTAAAGGCTAGTTGAAACTGTAACATTTGCAAATGTGGTCTTTTGAAGAATTATTTGGAAATTTCCTCACCAGAAAAACTACAGCGAGAGTATGGATCACGTCTGATATTAATCTGGGTGGCTCTGATGAGTCTGTTGTTAGCCTGTAAACGCCTCACACTATCAAATCATCTGGGCTGAACAGTGGTTCAGAAAAAAAATCCACAACCATTTCTCCTCTGATTGTCAGGCAGGTTGAAGCTTCAGGTAAATCAGCCTGAAACTCCTGTAGTCTGAGCCCTGACCAAACCTGACAAAATGCTGGTCATAGAGATGGGAAAGTTCAAATGGGGTTTTTCCTGGATCACAGTTTTAAGATTAGCATGCTGCTGACAGCTGTCGAGTTGGCATGTGGGTTTGAGTTTGGAATAAATTGATAATCTTCACTGACGTGGACAGAGATCCAGTTGCATTATGTAGTCATTAGAATTAAATCAAATTCATTTAGTTGGCTTTTCTGCTTTAAACTCAAAGATGTCATATTGTATACATCTCATCGGAAACCAAGACAAAGTATTGTAAAACCGTTAGTAACTGACACACTCTGATCTTTGTTTGTGATCAGAAAAAAGATTTCAGTTGGACCAAATCTTAGCTTGTACAGGTAGAAGGTGGAGATCAAAGCACTGTTTTGAATATGAACAATATGAACAGAGGAGGCCTGTTAGATGCAGTGAAGAAGAGTATGTGAACCTTGAGTAACTGATTTCAGTTTTGAGAGAAAAATTTCACTCTTGTTATAATAACTTGATGCTACTTTCATAGTAAAGATTTTTTTTTCTTATCCTGTAAAAGAAGTCAGCTTATGGTGATTTTCCACTGGCATCGACTCAGCTTGACCCTGCTTGGTTTGTGAGGTTTTCCATTAGGACGTAGTACCTGGTACAGGGCACTGTTTTAGTACCTACCTGGCCGGGGTTCCAAGCGAGCTGAGTCGAGCCGATGATGTGATGTCTACAGAGTGCAGGCCACTGATTGGACGGGGAGTGACGACACACGAGAGCGACTTCTTCACGAAAACCAAAAAAGGCCATTTTATTTAAAAACTGGCAGCAATGCCATCCTCAGCTTTCTTTGACTCTCTTCTTTTACTTTGAATCTGACAAAAAGCCACAGACCGAGCAGCAGGTGTACCATCACCTCGATGTCCTCCATTGTTGTGTTGTATTTGTGTCACACACAAATGACATTAAAGGACTTCCGGGTCACCGAGCTATGACGTCTCCACCTGCACAATTTTAATAGAAAACAACCTAAACCAAGTCGAGCCGAGTCGAGTAGGTGCTAATGGGACAGCGCTTTTCGTATCACTCACAGTGCAGCACTTCTTTGACCAGTCAGGTATCAGTGGACTAGTGTTTACTCTTACTAGTGTATTAAAGTGAGTTCATGCATTTAAATCCATATCCAACTCTGGAAATAAAAAATATTTTATGGCTAGTATAAGTTTGTTGGTTGCAGCTTCAAACTGTCTGAAGACAGAGAACTGACTCACTGTCAGTCCATCCCATATAGAATTAATCAGATGGCTCCAAACTTAATACCATAACCTAATATTCCCTTAGACGTGGCCAGAGCAGTATTGATTTTGCTGCCAGACCTATGTAAATGCCGCTCTCTGCTATCACTTTTTGACCAGGTGATGTGAGGCGTCTGACAGCTTCATTTGACAGCCGGAGCGTTACTGTTTATCCGATCCTGCCGAGCACACTGAAACAGTGCTGTGTGTATGTAGTCACTGCAACATTGCGTTTTTACTACAGGGAACTTTTCTGAGTGTTAAATCTGAGTCATGAATTTGTGAAAGAACTTCTTGACTTGTTTAAATATTTAATGAGCTGGTCCAGAGGGAAGTAAAACTCGTTTTTTTTTTTTTTTTATGCTTTCAGCTGATGATTTTAGGGAACTTGTAAGTGCCGACAGTAAAACCTCCCCGTCACTGCAGGATTTAAAAACGATGAACACTGACTCTTTGTGTAAATGGCTTTGAAATTATAACAGAAAATAACATCATTCTTTTGCAGGTGTGAGATGGAATTTCACCTGCTGTTTTTGTTTTTCAAATTATCTGTAAATCTCCATATTAGCTAATTGGCTTTATTACCAAAGAGCTGGCTAATGCAGTTAGCAATGTAGCTCCCTGCTGGGTCACTCTGCTGCAAATAATGCGCATAACATTCATTCAATAATCGCGTTTTAGTCAAAATTATGACCCAATTAGCCCTAATTTTACATTCATTTGATTTCACACAGGAGCCAGTTACGTTTCACCTTATATGTAATTACAGCAGAATTAATATCAGCTGCAGTAATTGGGTTTCAAGGCAGGGTTAAGTAAGTAATAGCACAGAAAGAGGCTAAAGGGGAAGTATAATATTTAAGTTAGAAAAATTGTTGAGTACTATGTAGAAAAGGAATAACTGTCATGTGTTTTCTTCTTCACGAGAGGAACGTGAACTCGTTTGAGCTGATCGGTTTATGTGTCCTCAATAGTTACATTAACATTCCTGTAAATGAGAGCAAAAATCATTTTTTAACGCCAAACACTCTGTGTTGGCACTTTGATGCCTGCATTTATCAATAGGCTTTCTATTCTTGCTTCCTTGGCTGTGTAGTTGCAGTTGCAGTTTGTATCCCCCCCCCAAACAGCCTTTCTTCTTCATTCTTCTTTTTCCAAATTGAAATTACATGCCTTGAAATTTCTCTCCTCCATCCCTTCATCCTGTCATTAATATTTAAAACGACACTCTGAGCAAACTCACTTACTAAAGCGGTACAGAGAGAGATAGAAAGAGAGGCAGGGAAGAGAGAGAGAGAGAGAGAGAGAGAGAGAGAGAGAGAGAGGAAGGAAGGAAGAGGAAAGTGGGTGAGGGGATTGTGTTCTCAGGAATCCTTTAATCCACGGGAATTAGTCATTTAATAGCGAATCGCCATTTGTAGATTACAAGGCTTAAACTCTGGGGAGCCAACACTCCCTGACACCTGCTTAAACACTTCTAACCTGGCTGCTCTTTCTCTGCCTCACACACACTGAAAAAGAGATTGGAGGACCGGAGAGAAATCAGCACAGCTATCACACTGAGATAGTTACGAATGAACCAGAGCATCTCCAAAACAGCAACTCTTATGTCGCATTCCTCGTCTGTAGTGGATAATAACTATCAAAAATGACTCAGAGGAGAATAACTGGAGTGATGACAAGATCTTGGGTATCTAAGGCTCATGAAGCCTGTGTGGTCTGATCCCACGGTAGTGTAGTGCAAATTAATAAAAACCTTATACTATTCTGATAGGAAGTTTTCAGAACACATAGTGCATCACTGCTGAACTTTGTTATCAGAAACACCTACAATGGCCATGTTAGCATCAGAACTACACCATGGAGCAATGACAGAATGTACCTGGCCAGGTGAATCCTTTACCTGTGGAAGACATCGCAGCAGGATACACTGTGAGAAGAAGGCAAGCAGAAGGAGGCAATGTTCTGCTGGGAAATCTTAGGATCAGACGTTCGTATGGATGTTACTTTGACTCGAAGCTTAATTAAGCATTGTTGCAGAACATGCACACCCTTCCCAGCAGTGCTATTCTCTGATGGCAGTTGCCTCTTTTAACAAGATAACATGATTTTCTGCACAGCTAGAACTGCTCAGGAGCCACTTGAGGAAATAAATAGCCCAGAGTCTTGACTTGACCTCCCAGCTCCCCAGATCCCAATCAAACTGAGCATCCACGGGATGCGACGGAACACGGCAAAGAGTTAGAGGTGATTAATTGGCCAAACAAATTTCCAAATTCAATAGATATCAGTTTAATTTGCTTGTGCAACTATAAGATGTTCTGGAAAACCAGGCCCAATCCCTGGAAGCCCCATCTCATAACATGTAGGACTTGAAGGATCTGCTGCTTGCATATCGGTGCCTGATGCCACAGGACTCTTTCAGAGCACTTGGAATCCATGCATTGATATATCAGAGCTGTTTTGGTGGCATGGTTTCAATGTTCTGGCAGATTGATGCACATTTCCATTTATTTTTTCACCTAACCTTGCCAGCATTGGTCTTTTAGAACCAAGAGTAGTACCTCATCTTTGACAGCCAAGATGGGTCAAAGAATGTCCTGTAACATTGTCTAGCTCGGCTGGCAGGCAGAAACTAGCTTCCGAGTCATCAGCATCAGAGCTCTTAGCATCTTCAACATTGTACCCAGATTCAGGTTAGATGCATTTAAAAACAAAACAAACAAAAAACCCTAGATTTGTTTTTCTTTACTTTCAAACGCTTGGAGTCGATGTGTGTCCATATTTAGTCAAGGTTATGGGAATTTTGCCATCATAGTTAGAGGAATGATGACTCGGTTACAGTTAGGGAATGGAAAGCAGTAAAGGTAAAAAGAAGCCGGCTGTAACTGTCTGTTGTAAATTTAAACAGCTGTCTTACATTCCACATTTTGTTGCCTCATACGTCGATGGACTTTCTGTAACAACCTCAGCTAATTCCCCCTTTATTTTCAAAGACAAGTCATAATTCCTACAACCACTACATTGTTTTGTAACAGTTTTAGTCCTGGGCATTTGTTTTTCTAGGCATGACAATGTCAGTATTTTGTGCTCCACGTGAAATATCACCTTTATGTCGTGGGGTGAGTATAAGTTGAAAGGCTACAGTTAAGGCTATATGTAACCAACTATCAGTCTTTTCAACGTGCTCATTGTCTACTAAACAGAACAAAGACGAGTAATGTTGCAGACATTTGTCTATAACTCTCTCAGTCTCTCAGTTAGTGTCTCTGCTCATTCTCTTTACTTTCTTATATTCCCAGAGCTTCATAATGTGCTGTAGAAAACCCACGCACCACGTACATACTTGCTGTAATTTTGGTGTCGTAGCAGTCACACGGCAGGGGATCAAACGGCTGCTATCTACACTCATTCTCTTGATCATTTTGCAGAAGAAGACAACTGCGTGTTGTCTCTGGCAGAGATAAGAACCATTCAGGAAACAGCACTGTGTGTTTTTAATATTCGGCAGGCAGTAAGTCATTTACTCCTCGGCACATAACGAGATGCTATCGCCTCCATTCCCTTCACCCACCCCTGATGAGAGAACAAATATACGTAGAGAAGAGGGAAGACATGGGACCAAGTTCAACAGCATGTTACTTTCATAATGATAATAATATTAACTGAAGGTTTTTGTTTGCATTTTTGCTTTGTTTGTGGTAATATTCTTAGTCAAGTCTGCAACCATCCGCATCCTGAATGTGGTTCGTGTGTTTGCCCCTTTAGGATCTTCAAATAGCTTCTGACTGTTAGCCAACAGATTTGTGTTAGAATAAGCCAGAGAGAATCAACTGTGTTGGCTTTTGGGAAAGATGGAAAGATATATTTTGACTTTAATAAGTTTTAGAAGGGTTTACAGTGAAAGAAACATAGTGATTTGGGGTAGAATTATTTTGCCTGCATTATGAAGGCTGAGTAATGGTTGCAGTCTTTACTATTTATTCCTGCACAACCTTGGATCCTATATTTACTATGGATAATAGAGGCTTTTTTTCACTTGGAGGTAAGCATTTGTTATTTTGGGACACCAGCTAAAACAAATTACATTTTTCCCCTTGGAAAGACAGTATCTTTTTATAATTTATTTTAATTGATTCACTTGTGACTGCTGGCATAAAAATTAAGAAAATAAAAAAATATTGCATGATGAATTGTGTTAGGAAATTGAATCTTTGTAATGTTCTGAGATTAAATCGACTGTGATGCAATATTAATAGCCATTCCCTCTTAAAATCATATTTATGTGTTATAAAGATAGACCCTCAGTTCTCCTTCTAAGACAGCATAGACCTTTATCAAGCTCTAGGGTTTCCCCTGCTGTAGATTTATGATATATCGTGCACAACAGAAGTGACTACAGCTTAGTGCAAAACCACTTAAATGTCAAATGATTCAAAATTGGAAGATCAGTGCCCAACTAGAAATCATTGCAAACACAGTTGCAGCAGTAATTCAGGAGGTATAGAACAAGCCATGGTGCCACTAATCAGAGCAGCAGTGCCTGTCCTCCCAAAATGACACTATGGGCAGTGCACTACTTTTGCAGTTTAGCTTTGAAAAACAAACAGGCAACAGGAATTATTAATTGATGATTTAAATTAATAATTCCTGTTGCCTGTTTGTTTCTGCATGTTTGCTGTTGCCTTAGTTTCTGTGACAAGTCAGACAATACCAAGGGCATTTATAATGTCAGACTCTATGGATGGTGTCCAAGAAAAAAGAACACTCACTCTTTGGCACTAAAGTACAAGAAGAAAGTTTGCTAAATAACATGAAAAGATTCCTGATGGATGCTGGAGGTACATTCTGTAGTCAGATGAGACCAAGAAAAATATTTTGGCTTTACAACCATCCAAAGCGCATTGCCAAAATCACACGAGTTTCTAAAGAAGAAAAAAAGTATGACCTGGTATGTCTGTGAAGGTTCTCAGTCATCCAGTTCATGGTAATCATAGCTTCTGTAAAAATCAGCAGGACTTCTCTTGTAGGCTGTTGAAGACGTTTCACCTCCCATTCAAGAGAACTGAAGAAGCCCTTTGGATGAGAGGTGAAACATCTACAGCAACCTACAAGAGAAGTCCTGTTGATTTTTACTGAAGTTCCTATGATTAGTATGACCTGGCCAAGCATGCCGCCGACCTGATTCCAACTGAACGTCTTAACACACACTGTGTGTGTCTTCAAAAATAAAGTTGAGCATGCTAAGTGTTTAAAAAATACACAAGATTTGAAACTCTGTAATGTGATATAAACAAACTTTTGTTGGACTGAGTACTTACTGTGGGGCCTGTATTTTTAATAGTAAATTTAAATTGTAAATGAAACTGTATTATTACCTAAAAGCAAATACTTTACTGTTTATTTTGAATATAATGCAATTATTAAGAGGAGACGGTACACACTGGGATGTACTTATTTCGGTTTTAAACTGTGTATTTGCTTTAAAAATATGTGTGTTCCATTTTACTACTATGCAGTTATCTTTGAGCAAGATGACTTCTAGTCTCCTTCCATCACACATAAACACCATCTCTCCTGCTCTTTCTCTCGCTCTATATCTTGCCTCTGTGTCTCTCAGCCCCCACCCTTTGCCTCTCCCAGCAGTGCCAGCTGTTCCCTTTCTCTTCAACAACTGCTACGGGGTACTGCGCTGATGCCAGTGGGCATCATGGCTATGAACAGTGCCAGCGTGAACCCCCACCCCACTCTCCTACCCTTTACACACACACACACACACACATACATACACACACACACACACACACACACACGCACAGACACTTTTGATACAGCACATGCAATGATGTGCAAACACGCAAACTAATTTCACACAAACAGTCCCTCTTTCTATCCACACATGCACACACACACACCTGTCCCTGAGGCAGACTGCCCACATATTGCGTCTGTAAGTCACTGCCAAACATTGCCGGCCTGCCTGCGCTGAGGTTAACAACAGGGAATACACAACCTATGGTTTGCGTCGGCTCAGAGCACTGCACACCCGGTTTAACATGACCACATTAACAACACAGCTGATGAAGGGAGGCCTCAACAAACAAACACAAACACTTTGTGTTGAATAAAATATTATCAAGGCGTCCGTGTACATCCACATACTGTAAGCAATGATTCACCAACACTCTGTTCCACACATAGTTGTAGATTTTGTAGAAGTTAACAATATTGATTTAAATGGACTGAATTTTAAAGGGGCTGCACAGTGGTTCAGTGGTTAGCGCTTTCGTATTGCAGCTAGAAGATCCCCAGTTTGCATCCTGGCCTTCCTGTGATCTTTCTGCTTGGAGTTTGCATATTCTCCCTGTGCATGTGTGGGTTTTCTCCTGGTACGCCGACTTCCTCCCACAGTCCAAAAACATGCTGAATAACACTGACCATCTGGTTACAACGTCACCAGCCAAGGTCTTCATGGTGTCGTTGATCAGTGTTTATATATTCACTAAGGCTTCAGGAGTCACATCATTTAGACCTGGAATTACCATTAGTTCACCATTCTTAATAAAAATCCATCATCTGCCTTACAAGTCAGTTAGGGTGTAATGAGTAACTGATGATCTGATAACTGGAGGGGTACCCAAGAAGTTAGGTTTTTACATTTTTAAGTTGATGAAAGAAAAAGTATCAGTGTACCATCATTTGACGGCAGGTTAAATTATTTCTCTTTTCCTTTTAAAAAAGAACAAACTGTAGAAGTTGCCAAGGGATGCCCAATTTTTTACATGAAACTGCAAAATCTCAAAAATGAAAGTTTCTTCCCCACAAACTGATTGCTTATTAACTATGCACACAATAGAGCTTATTGTAGCTCTGGTGCTACTACTCATGAAGAGAAAATCATGGTTTACAAATCAAGAACACTTGTCTGTTGCCTCATGACTGGCTATTTATGTGTCCCAGTGTTGCATTCTCTGAAGGAGATACATCTGGTTCGTATTGTACTGGAACATAGAACGTTTCTAGTCTGAAACTGCTAGTAGAATCAGATGAAAACACCAAGAACCATGGTACAAACTAAACAATAAGGGTTTCTGTGTTACATGGAAACTATTTTCTTTTGAAAGTCTAGATTTTAGGTGGGACTGTGCCATGTAAAATATGATAGTTCTCGTGGAGCTAGGATTCACTGCGTACACTGAGAGGATACACGGAGAGAGAGAGGGAGGGAGAGGGACAGGATTGATTGATTGATTGATTGATTGATTGATTGATTGATTGATTGATATTTGCTTTGGCAATGTTGTTGACATACAATCGTGCCAATAAAGCTTATTGAAATTGAAAATTGAAATTGAGAGAGAGAGAGGTTTATTGACAGGGGTCAGAGTGGGGTCACACAGGTGAGTTGACAACAACAAGGGATGGCTCCTCTGTGGTGCTGAATGCTGGCTGATTCGTAGATGAGGACCTCAACCAAACGCAGATGGTGTGGGGCCTGACAGGCTGCCATGTTTCTTTCATGAGGTGTAGCTGCAGAGTTTGACTTTGTTTGGGCAGTGTGGTCCTGCAGACAGTGAGACTGACTGATCTAACATCATCTTGATTAAATGTTAAAATGGCCAGAGGTTCTGGAGATTGCTCGACATGGAGCCATCACGCCTGCCCTTGCCTTGATGTACATTGATCTTGCCCAAAGACATGCGCCGAAGACGGACAAAGAAAAGTCTGCAGCGAGTGCAGCTTTTAAACACATGTACTTCACTAACACTATGTGCACATTGCGAACCCATGACTGTAAATGTAAGAAAATACTTCAAATTAACAAAAATCATGCAATTATTTTCAAGCACTGTAAATGTTTAATTCATTGCATATCTAGAGGACCGTATATTGTCTTGTAGAAAAAACATGCAGTGTAATTATTTAATTTCCTCAGTCTAACTTCTAAAAATCAAACTGTAAAAATATCCTAGTTGTTTTACACAACATTCATTTTGGTTCATAGTAGCAGGGGAAAAAAACACTAAGAAAGATAGCACTGTGTTTAGGTTAGCTGGTTCCAGTGTTCGGGTATTGTGCATGGCGGCTCACAGTCATGATTTATGAGGATCTTTATAAATCTGAGCCACTTTTTTTTCCATCTGTACTTTCCTAGCTATGACGTCTCAGAATGTCTGCTGTTCAAAAAAATCGTATCTAAAAATGTAATTTCCTAGTTTTGCATCTGTCCAAATCAGCCCACCATTTTCCTCTGGTTCCTGGTTACAGTATATTGTTGCGTTGGATATTTTATTTATTTTTTGGCATATTTCATTTGCATTTTGCTGACATTGCAGTTCACATAATAAAGGGTAGCAAACTTCTTTGTACAAGCATTTAATTGTATGTTTTTTATTTAAATCTATACTGACGTGTAAATTTATTAGAACGGTCTTATTAGTTTCAACCAAAATGACACTCCTATACATTGTACACACTTTTTAAATGCTGTTTCATGTATAAGGCTGGTCTCATGAGGTGTCACTGCGGCGCTAGGACATTGTACAGTAGAAGCAGAAAATGATTCACTGAAGAAGAATTTGCTGCTTTCAAGTGTGTGAGTTGGAATCCCCAGTCTGAGCTATGCGATGCGGACCGTTACAGTAGTCACAAGGTGGGGAGATGGACGGCGGGGTTTGTTAAGGGCCTTGGGAGGCAGAATTATCTGCCTGGCTGCAGATAAATCAGTTTGCAGCACACACAGAAAACTTACACTTGATAGATAATACAGAGAGTAACTTCACGTGGATTCTTACCCTCCTTCTTGTCACTCCTCTTCCGCCTTCATGCACTAATTTGGCTGTCTGCTTTCAGCATTTTTCACTTTCCTATCCTGTCCTTTTCCCACTCTGCCCTCATACTCTGTGAAATCTATCTGTTCTGTAATTTCCTCTCTGCAGAATCAGTTTGTATCCCCAGTCATCCCCCCTCTCTTATTTACCGAGGAGACGGCAGGAATAGATGAGCAGTAATAATAGCATGGCAAGACAGGAGGGTTGTTTCTGAGCCGGCTCAATACACGATAGTATTATCTTCTTCTAGTTTCATTCTTGACCTTTTCTCATTATATCCCACTCAATCTCAGTTTTATTCCATTTCAGCATTACTTTGGTTTTTACTCTCATGCTCTATTCTGCCAAAACAACTTAGTTTGCTGGTCTCAGAAGTAGGCTCGGATGCTCAACAGAACAAATCATTCTGCTTGAAGTAACCAGCTTCAACTTCTCTCCATTCAAATCTTGCTACAACAACAACAACAACAAAAAACTGTCTCCTCTTGAAAATTCATGCTCAAACAAAAAGTTGTTTTGCTGTTTATTCAGTTCTCCTCCTTCCCTCTTTTTCCTCTCTCTCTGGTTTTGGAAATTCACCAGCACTGCAAAACAGCATCTCTGAAATGCCTGCTGCTGACATGGCCAAAACATTCAGCCTCTGGGAAATGTAGTTTTCATCCACCCGCCTCATTTCCCAAGATGCTTCAGGCCTGTACTTCTATAAATCAGATGCACTTGTTCCACAGAAATGCAAATGTTGGTGTCGGCACGCTTAAATTCTCCCAGAGATATATTACTGCTTCTTGCCGTGTGTGTGTGTGTGTGTGTGTGTGTGTGTGTGTGTGTGTGTGTGTGTGTGTGTGTGTGTGTGTGTGTGTGTGTGTGTGTGTGTGTGTGTGTGTGTGTGTGTGTGTGTGTGTGTGTGTGTGTGTGTGTGGCTATATTGCAGCCAACCATTGGGAGTGCTAAAGCACAACTTGGTGGATTGAGAATTGCAATTCTGTGATGTCAAAACATAAAAAGCCACTGGACTGCATCCTGAGGATGGGGGACTTATTTTATATCTGAATAAGATAGAAGAAAATTTCTCCCTTCTATTTCACCACTTTCTTTTGTCCTCTGGAGCAATCCATCCTGTTTGCTGGAGAAAACGAAGGTTCTTTGCGTGCAGGTGCAGCAGCTTGCTGTAGTTTCTTTTCCATACGTCTTTGTGTGGTACTGTGTGTGTGTGTGTGTGTGTGTGTGTGTGTGTGTGTGTGTGTGTTACTGTGAGAAAGGGATGCTATTGTACTACTGGAGAATGAAGGTAGAAAAATATAAGGTAAAACAAGTTAGAAGGAACAAAGAATGGACTGATGAAAGCATGACGTCTGTTATGGGCTTTTGGCTGAGCAACCAGGGCATCAGTGATGGATGTTCTTTTAACAGATTTGCTCAACATTAAAGGTTTCATCCTCCGCTGTCCTCAGGAGACTTCTCACTGCCTCACAGCCCAACGACAAGGCTTCCATCTGGGCCTGCCCTCTTGCATGGAGCCGTTGTGTCTGAGAGCTCTGATGAAAGGAGATAGAGAAAAGAGTGAGGGAGAAATATGATGGGGTAGTCCATCCATCCATCCATCCATCTATTTTCTATACACCATTCAATCCTCTTTAGGGTCGCGGAGGTGCTGGACTCTATCCCAGCTTACTTAGGATGAAGGCAGGGGACACCTGGGCAGGTCACAAGTCTATCAGAGGACTACATATACAGACACACAATCACACTCACATTCACACCTACAGACAATTTAGAATCACCAATTAAGCTCAGCATGTTTTTGGACTGTGGGAGGAAGCTGGAGAACCCGGAGAAAACCCACATATGCACAGGGAGAACATGCAGACTCCATGCAGAAAGATCCCAGAGGCGGGGACATGAACCGGGGATCTTTTAGCTGCAAGGCGAAAGCGCTAACCATAGAGCCACTGTGCAGCCTCCATTGAAAAACAAATTTGTCAATGTTTGTCAAAGCTTCATTGGTGGAGATGAGTTTGGTGATGTTACATGCTTACGTCAACCAGTCCCATGCATGCTGTGAATCCCACTAATATGAACTGTGCATGCACTGAAGGTTTGAGACTTGTTGTACTCTTCCCAAAGAGTTTAATTTTTTGTGTTAAAGCTGAGACACACTGCTCGACAATCTTCACTACCAAGAACAAACATGCTGTATATTATTTTGATTCAGTTCCACATACACCGTCCTGTTGCCACAAATACTTACTGGAGCACAAACTGTGAATTAATCCATCACCAAAAACATTCCCCAACAAATTCTATTTCTGTCTGTTTAAGTAATACTTGCAAAAAAAAACAAAAAAAAACTACAAAGCCTCTATGCAGAGTCACATGCATGAAAAATGTGTATGTACAAAATACTGAAATGCTTCCCTCTCCACAAATAGACTAGTATGGGATAGACTCCAGCCTGCTGCGACCCTAACGAGGATTAGGCGGTGTATAGATAATGGAAGGATGGATATATTATACTTAGTTTATCATCATTTTTCTTCATTTCCATTTTGATTTAATGGAGATCTTTTACCTACTTGTCTATTACCTGCCTACTTGGACATCACATAGTTCTTGTAGTTTTTCTGCTGTAAACCTCACAATGGATTTGAAAAAAGGAATTTGGCTTTAGTTTAATTGGTTTAACAAAATTGCGGTAATGGTTTCAAAATTACACCTTTTTTTGTTTTTAAATTGTCCCTCTATTTTCACACAAGACATTTTGATCGTCTCGTCTCCACTGTTGCATGTTTTTGTTCCCCTCTACCCCCAGGACTAAACAGGCCTTCTGAGTAATGTTAGTGAGTCTTTTGGTGTCATCCATCCTCAGGCCTTTGCCCCTACAGTCAGCATAAAAGAACATTGGTCACCAAATGGTGGACTCTGGACTCAATCCAGACCTTGAGAGACTTCCATTCAGATTCTGAAATGTTTGACCTACTGAAACATTTTTCAAAAGCCATATTTTTAAAAGCACAGAGAGGCCAGATGAGTAGATGGTGTAGCACCATCTGGGTCTGACTGCTACAGGACTGAGATACTCATGTGGATGTTACTTTTAATGATTGGAAAAAGATGACATTATCAAAAACTGGGAAAGCTGACAGTGAAAGCCAAGTCTTCCAAAATGAATTGACAGAGAAGAGCACATTTACTCTTTCTGCAACAAGCTCTACAAATGCCTCATTTGCTCAGAGTCTGCTGCAGTTGTCAAAAATGAAAATATTAAACGCATTATGAAGCTAGACACACGGACGTGGAAGAAACTTACCCGCTGCTGCCCGAGGTAGGGACGCAGAAAATAAATGAGCTCAAAGCCCAGCGTGAGCAATCTCCACAGGTCCTTCCTCATTTCCTCACAGCTAAACAATGAGAATACAAGTGTTTGCTGAGAACATGGAGGATTTTAGGACAACATAAAAAAGAAAAACTGTGAATAGGGACTACTTTTATTGACTGAAAAAATATATTGACTTAGAAATGAAAGCGCTTATTGCACTTTGTTTTCCATTCATCATACTTAAGGTTTTGTCTAATATATTCACTGTATTTTTACCTTCTTGAGTTTAAGAATGATTTTGTAACCTTGCCAAAGCAACTTGGAAAATTAGAGAGTAGTGTTCAAAGTCATGCATTTAGGATTTGTGATGTCATTCCCGTAATATGTTAGTGTTTAGTATTGTTTACATAAGACTGTTCATAACCTCAGCAGGGACAGAAGTCTGACTTACTTGAACTCTTCCAATTTTAGTTGAATACCCCTGGCATAGGTCTTGGCACTGGTCACAATAGACTCTGTAAACATCTGCAGCATGGTGGCACATATATCCGAGGAGTGGAGCCTCTTTGTTTGTTGTGTGTACTCTTTGGTATTTGTACTCCAGGAGTCCTGGCTGTTCTGATGTCAACCCCTCCATTTTCCTGGTGATGAGTTGCAGATTGTTCAGTTTACACGAGTCTATGACACTGTGCACCATCCTCTGGCCTTCCGATTCATTGTCCCTGCGATGCATTTGTCAACTGCAGAATCATTGCAGAACGTCTGGAGGTAGAAAGTCTCTGTGTTGTACCCACCATCTGACAGGCACATGCTAAGGACAACTGGTAAGGCAGTCCATGATCATGGGAGTCCATGACAGTAGTATTGCTCTGTGAAGCATCTTTCCTCTCTAACATGGTAAAGGCACTGGAGAATTCAAACAGCTTGATTCAAACAGCATTGTGGCTGTGGCTCAGGTGGTAGAGAAGGTTGACCACTGATCGTGAGGCTCATAGTTTCATCCCCAACCCCTCTTCATGCCTTGAACCCCAAATTGATCCTGATGGCAGGCAGGCACTTTGCATGGAAGCTATTTGTGTGGGAATGGGTGATTGCGAAACACACTGTACCGCGCTTTGAGTACCATTAAGGTACAAATGGTGCCATACAAATGCAGACCATTTACTATTTGCCATATACTGTGTGTGTGTGTGTGTGTGTGTGTGTGTGTGTGTGTGTGTGTGTGTGTGTGTGTGTGTGTGTGTGTGTGTGTGTGTGTGTGTGTGTGTGTGTGTGTGGGCATGGAGGATAAAGGTGCATGATGGCGTTGTGGTTTTTGTGCAAACTGGATTGGGTCAAATGCAGTCTTGACCAAAGGAGATCCAGGACTATTCTTTAAAAAAGCGTGTTCAGCCCCAGCATTGGAGTTGGTCTTTATCAGTCCATGAACCAGGCAGACTGTCCTCTACAATACAGTGACCTTCTTTAGACATAAGTTGCTGGAGTTTGACAAACAGCTGGGGTTGGAACATGCTTTGGGCACTATTGGGCTGATGAATGATGCTGTTGATACCAACAGGCTCTGCCAGGTGGACTTTACTTAGGGCTCTCCTCACCTGTTCTGCAACATTATTGTCTGGCCAAACCGTCTGACAGCCACTGATGGTAACTATGGTGCAAATCCATGGAAAAATAACACCACATTCACAGAAGGTCTATTGATTCCTCACTTGGAGCTTCAGCTTGTCCATCTTTTTGTTCAGAGATCTCACATTGACCACGATGGTAAAATGGACAAACAGCTTACATCTCGTCTTCTCCATCTGTTGACCCAACTCTTTGTCATCATCTCTTCATTACTGCTCTACATCCTCTGCGTTTCCTCCTCTATATTTCTGCAGGAAAGTCTGATTTTTTTATTTTATTTTTATTTTCTGGTCATTGGTCAGTTTCAGCATGATCGACTGGTTCCTGGCATAAATAATGTGAGCATGTCGTTGCTGCTGAATGAAAGAAGTAATAACATGGTGAACAAACAGAGGTCAGAACCTAACCATCATGCCCAGGGATATTCCGGATGACTGCTTAAATGGTCATGTGGCAAACAAAGTAAGTATCTAAATGGAAAGCAAAAGTGTTTAGAGCAGAGTCAGGACATGAAATGGATTTATAAAAACTTCAGTGTGTTGTTACCTCAGTATACCTCATATTGAAATCAAAATAAAAGTCATGAGTTCTAGGTATATTTTTAGAATGTACAGTATATGTAATGCATATGTTTAGATGAAAACTACAGCTCATATAAAGCATTTCTAACTGTATAGAAATAGTTAATGAAAGACTGATAATGTAGTATAGAGTCATGTGATTAAATAGATTAGCAAATCTATATTATATATATATTCTATAAATATATATTCATAGACCGATTTTTAAAAAACTGTCTGTAAAAATGTTCAAAAATCATGCCAATTTATTTTTTATCTTGTGAAATAGCAGATTGACAAATAATTCTTCGATAAACGTCGACTTCCCAGCTTTCTGCTAACTTTCAGACAAATTTTGTGGCCTTTTGCTGTTGATAGAGATGGAGATTTAGAGTGACATATTCTTTAAATGTAAAAAAAAAAAAAACAATGTTAGATTATACTGACTGTCATATATCACCTGTAACAGAAGCTTCACACAGGGGATCGTGGTGTAATTTGTATAATTGACAATTGCATTAACATACACTTAAAAATGTCTGTTCAAAATAAGACTTATAAATTGCTTATGAATGCAAAATAAGTGTGTGTGTGTGTGTGTGTGTTTTTATGTATGTATGTGTGCATGCCTTTGAGGAAAGAGACATTTCTTTCTTGACTTTGTGAGTCTGGTTCTACCTTGCAGAGGACAAGCACCTTAGGGGATGGAGGGAGGAGAATGCCTAATTTCGTCACTCTGTCAAGTCTTAGGCCGCTTATATTCCTCTCAACAATCCTTCTCTTTCTAAACACCGCCTCACTTCGCCAGCAGGGACTGGCCATCGGCTTTCAAAGTCACTTTTCCTGCCGAGTCAACCTGCCCGTGTTTTGCATATGGGCTCCTGTGTGTTCAGCTACAAGCGGCGTGTTCTCTCTCATTTTGTCTTAACTCATTGTCACTTAACTTGGCAGTTCTGCGTATTCATGGTTTGTTTTTCCTCAGCGACAGTTTGTGTCACGTTTGTCTTTTTGAGGACCTTCATTGACACCCGAAACTTAACCATCACAACTGAGTGCCGTACCCAAAACTATCCCTAACCTAAAACCAGATCTTAAACCTCAAAGAGCCTAGTAGATCCAAACTTTCCTCTTTTCAGTGGCCTAAAACTCAAACTGGTCCTCATAGGGATGCATACAAGTTTACAGACACACACATATACACCTTTTGCTTCCCATGGTATCAATGGCAAGCAGATCCATCTGCTGTGAGAATAAAAACAATAAATATTTCAATATGTTCAAACTGGCTTTGATGCTGAAGTGTGGCTTTGAAGCCTCAATGTCACTGGCCTCTTAAGTTTTCATCAGCCCCGAGTAACACTTCAAGAAAGACTGAATAAATAAAGAAGAAATACCCAGAAAATATTTTAACTGCCTAACCTCTGTGAGAGACAGGACTGTGGTGAGAAAGATCAATGACAGATGATAAAAGACAGTAACAGTAGGTGTCATTTGCGTTACTGGCCATAAAGTGCACCGATGTTGCAAGTTGTTGGCGACCATTTACTGAGCAAATGAGAGGACAGAAAGTAAAGATGGGATTGAAGCTGCAGTAGATACATAAAAATACACTGAAATCACAGAGTCACTTTTCTGGTTACGTTCAAGTTTGGTTAGTTTGCACAAAAGTCAAATTTGCTTTGAGCAGATTTGATGTGTAGAAAAAAAGAATCCTGTAAAGTGTCTGGTTTCTGTAATGGGATATATCAGAGGTTTGCTTTTATACATCACAGTCTGGAGCAGGATCATCCAAACATTCCATCTATCTGGATAATATTTCAGTACACAGTTACTGCCAATGGAAAGATTCAGTATAAAGACAGGAAAGTAGTTTGATGTGGAATGTAGAAACAGATGTATGAACAGATTTCCTATCTTTAACCAATGCTTTACACTATAATAAAGATACATACCGCATATTGTATTTGCCAGAATAGCAGTATTTTTGTTTTGAACGATACTTCTTCTACTTTTTTTTCATAGTTGAGTCTGATATTATTTTGGAAATAGTGGATTGGAAAGCCAATTTCTCTTCCTCTCTTCCCTACTTGAAATACTTTGTGCTTTTTAAATTACTATTTGCTATTACTTACTTATATAGAGATGCTTTTTTATTTTTTTAAATGTACTCTCAATGTTTTACAGTAATTTCAATATAAAACCGATATAGGTGATATACACATGAGCACACACGCAGGAAATTCAAAACACTGGCAAATGAAACATTCCAGCTGGATTAGATTTCCAGTCATCAAGCCTACGTGCGTTTCTTTGGCCACACTTCTGGATAAATGCAAGCATTGCTACTGTTACACAATCTGTTTTACAACTCTTCACCCTTGTCAGTTTTATTTTGCATTTATCTGTAAAATCTTTAAATGAAAACTGCTGTTTGAGTTTTATGAAATTTATTTTTAAAAACCAAAGCAGAATCGTTTCTAAATTCCACGCGAGGCTGTGGCAGTCCTTTAACTTTCCAAAAATCTGAGGGATTTCCGTGAGTTTAGTCAGTTGAAATCCAGTAAATATTTTGTAGCGGCAATAGCACGTTCTGTGACTTAGAATCAAAATCTATTGGCTTCTATGGTTTAGGTTTTTTTACTCACTAAACCTTTAATACTATGTCCAAAATGTTTTGAATCTCTTTCATTTTCTGACACAATGTAGACTGATGTCAAAAAGAGAGAAAAGAAAGGCCAGGCATGAAAGAGTTCTTGTTCCTGTGCAGCTAAACTGCATTCTAAATCATGTTTTAAGGGAGACATATTTTGTCCAACATTACATTTGTCACACATCACAAACCTGCGTGTTTGTGTTTGTTTGCTTTATTCAAACTAAACTCTTTCCTGTGGGACCTGAACCCTGTTTTCCTGCTGCTTGCTCCCGTCCAGCCTCCTTCTGTGGATGCTGCGGCTCTTTCAAACTGAAAGTGTTTCTGCTGTACCGTCGTCTGTCAGGGAGAAAATGCATTTCTTTCAAACATTAATGCAAGTCCGTGGTATAGGAAGGTCATTTTTGTGGAACAGGCTTGGTTATAACATGACAAACTGGAGGTCATGAACCCAGTAATTACCGCATTAATGTGGTAAAGTAAGAACAATACAGTTTGAAATGAAAAACATTCTGAACATGTCTTTTCAGACTCAAAATCTAAGATGATTAAAACGTCTCATTACTGCAAATGATTAAATAAAGCAGGTGTGTGTGTGTGTGTGTGTGTGTGTGAGAGAGAGAGAAACGGAGCAAGAGAAGGGGTGAGGATAAAAAAAAGTACAAGATGGCGTGGAGGACTGAACAAAGACTGTTAATCCTCCACACATATTCCTCCTCTTTTTTCTCTCCATCTCTGTTTCCTTCTCTCTGCCATCCTCTCAGCGGAGGAGGCATATAAAACCCACTTCCCCCCACCGGCTCCGCATTAAACTCATTTAGTCAGTGTTGTTGCACATCAAACAACAAATATAACGCCAAAATAGAAATAAACTGCTGCTTGCCTTCCTCTCCCCCCCTCCAAGCCCCCATAGAGGGAGAAAATAAAGGGATGTGGGAGTGGGGGTGAGGGGTATATTTTACCGTATCTCATTATTCAACCATTAGCTCTGTTCTTTCCAGGGAAAAGCAGCGCTTAAAGAAAATATCCTCCCCAAAGTTCAGCTATAAATGAAATTAAGCCATTGAACCAGCTCTGTGATTCTAGCAGAGGCGTTAAACGCAAGCGGTAATTGTTTAATTGTTTTCAAAATAAAATGCAATTATTTTAGGTTTTTTCCACCTTGCAATTATGCTTCTTTTTTTTTAATCCAAACCACTAGAGTATTACACATATGTGGGGCGAAAGCAAAAAAGGATCTTTTTTTTTTCTTCTGATTGAATAAAGCTGGGGGTGGGATAGCAGCAAAATTGATTTACAGGAAGAGATTTTTTTCCTTTCTTTGCTCTCCTTTTTTTTTTTTTGCATAAAAATCTGTGTGTGTGTGTGTGTGTGTGTGTGTGTGATTTATCAGAGTTTTGTGCACGGCAAACAGCAGCAGAGCAGCGTGCGCGTTGTGAGTTGGCGGTTAGTGACAGTGTTTCCTGAACCTCTGGACGGCTAACGGCACAGATCAGCCGCCTCACACCGGGATGCGTGTCGGCGCTCACACACACAGGAACGGACGCACACTCCTCCGTGTTTCTGTCTCTCTCATCCTTGCCGATTTGATGTTAGAATACTCCAGAGACTCCCCTCCACCTCCTCCCTCCCAGCCACTCCTCCCTCATCCAATCCCTCCCCCCTGCGGGCCTCCTAGCCCTCTTTTCCCCCTCCAATCCCTCCCTCTCATTCCTCCAAGCGCCTCCCAGACTGCTCCCGTCCTGCCTCCTCCTCCTCCTCCTCCTCCTCCTCCTCTTCTACACTCCATCTCCGGCATCCCTCGTCTCTCCCTCCCCTCCCTCCCGTCCCTCCTCACCCATTCGCGTGACTTGGCTTCTCCACCTCTTTTACAAAGTAAACAGAGGAGAGAAGAACAGAAGCAGAAGCATCACGTTGCCTGTCTACCCACATTAGATTCCTCCACACACCCTCTCTCTTTCTCTCACACACACACCGTCCGTCTGATGCTTCAGCTGCTCAGTGTGTTGGCAGCCGCAGCGGTGTGTGTAGTGCATGTATGAGTGTGTCCATGCGTGTGTGTGTTTGTGTGTGTGAGGTGGGCATCCCTCGTCTGCGTCGACTGAAGTAGTAACTATCTGACTGCTCATCGCGGCCGCGCTGACAGAAGTAAGGGAGGGGACAGACAGACAGACAGACAGGCAGGCAGAGGGTGAGAGGTGAGGAGAGTGAGAGCGGAGCGTTGCGACACAGAGCTCCAGCTGAGCCTCTATGAATAAGGGGTCCCGTCTCCACATGCTGTGCTCTATGGCAAACTCCGGCTGTGTGCTGCTGTCCGGTTCCGGGATGTTACCCCACTCTCTGCAGTGCCCCCCTGCTTTCCTCTACCTGCCCCAGGTAAGACGGCACCCACCACACTTGGACCAGCACCCACACCCCCTCTGAGTTTACAGCTTTGTAGATCATACAAATCATTCTCCTTTTTCTCCTCTTCCATGTGTATCTTCTTCTTCTAATTTACTTTTGTGTTGTTTTGCTACTTTTATTCCTTTTTTTATCAGCTTTTCTGGGTTCCACAACCAGCTTTCTTCTCAAAGATATCCTCTTTTTCACTGAGTGGTGTTGATCTTTAATTTTTTTAATGAAACTGTACAAATAGCAGTTTTGAAATGTTCTGAGAGCGGGGACTGCATCACTGTCACACCTCTCTTGGTGAAGTTGCTGTGGGAACTTTACTCCTCTTTGTGGTGCACACGCATGCTGTTAGTGTGTTGAGCTGATGAACGCATGGACGTACGCGCAGTGTGTGTGTGTGTGAGAGACAGAGATGGAGTGTGTGTGTGTGTGTGTGTGTGGTGTGGGCAGCGGGACAGGGACAGATGTCGGCTCAGAACTGAATTAGACAATAGAACCAAATGAGTGCTGTCTCACTTCTTGGAGTGGCTGCATGCTGTCGTTTCCGTTCTTCACTTATTATTACTCAGTTTGTTTTGCATAAAAAGGACTTCATGGACATGCACATCGGTCAGTTGGCATGTTACGCGCCAGCACAATCCATGCCTCTGCGTGTGTGTGTGTGTGTGAGAAAGAGAGAGTGTGTGTGTGTGTGTTTGTGCCTGGTTTTACTACTGGCACCATGTGCAGTGGCAGGCGGTCCCTTTTTCTCTAGACAGTTTGTTATTGCAGCCGTATAAAATATGATAAGACTGGAGAGAGCTGCCATATAAAATATGAGCAGGCTGCAGTGAGCTAACCTGCCATGTCCAGACTCCAAATAGCCACCACACATCACCTTTACAGGGCGGCCCAGACCACCCGCCTGCTGCTGCCGCCTCACACACACACACACACACACTCATACAGAGACTATGCACCAGCTGGGATTCACAAACACACACTCTGTTTCATGCAACGACACAAACACCACGGCTCCTCAGGGAAGCAGTCTGTTAGTAGCTACTTCTATGTGTGTGTGTGTGTGTGTGTGTGTGTGTGTGTGTGTGTGTGTGTGTGTGTGTGTGTTTGTGAGCGTGTGTGTTCATTTATTTGTTTTCATTGCTTATGACACACATGGGAAGAGCCCATCACATAAGGCAAACTTGTACAATTTTGCTTTTGTCTCCCATTTGGTTTAGATTGATTTTTTATCTATAGAATAAAAGCTGCTCGGTCCAGCAGCGCAGGGATGGACTCTCAGACTCACCTTTCTGTGCTGAAAGCTGCTCTTTGCGCTATGAATTTTTTTCCCAAGCCCGGTAGTATCGCTGGACTTCTGCTGCACCAGCAGGATTTCATTCACATGTTTCCGTCTTCTTATTCTGAAGATTTTAAAATTATTTTTCGGCGTGTTTCTCCGCATCCTCGGGGCAATTCAGCTCTTTGTTTCATTGTCAGCCAGGTTTACAGTAAAAGTCTTAAAATCCTGAGAGAGTGTAGCAGAGAACACAGCTCCTGTTATGCAAAGCTTTTTTACTCTCCAGAACCAAACACTTCCACAGCGAGAATCACACCGTGCACATTTTATACATGTAGTTTTTCCTGTTTTTGAAGAAATGAACAGGACTCAACATTTTCAAACAATCCTCTTGGACTATGTTGCTGTTCTACCGGTATTTAGCAGCGCTTCAAACTAAGTGGCGTGTGTATTGTTTTTGACTCTGACTCTGGGTTTAAATCCTCAGTAGGATCTCACCATTCATCTCCCTCTCCCCTCTTATCCATCCATTTGAATGGACGACATGGATCACAGCTAAGCATACCCCCACCCAATACATTCATCTTTTCCATCCTTGTGTATTGGATTTCCATTCTCTCTCCTTCCATCCTCCCGTTGTCTCTCATTCTCCCTCTCTCTCTCCTTTTTCGAAAGCGTTGCCGCGGAAAAAACAGTCCTCTTAAGTCAATACCATGTACTAAATCTGCTTGTGCAAGGTCCTCTGTTCTCCCGGAGGAGGACGGGGTTTGTAGGGAGGAGGGAGGAATCTTTACCAAGACTCACCTAGTAGTTAAACACTTCCTGTATATTGGTTGGGAGACGCTGAGGAATGTGAAGACATAAAGCCCTTGTCTTTAGTCTGTGTTTTCTGATGTTTCTCTCTTTTGTAGATGTTTTTTTGTGTAGCAGCGCGCTGTACTTCTGCGCCTCATGTGGATAGAATTTGTTTGATAGAATACAAGAGAAAACACCGTGTACGGTTTTTGGCATTGCTTTGTTTCGACGCACAAATGATACAATTTACACAATATTATTTCAGTGCTGATAATTTCTTGCTCATGTTTGTTGTCTCTTAATTATTACGCAATTTCACATTAACCCTTGGTATCTTAGGAAGAGGCCCGAGATGTCTTTTATGAAACCTAATAACTCGCTAAACATTTTGAGCTCCATGAACAGCTACAGATTAAGAGGAAATAAAACAAGCACATAAGAGGGCGACGTGTGGAGAGAATGTTCAGAATGCTTAACGGCTCCTCATAGCTACTGGAGATTTCTAGAACAGAAAAGAAGTGTAGCTGTGAGGAGCAAAATGTTTTTTTAGTGATGAGAAAAGTGATTTATGCGCCTGTGGCATCATTATTTTAGATCACATCAAGAGTGGGATTTCTCTTCAGCTGTGACATTATTAATAAACTGTGTGCATGGTGTACTGGCCATCGGGCATACCCGGACAAGTCCCAGTCGGTGGGTTGGTGGACCGTCAAAAAATCCATAAAGTTTTTACCGCTTCTGTCTCCCTCTTCACCGGCCCTCTCTGTGTGCCTCTGTGGCCATGAGATGTAATAAGCCTCACCCAACCCAGCCACCCAAGCAGCTCTAAACACATACACCGTCTATCTAATGCACATTTGTTTATTCAATCCGAGTACAGTTTAAGATTCCATTTCACAAAATGACATCATAAATTATATAGTACATATAATAAGAATTCATTTAATTACATAGACCTGAGCCACAGGCAAAGTAGTCAAATGTAAAACTGGCAAAATTCAGAGCATCAAACGTATGAATCTGTTATCAGTAAAGTATGAAGAGCAAGAACATAATGTAACAGTAATAGTGCAAAGGGTGCATATGAACATGATCAAAAAGAAGTCTCAGATACATTAAGTAAAAATGTATAAGAAAAAAGGAGAACATGAGCGATTGAAACAGCAGCATCATTATCAGCAGCAGTTTTTTCATCCCAGATGGTCAAAAATCTGAATTTTGCAGTACAATCATCACCACTCTGTGCCTTAGAAAATGTATATGTATGTATATGCATCCCTCAAAAACTAAATTTAGAAGATGTCTACAAATTTACCCAAATACCCTTGCTTTACAGACTCTTGATTAACTTTGGTAAAAGATTACTGACAAGTAGGAGAAACCATTGTCTCGTGACACCCAAAACCAGAGCCTCTCAAGTCTCCTACCTATGTGCTCAGGCATCAAACTAGAACACTGTCATATTTGAAATAATTAAATAAAATAATAAACAGTCAGAGATGAGCATTACATAAATGCTGTTCAAAAGTTTGGGGTCATCCAGACAATTTATGTTTTCTATGAAAACTCACACTTTTATTCATGTACTAACATAACTGCACAAGGGTTTTCTAATCATCAATGAGCCTTTTAACACCATTAGCTAACACAATGTAGCATTAGAACACAGGAAATGTTCCTCTGTACCCCTATGGAGATATTCCATTAAAAACCAGCTGTTTCTGGTTAGAATAGTCATTTACTACATTAACTATGTGTAGACTGGATTTCTGATTCATTTATTGTTATCTTCATTACAAAAATGCTTTTCTGTCATGTATGTATATACATATATATATATACATATATATATATATATATATATATATATGTATAGGGTTAGGGGTGTGTGTGTATGTATTTTAGGATGTGTTGTCAAACAATATTGCTTATTCTCAGTTATTTTGCAGTTATTAGTTATCTTTGGGGTTCAGCGTCACTGGCTTCTTTGAAATGCATGTTTTATTTTAATAGTCACCAAAATTACACCAATTTTGAGAGATGCAAACAGTAAAAACAGAAAGATTCATTATTTGCATGTCTTAAATTTGTCCAAAAAAAAGAAAAACAACAAATAAAAGTTTGCTCAGATCAAATTCTGGAAAATAAATCCCCATTGCTATTTGTTGCAAACGTGGAACCATTACTAACTGAGCAACAACCGACAGTAATGGAACAGAATTTCTGGGCCTTTTTGGCTGAACTGGGCTGAATCGTTACACAGAGCAGAGAGACAGAAGGATGGAAAGAAATTAAAAATGTAAATAATACAGTATCTATAGTATATAGAGTCACATTTATTTCCTAGTTTTGGTAACACTTGTTACACACTTCTATGTTGTGTTGTTGTTGTATGTTCATTCCAGGTTTTCAAAGTTCTTGTAAAACAATTAACTCAAAGAAATGCATCTTTTTTCTTTCATTTCGAACTTAACTGTGACATATTGCATAGAAGACAAATTTGAGTTGTCTTTTCTTCTAGACGTGTGTTGTGTTCTACTGAGCTGCAGGACTTTATATTGCCCTGAAAATTGAGCTCACAGTGTGGAAAAAGAGAAAAAGAGAAGAGAAAAAAAACTCAGAAACTGCTTGTGGTTTAGAGGGTTAATTAATATTTATGTCTTTGTTACATATTCAATGTTTGATTTGTGCTCCTAACTGCTTTGGCATGAGCATTGCTAGATTTTCTTCCTTTTTTTTTTATTTTTTTAATGGAAGTCTTTAACCTCAACTGTTGCCAAAATGCTTTTGTGTCTAAATCACAAACACGTTCAGAATGGGAACTGTGCTCTCTAGTGTCATAATCTTCTGCTTTTTGCATGAACATGACACTTTAGTCAGCTGGTAAAAATGCTGCCTGTGAGCATAATCCAGGGAAAAGCAGAAAGGGTTGGTTTCAAGTAAGCGTTGGCTTTCTTTGCATTTAAGAAAGTTAGCGGTTTAAAAAGCTCTATCAGTGTGAAACCTTGATCACTCAGGAGATATTGTAGAGAATCCAGTCAGTTATGCTCAAGTAGCGAAAAGTTTACAACTGTCTGTGAAGATGCATATGAAGATATATCATGCCGATAAAAAAGAGATTTTTTGTCTTTCTCTGGGTTTCGCCGTCTTTCGGTCTGTCTCTGTTTTCCATCCTCTCCCTCCCTCCAGTACGTCTTTCCTAAGCCTTGATAAGCCCATCTGCTCTGAGGCCAAGTTCACACCGAGCATGTTTTACATCTCTCAAAGTTATAGCTGAATTGCTAATGTCATTCTTTCACCTGTTTTAAGCACACACTCGCATACACGCACTCATCTCCATCAGACAGTGTGTTCTGCCTCTCATTAGCTTTTTTCCACCCATGTACCAATTTATAAAACAAGAACAATGTAATTGGATGGAGCAGAGGCCTTGGTTTTTTCTTCTTCATCCCTCCTTCTCTTGTGCTGTCTTTTCTAGCTCGCTTCATGTTCTTTATTTTCTTGTCTCTTTTGTCTTTTCCTCCCTTTCTCCTTTTTCTCTTCTGTCTTTATTCCCACACTGCTGGATAAGGAAATATACGTTTGACCTTGAAGTCGCTTCCTTACAAAACAGCAGACGACTAATGATATGGCGGTTAGGATTACAGGGCCAAGTCTGCAATGAATTGTAATACACTGCAAGTCAGACACTGCTGAAAGTTTCCTTGTGCTCCTTCTTACCTTCTATTCCCTTTGATTTATTTGTCTTATAGTTATTAAAACACGCGACCACAGCTCACAGGTACCAGTAATCAACAATAAAACCAAAGAAAAGGTCACTCATTGAGATAATTAAATGAAAAAAAAATCACAGGTTTCTCTCTCTTTCGCTCTCTCTCTGTTTGCTGAGAGTTACAGTGACAGTCTCAGTAAAATTATAGGCCACTACTGAAATATTTATGTCTTATAAATCCTCCATCGTTCAGTTGTTATTTACGATGCTTGAGTCTGATGAGGACGTCAACAGGAGATAAAAACAGCGCCATGACAACGCCCAGCCTCAGACCTCCATGTCCGCCACACTCTCCATATCTGACTCCATCTGCTGCCACCGGTCCTCCCACCCTGTTCCCCCACCTGGCACCCACATAAAAAACTGTGCTCTCTGCAGATATTAACACAAATTAAGCAGTAACACACAGATACTACCCCCACAAGCATCCTCCACTCCCCCTGACTGCGGATATTAATGACAACTCATTAATCGATGAATTGACTTTAATCATTTTACAAATTAAAATATATTAACCAATAAAGCCGAAGACAAAGGGCGTGCATGTCAGAAAATGTTGTCGTTTAGCTGTAGTACCTGGTTGTTCCACCAGGTGGAGCCTCTTACTGATTAGTTAGATGAGAAACTGCTGCTCGTTAGTGTTTAATAGTTTACTGTGGCTAAGAAACATGAGGATACTGATGTGTGAATCCAAATGGATACAAGAGTAGCTTTGTGCTTGTGTTTTTTTTCTGTTGTTTTGCATTTGAATTTTGATTGTTGTGAATAGTTGAGGTGGTTTTTGGTGTGTCTGTGAGAGAGAACATTGTGCGAGGTTTAGTGTGCAACAGGCCGCCATGACAGAGGACCTCTGTAGCCTTTAATGGCTTTCAGCTTTCAGCCAGTGCAGAGTGAGTTTATGCTGAGCTGGGCAGCATCTCTGCAGCGACGTAATGTATGGGGCTCCGAAAATGCTTGTCAAATTAAAAATGTCTTACTCAGGCTTTATTGTGCAAATCATTGAATAAAAATAAAATAAAAATAAAAAGCTATTGATATACAATTTGTAGTTCTAAGTACTGGTGATCCCTTTATCTCTTCCTGAGATGTGTGGTTGAAATGACAAAAGGAGCATATAGGAAAAGACTCATTCATCCTACATCCCAATCGACCAGTTCTCCTCTAGCCATCTTTTTTTTATTTGCCTTGTGCACAAGTAAGTAAGTACAACACCAAAAATTTAATTTCGGAGGCCTTTTAAGAAAATGTGTGGTGTTATCCCATATTTTATCATTATTGGACTCACTATGTTGGTCAGCTTTTCACTCCAACTATGAGTGTGGCTGTAAATGTTTTTGCTTTCCAACATGATCAGACACCATATAACAGAGACTAGTTCACTGCTGTAGGTTGCACAGTGGGTCCATGGTTAGCACTGTCGCCTTGCAGCTAGAAGATCCCCGGTTCACGTCCCGGCCTTCCCGTGATCTTTCTGCGTGGATGCTGCATGTTCTCCCTGTGCCTGTGTGGGTTTTCTCTGGGTTCTCCCGCTTCCTCCAACATTCCAAAAACATGCTCAGGTTAATTAATAACTCTAAATTGTTGATAGTCAACTGGGATAGACTCCAGCTCGCCTGCAATCCTAATGAGGATTAAATGGTGTATAGATAATGGATGGATAGTTCACTTCCAATTTTTTGATATTACATGTTGAACACACTCCTTTTGTGGAAATATGCGCTCTATTGTAATCTTTGCTTTTCTTGATGTGGACATTTAAAATATTTAAAACACCAACTAAGTGAATTCTTGCATTGTAATTGCAGACATTTTATTTCTGTTGAATTATTGAAATGTATATGTTGGCTTGAAGAGGGCTAGAAAAATTGTCTGTGAACAATAAAACGAATGAGGAGGAGAAAAATGCAGTGGGAACATTGAGAAACAAAGGAGAGGGGTGAGGTGTGGCTCAGAGCGGGAGATGAAGGAGGGGGTCACAGTTAAACACACCCAAGGTTTCAGATATTGTGTTAGCTAAAGGTCTCTAAGCAGCCGGATGGCTGTACAGTTAAAGGTTATCCAGACAAGCCAGCTTGTTAGTGCAGCGGCGATATGACAGCGTATGTAGAGACCAGGGTCACAGGGTCAGAGGTCACAAACTTGATGTGTCTGAGGAGATTTCTGCTGTCATTTGTTTAAGGTTACACACTTCTGTTGGAGTCCTGAGAGTTTTTTCGGAGCGAGATGTGAGATAGTAGGTAATTGCCCCAGTGTTCACCCCCAGACCCAGACAGCTGACAGGATAGAGAAGGGGATGTCGGACTTTGTGTGTGTGTGTGTGTGTGTGTGTGTGTGTGTGTGTGTGTGTGTGTGTGTGTGTGTGTGTGTGTGTGTGTGTGTGTGTGTGTGTGTGTGTGTGTGTTTGTTTGCGCTCGTGTCCATGTGTGTGTGTCTACGTGAGAAACCAGAAGCTATATACGAGTACATCCACGCATACATCCTTCTTCATTTTAGCACCTGTTACCTTTTCGTTTACTATTTTGATTAAAATGTTAATTAATTTCAGTCACATATTAATCACTTGTTTGTTTCAGTCATAGTTTATTTGTGATTAGGGTGTCAGAGACCTCACTCTGCTCCCACACACTTACATGCATGATAGATATTTACACACAGGCGCCGGCCTAATCAAGCATGTGTCTGCTCTTTCTCCTCCTCTCCTCTTAATTAGCGATAATTGCAGCCATTAACATGAGAACAAGGTGCAAATTGAATCATGAGAGGAAGACAAATATTGATGTTAATTGACAGAGCTGTTTTTAGGATACATAACGCCCCCAAAAGCCTCCAATAGGTTCTCATTAACCCTCATTTGCATAGATTATTCAGTGACAATTAGGAATTAAGATGATTGCTAACCACGCCTCATCACTAGCTGCTACTGTGGTGTGTGTGCGGTGTGTGTGTGTGTGTGTATATGTGTGTGATGAAGCAAGGACGTGTGTGTCTGTGTGATCATGTGTGTGACATCTGATAAGCCCACTGGTCGTTGCCAGGCAGGTTTTGGGGAAGCAAATGTACAACTCAGCACTTTGGCCTCATGAAAAGGACATCGAATCCCTGACTCTGGAAACCTGCACAGACCTCCTCTTTGCAGCCCATGAAGCTCACCTATTGATTTGAGTGCTCAAGCGAATTTAAAAGACCACCCACTGAAGTTACTGTTTACTTGTTTTTGCTTTTTGTGCTTTTAAAAAATAGAAATGTTTTACTTGCGTGTTTGATTTTAGTAAATTATCAACAAATATTGGAAAGAATTTATCAGAGTAAATTTTGAGTTTTTTCATTAAAGATGTGTAAGATGTTGATGTGAAAGTTAATGGATGCAACAAACAACCAATTATTTCATAAAAACTACGCTCTATGTGGTTGTACAAGGCAGCACAGCTGAAGTTGGAAATAAAGGTTCACATATAAAAATGCAAAACTGTAGTGTAAAACTGACATAAAAAGGATAAAAGTTGTTTTGTTTTTTTAGTTATTGTCACTTTAAAAGAAATCCAGTTTTATATTAAAGCCCATAAAGTGAAGAAGTTCAGTCTGTGCAGTAAACAAAAACGCCGTGGTTACACTGGACATTTTGTAGCACAGAGCAGCTAAAGCAACTCCTTATCTCCTTAATGTCTAATTGTTGCTTAGAATTTTATGAAATGATCGCAGAATTCACAGCACAGCTACTGTCTTTAACTTCTGTGTACAGGGAGTTTGTTAGACAACTTAGAGGTCATAAAATCAGGATGCCGGCAGTGCAGTGCAGCAGGTTGGTCAACATGCAGTCTTCAGAAGCTGCGTATCCATCTCTTTCATATATCTGTGATTTTACAACACACACATAAAAATATGTAAATGAAAATAACTTTTTGGGGATTTAGCTGTATTGAAATACAGAATATGTGGGCAGAGAGAGAAGCAAAAGGCGTTCATACCCAATAGTCTTTCTCTTCATGTGTACGTCCGTTGTGCTGAGCTGCTGTGGTCTCCCGTTGAAGCTCTCCTCAGAGTACAAACCACCTCTTGTTCTGTGACAAAACATTATTTATGATGAACTGAAGTCAAACAAACGTGTGTTAATTAAATATACTGAAGTATTTTCAGCATCATTGTCATCAATTATGCCAAATAATTGTTGCAGCCCTATGAGGGACATCGAATATCAGTGCCAAGTGCCTTATCAATCCATTCAGTAGTTGCCAAGATTTTTCACTCACACCACAGATATCTCTCTCATGGTGGTGCTAAAGGAAAAGACTGAGGACCAGAAAAGTCAACAGGCTCTATACTCTTGTGACCATGAGTGGTTGTTGAGATATTTCAATCTCGACCAAAGTGGTGGACTGACCTGCTGATTCTGTCATCCTTGTGGGCAAGCCACTAGCATGGATGAAAATGAATACGTTCTGGAGAAAAAAAAATATGAAAATTAAGAGATAGTTGCAAGCATGCTAACAGCAATGAGTGCAGCAGATAGTACAGATATTCCAGAAATTCTCTGCGTGGCAGAGGGCCGAATAATGATTGTGAAGCTGGCTGAATTCCAAAAGCACAGAGCGAATATTCCCTGGTGAGGGTCTGAGAAGCTGTTAGATCGAAGGGAATGCTTCCCCGAGAGACGGTGTGCTCTGAAACCACATGCTGTGCTACAGGAGTATAATATACACACATGCTGTACATATAGCATTCATAACACTGAGTCACATCAACGATAACACTCCAACTCCTTCAAACGTGTGTCACAAGCTTTTATGTTCCTCACAGTAGCAAGTTCTGTGTCCATATAAGTTTGGGTGGATATCAAAATTTAGATTGTTGCATGGTTGTTTTCGGATGCACAGGGAAAACCAAGGAAAACATGCTTTTACCATAAATGATGTTAGCTGTCCCATGAGGCACAGAACTGTGAGGTAATAAAGATACATTGTGCCAAATAAAAACTCAATGATTTCATTTATTTTACGTATTTACATTGGAAAAACTAGGCTGACCTACTCCAGAGGATGTGTTAAAGGATAATCGAGCAAATTTGACCTCACCTGCAGAAAGCCCCCGACCTGATTCCCACCTCCTGACATCAGCTGTGATCATCCTCACAGGCTTTATTTACAGTAGACCCCATACAATTTCAACCACAATGATGCACAAAGAGCTCAAAAGTTTAATTATACTCAAGGAAGGCTTGAGTTTTCAGTGACTCTTATTGGCATTTTGGCAAAATCTGCTGGCCTAAAAATATAATTAATTACCAGCTTTGGGGATTCAAGATGCTGTGTCAGTCAAATTTTCATAGTGGCATGGACTTTAAACTTCTAGTGAGTGATTATATTTGACTACAGCTGCTGACTCCTCTGAGCCAATATAAATAGGGCCCATTTGATACAGACTGATACAGATTCAGCTAGAAACACTACAATGAGAAAGTCTGAGGAGCTCAGCAAAGATCAGAAAAAGTAAACCATTGATGAAAAGTAACTTGGAGCCATTTCAAAGCAGCTACAGACCCCCAAATCATTTGTGCAATTGCAAGTATGAAGTGCAACGCCACGATCACAAAGAAAACATTAACTATCACCTGCTTCTGAGAGACAATTGGTCAGGACGGTCAAGAGTCAACCAGAAACCATGTGGCCCCAATAAGCAGAAGTCTGTTTGGAGGAGAGAAGATGAGGCCTTTAACTCCAAAACCTACCATCATGCATGGAAGTGGTAGTATTATGCTCTGGGGCTGTTCTGCTGTGACTGGGACTGGGCAGCTGTGGGTTGTCCACTGGCCGTTCTATTTCACTGCCCCTCTCAATTTTAAAGTTGTCTTGGGCAACGCACTGAGAATGAAAACAGGCAAGCACCTTGCATGGAAGCTTTGTCACCGTTGGTGTATGAATGGATGAATGAGAAACATTTAAATCGCTTTGAGCACCACAAAGGTAAAAAGCACTGTATAAGTGCAGACTGTAAGTACGAACCATTAACACAAAATAAATGGAATAATGAAGAAGGAGGATCGCCTCCACATTATTCAGGAAAATCTAAAATCATTGTAGTTTTGTTTGACAACTGAAGAGAGGGTGACGAAAAGAGACACAGGAGTTTCTTGGTAGATAAAGGTCATAACAAAATCAATCTGAGCACCCGAATGTGGACTTAAATCATTTTTAAATATAAAACTAGACAATGGAGTGTACATATAATCCTAGTCTTGCCTTTGCTGCTGCATTGCCCTGTGGACAGGTGGCATCTTTCATTCCAAAATGGCTAGTTAATCACCCCAGCATGTGTCGCAGAGGATGGGGGAGTAAATGCAAAAATAAATGAAAGAGAAAATACATGCTATCTTGCCTCCATATCGAGTATCTCAATGAGACACTTTAAAGTGTGTGAATGTGCAAACAACCTGCTTATGTGTGAAATTGTGGTAACTAAACACGTGTGTGTGTCACTGTGAGGGTGTGCACATTTTATGTGGTAAAGGCTTCTGTATCGTAAAAAAAAAAAAAAAGCAGTGTGATAAAGACCCCTCGGGTGAAAAGTTCACTAACACACACTCGCACACACTGTTCACATGCGGACCATGCAGTGCAAATGCTGTCCTCCAGCAGTGAACGAGGCCACTCAGAGCCATTTTCATTAATTCCACGCCATTAATGAGCGAGAAAACGAAATGGAGAAGGAAAATATGGCTATCAATCGCTGGTGTTGTTGGCAGGTGTATAATGAAGTATCAGAGTCCAATTGAATTGGCCCTAATTACACTAGCCTCCAGATATTGCTTCATCTGTACAAGTCCTATTAATGTGTGTGTGTGTGTGTGTGTGTGTGTGTGTGTGTGTGTGTGTGTGTGTGTGTGTGTGTGTGTGTGTGTGTGTGTGTGTGTGTGTGTGTGTGTGAGCAAGCAATACATAGATGCTTGCAGCCTTAATACAAACACACACACAAAGATGCATCGGCTGCTTTTGCACGTTTGCATTGCTCTCATACAGACTCGCACTCACAGACACACTCTGTCATGCTTTGCTAACCAGTGGGTGGTCCGTGCCCTGCGTCTCCCCATACTTAATTAGAGGAGCAGCACTTAAGAGGAAATGAGATTATATTAATTGAATTCATCTGATAATATTAGGCCACCACATCACTGGTGGTCTATCCCTAAAACGGCAATCAAATCAGACCACAGAGCGCCACAGAGAGAGCTGCTACGTGTCAGTGTGTGTGCCTTTGTGTGTGCCGCAAAAAGTAGAGACCCTTATTATGTTAAATCCACTAATTTAACTTAAAATGAGAATAAATCTGCCAGCAAAGTCAAATAATGTTGCTTCTTACCCGTTCGTGTAGGATTCTTCCTCGTATTTTTTGAATCTCTTCCAGATAGATAGATCTCTTCCCTTCTATTTCATTTTCTCTTCCCTTTTTTTCCCCCCCACCCCGCAGAGTTGTCCCTATATTGCGGTGATGCAAAGAGTATCCGTGATGATCTAAAGGTTTAATTTCTTCACTACAGGGCCTGTATAGATAAATAGATAGAACCTCATAAAGGGATAGCGGTAAAGCAAGCATTTAGTGTTTAACGGCAGGAGGCTGACTTGTTTCTGTTGGGGCCTTAATACACAAGATAGTGGATGATTTGTTCAAAGCATTGCTTTTTAGGTTGTTTTAATAAAAGTAGGGGGGCTATAATACTCTCCTGAAACAAAAGCATATGAAAAAATATCATTTTACGTCTACTTCATAAAAAAGCTATAACTATGGCTACTGCACTGACATGCTGCTTCTCAACAGCTTCCACTGCAATGCACAAAATATAAAAATGAGTTAGATAACTTTTTAAAAAAGAAAACAAGTAGTATTAGATGTCATTAATCTTTTGTTCTCACAGATCCTCTAATGTGACAATCTGTTCAACAGGCTGCAGCAGGGCCTTATCAACACAGTCATACACTGAGAAAAACACTTAAATCAAGTACTTCTTAAAATTTCAAATTTGTGTAGGGAATGTTTTTTCCTTGTTTACCTGCATTGTGTCGTTTAAATGAGCAGTACTCAACAATAATGCTTTTAGAGCAATGAAAATGTTGCCTCTCATGACTTCATTTCAAATTAAGTTGCAGCACTCCTGTAGTTATTCAGCAGCAGGAGGCAGAACAGAAGTGAAGTGAGCAGTCGACACTGTTACCTACAGGGCCACATTCATACAAATACTCCTGAAAACTGAAAACACAACACAGAAAAGATGGTCCACTAACAGAAAAGACATGGAGCAGACATAATTTGACCTCTCAACAATCAAGTGATTTTATTTTTCACGATATATTGATGAAGTTTTCAGATTTTGACACAATAACAGCAATAAAAACATACACATAACCGATGAAAACAGACAGCTGAGCTTACCAGTATGTACAGTATATACATATACATCCACATACATACATATACACATATATACATATGCATATACCCATATACACGCACATACACTACCAGTCAAAAGTTTGGACACACCTTCTTATTCAGTGCTTTTCTTTGTCTTATTTTCTACATTATAGATAAATACTGAAGATTAACACTTTTTTGTTTACAACATAATTCCATATGTTTTCTTTTATAGTTTCTTCTGGATGAATCTACAATGTAGAAAATATTTTTTTTTAAAAACATTAAATGAGAAGGTGTGTCTAAACTTTTGATGGGTAGTGTACATAAATAAGATATCACACCAAACAGACCACACCTACATACAAATGATTATTATTATGATTATTATTGTGATTACTATTTATAAAGCAGACAATTTCTTCCATGACAATAGATGAAAGTTCTGGTCCAAGATAGCGTAGGTACAGTATTTGTGAGATATTCCAAAGGAAACAGCTTACACTACCCAAAACCAGGTCTTAAGACCAGGGGCCTTGTCACTGGTCCATTCTAATAGTTCAACTGTCCTAGCAGCAAAAGTAAGAATGTCATGAAACCTTCTGCCAGCTGCAGTAGTTATATTCCTGTTTGCAAAGTACAAAATCCGAGACATCGGATCTAAGTCTACAACTCTGTCAGATATGTTTTCACAAAGTATATCAGACCAATATTTTTGTCATTTGTAACATGACCACAGGCAGTGGGTTAAAGGGGAACTTCGGGTTTTTTTTTTCCAACCTGGGGTCTGTTTCCATATGTAATTTCATACATGTGAGTGATGGAGAAATACATTTTCGACATAGCTCCAGTATTTAGCCAGGCAGGCAGCTTAGCAGCTCAGCTAGTGAAAAGTATGGGGCAACTTGTGAAATGACATATGAAAACATATGACATATGAAAACAGACCCCAGGTTGAAAAAAACCGAAGTTCCCCTTTAAGGGGCCTATTTTGGTTTCACATTTGAGACTAAGGAGAAAATGAGGAATCAAAGAATTGTCTGCAAAATTGGATTGCCTTAGTTTGAGTACAGATAGATATCTTTTTAGCATAACTCCAAATATCCTCCCATATCTCCTCATCAACAGTCACCGACAAGTCTTTCTCCCATACATTCTTATTCCGGTGTGTATTAGCAGATGACGTCATGCATTACATTATAGGATGAGCTGAAAGACCCCTTCCCTGATTGTTGAAACAGCAATTTTTTTCAATAACAGACCTCTGGGTAGTCTGGGTTGTGCTCTTTGTAATATAGTGCCTTACTTGTAAGAAACTAAGAAATAACCATCAAAAAAAATTTGGAGCTGATACTTCTTCATTCGTTGTTCAAATGACATTAGATTATTATTTGAAAATAAGTCTGCCGGTTTAGCTGTATGGAGTTATATGCCTTTTATAAACCCACTGCTGGACATTGAGTGGGTATTTTTAGCCCCAAAAGTTTTGTCATTGAAAATATTAAAAATAAAAACTATTAAAACAAAAACTGTGGCTGAGAGCTTAATTTCCAAAGACAAAACAACAACGCACATAATCCCGTGTGTCTATCAGACGCATGCAAATCACAAAATAGGATTACCATGACCTGAATGACTGAGAATCCTTCCACACAAACTTTCAACAAATGTCCAGCACGAAGAGGCACTCGAAAAATACAGAAATTAAGTTAAATGAAATACATTTAAAATCTTCATGACACACTGAAGACCTGCAACACTGATGGAAGCCGAGAGCTCTGAGTGTTCATTTCAGTTTTAAAGATGTGATTGATAGAAGTGGACATAATAGAAGCATCAACTGTGTGATAAATGATTCCCACTGTTCTATAGTTTCTGAAGCTGCTTGTTTTTGCTGTGTTTGCAGTGCATTTTGTTATGCGTTGTCAGTGAGTTTCTTAATCTGCTTAAAGTTGCAGTGCATTGAGCTGTCTTGGCTCACGAAAAGGAACAACTTTCAGTGTAATGTAATACAGTTCAACAGCGCTACAGTCCACATCGTCCAAAAGGAGCATAAAGTTATACTGACACTAAAACAGAACAAAAACTGGGCATTAAACTCTTCATGAAGACACAGTTTATGGCCGAATTGTTGTCTGTTGACTACAATAGTTTGAGGTAGGTGGACCTTATAAACTAGCTACTGAGTGTATTAAAGCCATATTAAATCCAGGAAATACAATAAATAAAGACATGACACTATAATTTATACTGCAGTGGAAAAGCATAGTAAAATCTAAGAACACCCCGTCAGTCAGTGACTTAAAGTAAAGAATTAAAAGATTATTAACAGAAAAAAGAAGAACATCACGGCGAGTAGCAGGGTAAAGAGAGTTACAAAAAGATAATGAAAGAGGAGGTAGAAAAAGATCCACCTCCTCATTTCATGCTGGATAACTGCTGCCCTTATTTTATGGATCCAGTAGCTATTAAATGGGTTTTTGTTCTCTCACCTTCCTAATGGAAGGCGGACTGTGATCAATATCCATGGTTTGAAGGAGTGAGGGATTGCTATTATGCATCAATATGTCAGGCCAATAAAATTACCAAATTGTGTAGAGCATGTTTGGTTGGTACCAGCTGGAATCCCAGTCCATGTACCTGAAAGTGGGCCTGATAAAGTTGTCAAAATGCTTTGCTGTGATTTACATTTGTGGTCAAAGACTGCATAATATAAACTCCTGAGTGTGAGCTGTAAGACTGATGTAAGGGCTCCTTTTGACTAAGTGCAGGTTGTTACCGTCAGTTTCTGATGAGGTTGTTCTCGTTATTGATTACACTCAACTGCCAGCCCCTTGAAAAAAGACACACCTGCATTTTCAGGTGTTCCACATTTCAAATAGCAGTTTTTCTCAGTTGCTCTCTGATACTCTATTTTGTGTTCTGTTACTTCATGAAAAAATACCTGATGTGATTCCCTCTCTGGTCCTCTCACCTCTCTTTATCTCCTCACATTCTCCATCCTCCGGTCTACTTTTTAATCTCTTTTTATGCCACTTGTCGTTGTTCATACTGTGTCAGTTCTCTCACAATGTCAGCCTCCTCCCTCTGTTCTCCACCTTGTGGCAGCTCCCAATGCTGTGAGGAGCATGTTGTCTCTCCACTGAAGTGTGCGTTGGCTCACGCTTCTTTTCGATGTTACGCCCGATGAATGTTATTTGTGAATTACAGTAGAGATATACTTTTCCAGTTCTATCATTTCATCTCATTCTCTTGCCATGGATGTGTATGACTCATTTTGGTTACTCCAGTTAATTTCTCTCTCTTATATCTATATATCTATATATATGTATATGTACATATATGTATATATATATACACAACAAACATATAAACGCAACACTATTATTTTGGCTCCCATTTTTTTATGAGATGAACTCAAAGATCTACATTTTTTTCCACATACACAATATCACCATTTCTCTCAAATATTGTTCACAAATCTGTCTAAATCTGTGATAGTGAGCACTTCTCCTTTGCTGAGATAATCCATCCCACCTCACAGGTGTGCCATATCAAGATGCTGATTAGACACCATGATTAGTGCACAGGTGTGCCTTAGACTGCCCACAATAAAAGGACACTCTGAAAGGTGCAGTTTTATCACACAGCACAATGCCACAGATGTTGCAAGATTTGAGGGAGCGTGCAATTGTCATGCTGACAGCAGGAATGTCAACCAGAGCTGTTGCTCGTGCATTGAATGTTCATTTTCTCTACCATAAGCCGTCTCCAAAGGCGTTTCAGAGAATTTGGCAGTACATCCAACAAGCCTCACAACCGCAGACCACGTGTAACCACACCAGCCAAATTGGAAGGAGTGCTCCAAATGGCCATAGAAAGAAAGACCAAACAGAGAGTAAAAGGTCAGCCATCATGCCTGGACAAATCAGAGCATGAAGTGGCTCTGAATGTCCACTAACAGTTTCAGAAAGTTCCGCATGCAAATTTAAGAAAACGCAGCTTCCTCAGTCTATTAGAAACGAGTCCTTGTGACAAACTTCAGTCTGCACCCCACCCCCACTACCATCACCTCTGCACAAAGGAAGCGTTCGTCACTAAAATGGGGCCCCCAGGGTGCTCTTAATGTTGATTTAATCTCTATTCATGGCTAGCCTGGCCCCTTCCATGACCTGCCTCCCCAGCACACCCACTTCTTTTCAGAACTGAATCCAGAGGTGACATCTTGACCAGGGTCAGGGGCAGGGCTGGAGGTGGGTGGTGGTAAAGGCGGGGTGAAGAGTCACTGTCTGACCAATTAACAGCTCATTCAAGAATGGAATCAAGCCTTTTGTCTCCAAAGGAAGTAGATTGTAGGGAGGGATTGTACACTGCAGAGTCTGAGTGGAGGAATGAGTGAAGGAGATGGTGACAGAGTGAGTGAGAGAGAGGTACAGTCATAGAAGGAATCAAAATAAATCACAAGAGTTTTTCTCATTAATGTCAACTTTACTTGCCTATTTCTATTTTACCGACACCTTGTTTCAGAGCCATCCTTTTCTTACCCCGGATGTCTTCCCATTGAATCAACTTCTTCATATTAGTCTTTACTATCTTGTCCTCTCTCTCACCATAACAATCAATTAAACCTGCAGAATATGATATTATAGCACTGTTTGAGTGTGTGTGAGTGTACATCCACACATTGTGTCATAATTGTCACAAAATGGATTTATGACTCCTTTTCCAGCTGTCTAAATGGTGGCTGACTGATGGGAGCCTTTACTCACTCACTTTATTGTACTTGCATTAGCGCTGTCATACATATTGTTTCGGATAAACTTATGTCAGACAGAAGCAGACACAACGAACAATTAAGTGCTTGTGTAATAAAGCAGAATATTTTCACATAATTGTAGTACTCAGATGGTAGCAAAAATACCCATACTTCCAATAATATAGTGTCTATGTATCAGCAGCCCTAGCTGTTGTGATATTGGTAATAGCACAGTGTTGAAACACGAGGACAAAACTAAACATGCAAAGGTTGTGGTTAAAATTAGCTTCTTAAAAACAGACTGACTCCATACTTCCCACCTTTCCTAAACTTCCTCCTCCTTATCTTTCCTCTTCTTTCACCTCTCTCACATTTTCCCTCCGTTAGCGAGAAACAAATCGGACAGGCACTGCTGAATGTGCACTAGCTGTCAACTATGCTGTAGCCCACAACTGTGTGTGTGTGTGTGTGTGTGTGTGTGTGTGTGTGTGTGTGTGTGTGTGTGTGTGTGTGTGTGTGTGTGTGTGTGTGTGTGTGTGTGTGTGTGTGTGTGTGTGTGTGTGTGTGTGTGTCCAGTCCTGGGTCCAGCCCATCCATTACCAATGCTAGCAGCAGTGTGTGTGACTCATTCATAATAGATGCCCTGACCAGTGCCTGAGATATATATCATCCCCACTATGAAGGGGTCAGAGATTACGGTCCAATGGAGCCACAGAGTTACAGGCGAGAGAGAGGAGGTCGAGGTGTCATGAAAGACAACAGCCGTTAACCATCAATATCTGGTTCTAAAATCTAACCTGGTCTGGAAGAAACTTGAGGTTAAAGGTGCTGAACAACACGCAACTTGTCACACACATTACCGTTGAAAAGTTTGGTATCATCCAGAAAATTTCAGGTTTTCCATGAAAACACACACTTTTATTCATGCGGGAACACAATTGCACAAGAGTTTTCTAATCATCAATGAGCCTTTCAACACCATTAGCTAACACAATGTAGCATTAGAACACAGGAGTGATGGTTGCTGGAAATGTTCCTCTGTACCCCTATGGAGATATTCCATTAAAAATCAGCTGTTTCTATCTAGAATAGTCATTTACCACATTAACAATGTCTAGACTGTATTTATGATTTATTTAGTTTTTTCTTCATGTTTTTCTTTTTTTTTTTAAATGCTTTTCTTTCAAAAATAAGGACATTTCTAAGTGACCCGAAACTTTTGAACGGTAGTGTATAAAACACTTGACTTCAACAAACACATTTTTAATTTTCAAAATTCCCTATGTTAATGTCATAACTGGTCAGCAATATTTGAGCTCAAATGTAGACTAATATGATAATTTAGTGTCTATTCTCAAGCTAAATACAGACACTAAACAGGATTTTAAATTACCACTGCTCCAAATTGTCCAGTTGGTGGTCTCTAAAGGTGGAGGAGGTAGCCTGGCAGGACTGCCCAAAGCTTCTTGCTTTACAGTCACATCAATTTTTCATCTCTTCATCTGGATATAGACTACCATTCAAAGGTTTGAGGCCACTTAGAAATGTCCTTGTTTTTGAAAGAAAAGCAGTTAAACAGATGATCGCTGTTGGTTCTCTGGTGAATTTGGGTTGGTACTTGTTCACTCTCATGTTAAACTTGACAGTCTTGCCTTTTTAACCATGCAAGCAATCTACAGCATGAGCAACACACATCGAGGACAATCAGAAATAAAACGCATTCAGCAGTCTTAATTTGCTTAGAAAAGTGCCCTACCTTCTTCAGCCTGTTGATAAAGCTTCCTGATCATTCATTGCTGACAGGAGACTGACCTGTGAGGAACCTCAGCTGGATAGATTTGAGTAGTGACCCAGATAATCATCTAATCTCACAATAGCAAGAGTTTTTTACAAGTGGCCACATGAGATTGTGTCTCCAGTCGCGCTGTTAGTTTGGATTGTTTGTAATGGTGAAGCCTGTCCTGTTTGCTTAACCATGGAGTTCACTGGTAAATCCCTCCTAGAAAGGAAGAGGAACGGCTGGTGTTCTGCTGTTGAAGTGAAATTAGTGTTTTGTGGTTTGAAAGTGACCTCTTGAATGGTCTTGTAGGAGGACCACCATGTAGTAGCCATGTGACTTTTCAGAGTAAATCATTTTGTTAGCAGTTTTACACAGTGCAGCACTTCAGTAGAGAGGCTGTTGATCATGTTGTGACACGGATGTGAAAGTGACATTTTTTAGCACTTGGTTTTTGTTTGAGTTTCAGTTTCTTAACAGCATCACTGTCACTAACTCATTTTTATGGCTGCTATTTTCTCTCTAACTTAGAATTCTGGTGACAACTAAGATTTTAAGTTTTGCTAAGAGTTTTTCAGATCCCACTAGGGGCTGGTGATGGAAATAGAGATAATTGTAGCATTTTTAAATGACTTCAACATTGATGACCAGAGTTTATGTTGAAATGAACTTGAAGGTTATTAACAGGTTTGACAAGTGTGAACAGTTTTATCATGTTTCTGTCAATATTATGTACAGTATGTTCACGCTCTTTACAATTTAACATGATGCAGCTCTGCCCATCACTTCATACTCTTCTTAGGTGTCAGGTTGTTTGGTTGAGAGAGACAAAAGGGAGTAAAGTGCAGAAAATAATTCATATCTTTCATCATTTTTTTGCCTTTTCTTCTTTTTCCTCCTCCTTTCATAAATTATCCATCTTGCTCTGCTTCTGTCTCAGGTTGCTTCCCCTCTCCATGTCACATTTAACTATGAGTTCTTCTCATGCCCCCACTTCACAATCTTCATTACTACACCCCCATCCATCCATCTCCTCCTCATGCAACATCCATTTTCTTAGGCATCACCTTTGGCATGTCTTGCAGAAAATTAATTTGATTGGGCAGAGTGCTTGCCAGTCAATATTTTCAGCCAGAGAGGGAGAGCAAGTGGGATTGTGGGTAAGTCTCCAGACAGGTGCTGGGCGTCCATCCAGTTTTCCATCCTTTTCTCACACGCCACCGAGTCATTAACCATCCAGTGTTAGGTACGTAGCATAACTTATAGCTCTGACAATGTTCTTGTACATTTCCAATGTGTGGCTCAAGACCTAACACCAAATCTATGCTTATTTGGTGTGTGTAATTTAAATAGACATACACTACCGTTAAAAAGTTTAGGGTTACTAAGAAATGTCCTTATTTTTGGAAGATAACATTAAATGAATCTGAAATACAGCCTAGACATTGTTAATGTGGTAAATGACTTTTCTAGCTGGAAATGGCTGATTTTTAATGGAATATCTCCATAGGGGTACAGAGGAACATTTCCAGCAACCATCACTCCTGTGTTCTAATGCTACATTGTGTCAGCTAATGGTGTTGAGAGGCTAATTGATGATTAGAAAACCCGTGTCCAATTATGTTATCACATGAATAAAAGTGTGAGTTTTTATGGAAAATATGAAATGGTCTGGGTGACCCCAAACTTTTGAACGGTAGTGTACATCCATGCTAATTTTTTTACCTCACATTTAGCATTATTAACATGATTGATTTGCAACTCAAGTTCCAATTAAAAAAATGAAACTTTGTCCAAAATATGAATCATGTTCAAAATGGCCGCTTTCCGTTGGTCGCCATGGCCACACCGTCAGACTGTTGCGGACCATTTTGATAACTTTTGATCACCCATGACTGGTGTACATCCGGACCAAATTTCAGCTCTCTAGGGGTTGCACTGTTTGAGTTAATAATTTGTGAAAATGTCCAAAAATTACAAAATATGAATCATATTTCAAAATGGCCGCATTCCATGGGTCGCCATTTCCATACCCTCAGACTTTTGCAGAGCATTTTGATAACATTTGAATCACCCATGACTGGAGTACATTCAGGCCAAATTTGAGCTCTCTCGGAGTTACGGTGTTTGAGTTTATAGATTTTGAAAAGTGTCCAAAAATGACACAAAATTGTCCAAAACATGATTCATAATTCAAAATAGCCGACTTCCTGTTGGATTATGGGTAATGGTGCAAGAGCCTTTTTTGTGCATCTTGACAAGTTAGATATGCGTACTGAATTTCGTGGCTCTAAATGAAACGCTGTCCGGGGGCTGAATTTTCTTAATTTTCTAGGGGGCGCTGTTGAGCCATTTTGGCACGCACGTGTGCCATTCCCTTAAAATATCAAATTTTTTGCCGGTCCTGATGTGTGTGGTGATTTTCACATTTTCATATATGTTTAGGGGGTTAAAAAGGCCGATTTCCCAGACGATGAAAAAAAAAATTAAAAACCCTAGCGTTTCAATAGGGTCTTCGCACCGTTCGGTGCTTGGACCCTAATTACATGTCCGAAGTACGAACACAAACATATATGATATGAACACAAACACACAGTTGTGTTTTGGTCCCTTCAGAGGGCACTGCATTGACTACATTTATTTCCTCAAGACTTGCTGCAACCTTAACCCTTACGGTATCCTTCAGCATTTCATCCATGTGTTCTAGTAGAAATAATAGCATGTGAAAAAATGACCCCAAAAAGCCAGTTGTAAATGAATGTATTAATCAAGCAAAATGCATCTCTGTCCTTGTGAAGTCCCTAGTGGCTAGGACTGTTGCCACACAGCAAGAAGGGGTCTTGACCTGTTTGGGCCTTTCTATGTATAGTTTCTGTGTTCTTTCTGGGTATGACTGAGTGTGTTTTCTCCAGGTGCTCTGGTTTCCTCATACAGTCCTAAGACAGGTATGATAGATTAATTAGTGATTCTGAATTGGCGGTAGGTATGGTGTGAGTCTGCATGGTTACCGGTCCCTTTGTCAACCATTTTGTCTGTTTCTACCCATACCAGCCCACTGTAGCTGTCGGCTCAAAAACATCTTATCCACTGCTTGGGCCTGGCGGGGGTCAGCTTAGGCCCCACAGGCCACTGGAGTTGTCAAGCTCTGGTAGAAACCCTGGTTATATTTTTGGTTTATCCAGTATCCCTCGTGTTGTCCTGTGCTGAGATCATCAGTGAACTTAGTCTGTATGTGCCGAGCCTGTGAGGAGGTGCTCCATGCTTTTATATTGTCACATCAGTCAGAAACTCACATTAGGTAGTGATGCACTTTAGTCACAAAACAACACAAAGAGGCATCACCAACTAGTCAACAATGAAATTAAACAATAATTACTCATTTTTAAAACATGTCAAAATCTGTGATCCAAGGAGTGACATTGAGATCTAAATTAAAGGAAGAAAATACGTTGAATGGGAGATGTGTCGAGAAAAAAAGAGAGTGGCAGAGAAGAGAACAGGGAAAAGATATTTTTGAGCTGCCACTGAAAGAAAAGAAAGGGAGAGGAAAAGCAAAGGAGGGCGACAGAGAGATGGAGCAGGAGATGAAAGAGGTGAAGTGCTGATTTTAGAGGAATGGCTTGTACTGGCACCGGACTTCACTACAAGCCCTCCTCCTCCTCCCCCCAGTGTTAGTGTGTTACTCCCCATGGCCCAGTGGTGACATGGCATTTAATAGACTCCCCGCTGTGAAACAAACTACCTCAATTAATTCCTCTGACTCTACCCTGCCCTCTCTCTCGCTCTCACACCCTCGGGTGTGTGTGAGTGTGTGATTTAAGTCATCTTTGGTCCAGTCTTTTTGTCTCCCTACTGGCTGTATAAGCTGCATTAAAGGACAGAGTCAGTGCTGCCTGCTCCAACATGATTTTGAGATGTTTGTTTACCGCATGGTCTCATTTACCAAACCATTTTGACACTTTTTCCATAACCTTAAGGGTCCCATATGATGAAAATCCATTTTTATCTGTTTTTTTTTTATGTCCTATATACTTGGAGATGCAAAATATAAAAGCTGTGAACATATGAAGCAGAAGCTTGCCATCCCTCTAGTCCCCCCAGCTCTCGGGCCTCCAAGGTTTACAAGTCAGTAAGAATTTTATTCCGTTGCCACGTAACTGAGGAACCAATAGGCATCAAGCTTCCAACTCTTACTGCCTGCTGCTTCCAGTTGAGACATTTTGAATGAGCAGCTGCCTCACAGTTCACCAGCTTTATTACTTTGCAGAGCTGCTTCTGCTAACTTTGTGATGTCGCAGCAATGAGCAAAGCACAGGAAATGTTCTGCTGTTGCCTGCAAGACTGAACACGAGAGTCTCCATGTAGTCACAGCATCTGAGGAACCGAAGATCTAATGGATTACTTATATCCCAACAACAGGGTAATATGTGACCTTTAAGTATCAGTGCCAAGTTATATGTGGATACACCTTAGTGTGTGTGTGTGTGTGTGTGTGTGTGTGTGTGTGTGTGTGTGTGTGTGTGTGTGTGTGTGTGTGTGTGTGTGTGTGTGTGTCGACCATAGTGCTTGTAAAAGTAGCTACAACCTCCACAAGCTTTTCAGAAACAAATTGCATATTTTTACATGTCTTCTGGAAATCTCACTCTCTGCTTCATTCTTGCAGTTTTTCCCTTCCACTCTTCAGCCTCCTCTCGCCCTGCCTCTCATATGCATACATTAAATCATATTTGCAATTGCATTTCTTGACTTGTACGGTACGCTATGTGAATATTGTATCACAGGGGTGTGCATCTGTATACTGGTTTGATTTGAATTTGTACCTGCACTCATACGGGCAGTGCCTCAAGGAGCAGAGCCTGCAGGTTGCTGCCTAATACAGCTGTGTAAACATTAATGCGTAATGGTTTAGTAACAGGATCCGTGTTCCTGACTCACCCTCTTGATAGAACCACTCAACCCCAGCTGTGGTCAGAGGTCTAGTACTATCAAAGCTTCCATTTTATTTCCTAATGTAAGGCTTAAAATGCTATTTGAAAGCCCTCCTGACACTGACATAAATCTAATTTTACTGGAGAAACTACTTATTTTTGCAGCCCAGATTTAAATTTCTCAGTGCTGTTAAAATTTTGTTTAATTTCTTTTCTCTTTAATATGCAAAATTGGGCATGTTACTTCCAAACCCTGGTCCCAGAAAACTTCCAAAGTAAGACATAATAAATAAGACATGGCCTTTGTGCCCTGCAGTGCACATGACATGATAATGATGGTTGGAAAAGTAAAATAATAGAAAATCAAACTGTCTTATGTAACATTCCATTTAGTTGGTGCACCCGATTATTTTATTGGCCAGCTTAAAGGGTGTACACATTCACATGCAGTGAAAAACAAAATCATTCAGTTTGAGTATAAAGAGAAAGTGTCAAACAATGTGTCACTTTGTAAATGCCAGAGAACCAGAAGCTGGCGTTATATCATCAGTGTGTCACTCACTGACAGTTTAACTACTCCTCTACCCACGTCTCCATATATTCCCTTAGCATGGTTGATGTGTAGACTGCTGTAGCTGTAAATCAGGCTGGTCCAGTTGGGCTGACTGGCAGTATTTCTCTCACTCTCTCCATGCAGTGATGGCTTCATTAAGGGGAAACTGCCTGACAGTGCTAGCCTCCGGCGCTAAGCGCTAATCACACGGCTGACCTTGGGATCCTGGACAGTGAACTACTCACCACTGGGATGTGTGTGTGTTCTGTGTGTATGTGTGTGTTTTTGGTTGCTCGGGGGCTTGGCTGGTATATGTATTGGCACAAAGGTGAATACATGTGGGGTATGAAGGCTGTGGTGACTGTCAGACCTCAGGGAAAGTTCATGGGTTTAAGTTAGACCAAAACAGTTTCTTCATATTTTACTTTATCTTCACGACAGATATCCGCTACTTTCAGCTTTATCACTCTTTCTCCATTCCACTGTGTTTTTGTTATAGGGCACAGATGTGTATTTTCATGTATGTAATCTCAGACTGAGACCATGATGGTGAGATGAGGAGACTGTGGAGGTCAAACCATCTTTTGGACAACTTATTGTGCTTCTATTAGCTAAAGATAGTTCTTTATGGGGATGGCTAGTGTGACGTCATGGACCACTTCCGTGTCCAAGCCGCGGCGTACCGAATGAAAACACAATGGCAGTAGCGAAAGAACCGGTCACCTTTTTCACTGTGACATCTTATTTTGCGGATTTTCCGAAGTCGGTAAAGCGAGGTCTTAACTCTTACAACTCAAACAGAGTTGTAAGAGTTAGTGTGCTGGCAGGTGGTTTTAAAGGGAAAGTGCAGGCGTCAATGAAAAGGAAAACGTACAGTGTTGAGGTGAGTAGCTAAGTAGTGTAAGCTAACAAACACAGGATGTCAGAAATAAAGCTAGCTTTATCATCTGTGTGAGGTTAAATGTCGTTTACTTGGCTTTGTTAGAGTTGTTATGTTAGATTTGAAAAGTATACTCTAAAGATTCCCAGCAGCACACTCTAGCGCTAACTTCTGCCGGGAGCACATGGCTAATTTGCATATGTAAATAACTACGCATCTCTTTACACTAATCATGAATCCATAACAGTTAAAACAATCTTAGTCAAACATTTTTAGCAAGTCAGTCCAAGTATTGGACTCAATTAAATCCAAGTCACATAGACCCATATCCTAGTCGAGTATTTTGGGCAGATTGGTCAAGCAAGTCCAAGTCCCCAAAACTGGGACAAAAGTCTCCCTCGGCAGACTTTATTCTTATAAATTAAAAGTATAAACTTATTATCAGAGACTTTAATCTCGACCACTTTTAGTTTCTTTTGTAATGTGGCCCAAACACTCCTCATAACACAAAAAGATAACATGATTCAAGCGGCTAATACTAGCTAGCGCACGTTAGCTCCCGGCGCTAAATGTATTTTCTAAGATTAGAAATCCGACTTACCTTATCAGTGTCAGCCATCTTCTCTTCTCCTTTTCGTCCAGAGGAAAGTGGTTGAAAGATATCGTTTTATTTACATCATTTCTATTGTTGCAACACAGGACACAACACAGCACCATTATATCGTTGGTTTGGTAGGACACGAAAGTGACGTTTTTGGACACGATGACGTAGTTACTAGCCATCCCCATAACCCTGGGCATATGTTTAAACTCATTGTCCTGAGATAGAACGAACATGGGAGTGATCAGCTGTCCCTCTGATAGAAAATTTAATGGATAACAATCTAAATATCTGCCCTAAAATTTTGCACAGTACTGCATGTTTTGAATACAGCTTCCACATATTGGAACACCTTAGAGTAGAGTGTGATTTTCATTCATCATACTAGCCTTAGGTCACTGAAAATGTCCTAGAAAATAATTTCTTCGGTTGACCACAACTGTTTTATTCTGCATGAAAAGTTTCTCCTTTCCTTACATTAAATCTAGAAATCTAAAGGGAACACCCATATGTTAATAGGTCCCTGGCCTCTGATTTGACAAGTGTAGTGCCACTGACATCACGCACAACTGTCCACTGTTTACCTACTTTAAATCGCATACAAATGTCACCAGACTGCCAAAGAAAAAGCACACACGTCTTATTATTTGGTTTGTGCAAGGTGGTTTGTTGTGCTTCGTACCCTTCCCGTATGTCTGTGGATCTCTCTCCTCACCGGGAACCAAGCTTGTCTCTGAAATAGGCTACAAGTCAGTTGTCCTGATTGGTTTGTGATTCTTACTGACTGCATAGGTGTTGTAGAAGTTGATTGGCTGTAGCATCCAGCAACAGGATTTGCAAGGCAGGCTTGCTCAAGCTACAATGGGATCTTCTCGTCACTTCAACCAGTCTAACAGATCTACATCTCTGTCTATCTTGTTGTAAACAGTATCATCTTTATCTCAGGCAGTTGTGGGAATACATAGCGGTAAGGTAGCTATCTGTTTCAGCTTCTTTTGTTGTCGTTGCTCCTGTGTTCAGATCACATCATGCAACTCTCTAGGCAACAAGCTAGTTTTCTGGAGGAACTGACTTTCTTTGTTGAGCCGTTGCTGTCCTACCTTACTGTGATTGACACTTCTGTTGAACCTCAACCAGCAGTTTGATACAGCTACATGAAACACACACAATCTATGTGCCTGTCAGTACAAGACAGGCACATAGATTCAACTCAAGAGTCAGTTGCCAAATGGCTTGTCATCTCCACATGATATGCAATGTTTTGGAGAAGCACATACAAAATGAGTACAACAGCTACATTGCATATTTATGCCATTTAGCAGGTACATCTGATAGTGAGACGGATATGCAAGAGACATGCAGAAGCCTTAAGACCGTTTAACCACTTCCAGGACTCATCCTGAAGATGGCCGAGATTAAACAAAATACACACTGTGACTGTGTGTGACTGTTTACTTGTCTGAGGTGAAGAAAAGTTCACAGAGTGAGCTGCTGTTAGACCCTGAATGACCCTTTCTCCATGTCGGGATAATTCATAGTTAAACCTAAATCATGAAGTTACTACTGTTGCTGCATGGGTAAATGCAGCAGCTTCCTCTTTCTTTGGAGACACTTGTGAATCCTACCTCTGTCTGATGTTGCAGGTTTGTAAGAAACTACAAATGGTCCTCAACAGCTGGAAACTAAACTACGACTCTGTGTGTGACAGCTGACCTGTCTGATGTGAGGTGCACTGTCTGAAGTAGGTCTACAGAGAGGCTGTTGTTCAGTGTGCAAATGTGCTCAACCCTCTCACTTTAGAGACGTATGGATCCTGCTGCTGTCCGATGTTGCAGGTATTAAACTAAGTCAATAATTCGAACCAGGTAGAAGAAACAAACTTTAGGTCTTTTTAACATCTTGTTTGGAGAAACACTGAGATTACATTCATTATTGGTGAGTATCAATATTCTTCAAGCTGTTAGTGTCTGTTTTCATCACAGTAAATGTTTTATTCTTATTGGCATTTCATTTCGTTGCGTAATAGGTTTGAAATTGTAGAACAAAGTGAGTGAAAAAGGTGTGCTGTGATTTTGGCACCTGAACTATGTTTTTGGACAAATATTGGTGCTGAAATGTGGAAAAATCCTTCCTTAAATGAGCTTCACAAAGTACTTCTTCTTGTGTATGTCTATCCGTTACTATGTCTGACCTGGTAAAACTTCTACGGATAAGCGACCAGGGTGCACATTTACAAATGCAGATGATGTTTTTAGTAGCTTTTAGATTAACAGCATGTGTAAAAGAGACTTAACATAAGTAAAACAAACTGCAAAGAGGCAGGCGGTGGACATATGAACATGTCCACAAATACACAATGATGTATAAATGCTAAATAAACAAGTATTGATTAATGACTAATATGACATTTAAAGTTTAAAAAAAAACTACATGAACAGACAAAATATAAAGTAATAAATACTGAATGTCCATTTAGTTTGTCTGTGATGCATCAATGCCCCTAAGCCCTCACACTCCTACTGTTCAAGACACATTTACACACACACACACACACACACACACACACACACACACACACACACACACACACACACACACACACACACACACACACAGCGCTTTCTCTGGTTGGTTTCCTACTCTGTCACCAACGTTTGTCAGCTTTTAGGCTCACTGATGTGGAAAATGGACTTTATTTTTATGGTGTGACAAATTAAAAAGAAAAAAAAAACTTCCAGTCTCACACCATTAAACCAGGTGGGGGTGGAAAGGGAAATCGGGGTGAGAAACATAGAGAATGAATTGTGAGGGAGAGGAGGAGAGACAAAGAAAGGCACCTGAGGCAAAACTGATCTGTGTTGCCTTCTAAATACCAGCTACCAACCATCTCTATCCGTTTCCTTATGGCACCTGTGACGCACTCACAGGTTTACAGACAGAACACACACACATTGCTCAACATTAGCAGTTTTCTACTTAACAGCGAACTGCAGCCTAGAATTAAAATGCAGTTATACATTTAAATGATATTTTCTATTGAGATATTGATGCAACCTTTTTTTTAAAAAAAGCAAAATCCTGCAATGAAGTGTAAAAAGTACATTGTATGCATTAACCATTCAAAATGATTATTATTTCACATAACTTTTACTTGATTTGAAAATAGAATATTTTAATAAATGTGAGCATAGATAGATAGATAGACCTAATTAATAACATAGTAGGAATGATTACATATTATTAACTCAGATGAAATCATTAGACAATGACAGTGTATAAGCTTTCCAAAAGTAGAATTTATGGCAGAGCTGTGTACCGGATGGCATTAAATGCACAGCAGGGCTAATAAAATCCTCAGTGTTTACTGTATTTCATTTGTGAAATGTTGAAAAAGTTACATCATATGTAAATTCAAAAAAGAAGCTTAGCTGATAACATATGGCTGATAAATGTGTTGATATATACAGCTGATAATAGAAGCAGAAAACACACTGACAGATGCACATATACTGATATTAAATGGGTTGTTGCTCGAGGTACGTACCCGTAGCCTGTGGACTACGGATATGGCACTTGCCATTTGCCAATCAGATACGCGAGATCTGGTCACGTGACTCCCGGTAGACGCTAGCGGTACGGACCCGTAGCATTGGTACTACAGGTACGGACCCTAAACCTGACCCTAAACCTAACCCTAACCTTAACCTTTGCTTACCTTTCAACAGTTTGCAGTGGTTAGCAGCTTCTTGACTCGCGTACGGGTCCGTATCTGTCTGGCAAATGGAAAGTGCCGTATCCGTAGCCCACAGGCTACGGGTACGGGTCCGTATCTGTAGACACTACCTATTAAATGAGAAAGATAAAATTCAGAGTGCAATACCAAACAGAATATTTTTTGTGGTAATGTAAATATAAATTGAGATGAAGTTCTAGTGACATGACATTAATGCAATACATGCAAGCTACTATCAATATTTCTAGTTAATATTTAAAATTTTAACAATAATTTTAAGCGACCTATTTCTGAAATTCAAAAGTGTGTTACTTTCACAGACTGGTAAACAGCAATGTTACATAGTCCATGTCTGAAAGAGGTGTTATTGTCCACCTTAGACTAAGCATTTATTCAAAGACAAACACCTACAAAAAAAATTTAAAAAAATAAAACACCACATACACTGAATCCTTCCCCCTGCCTCACTGTCAGTCTCTCTCTCTCTGACACAAACCTGTACAATCCCCTCCTCCTCCACACTGTACACTCACTGCGTATGCCATTAAACATTCATGCTGTAAACCATTAGTCCTTTTGTTCTGCTCATGCCTGCTATGCCAGCAGCTGCCACAGAAAAGTTGTCTCTGAATGCCTACTGTGTCTATGAGTGTACCTGTATTACTAGATGGTATTTACGGTATTCCAGTCTGTGTTATACATCTGCACTAAAGTTGATGAACACATTCAGTATAGAAATAAAAGCATACATTTGGTGCATGTCTGTCTGCTGTTGGTGAAACAGTGAATGTCGTCACAGAAGGATCTCTCTAGATTTATGTTATTTCATTTTTCAGCCATTTTATACCAGTCTGGCCAACACAAGTCTTAGCAGTGTGTGTATGTGACTGTATGATTTAGAAATTCCAATTAAAATCTGACTTAAAATATCTGATATGTTGTTTAGCCTATTGCCCTGTGTGTTAGTGATGCATGGGATCTGCTATTGCTAAGCCAAGCACCGCAAATAATCTTTACACCTAGTTTTATACAGATAGATTTTACACAAACACAGAAATCCCCACCAAATATATGTGGAGCAAAACTAGGCAGATACCCACTGATTAGACACACGCACACGTCCTGGCTGAGCAAATTCTTGGTGACCACAAACTGGCAATCAACAAAACAAGAAAAGAAGATGTCATTTCCCCGATCCACAGACCCAGAGATCCCAAATAGAGCAATAAACTCCCCACCATGTTCTATAGATGTACACACAGATAGCACACTGATATACACACCGACAATGACAACAACACCAGATTGTACACCTAAAAAGGAACTAGGGTGGAATAAATATAAACAAAAAAATAAATTAAATACACTGGCAAGTCACTCTCAAATCTTCAGCGTGGATCCCTCTGAGGTCCAATGCTAAATGTAGAAAGTTAGAGGCTTATATGATCTGAGTGGCTGGCTCCATCCTTCATGCTTTATTAAGCAAACATCAGCAAACTCAGTGAACACACTTTGAGTATATAACGACAGACACACTGAGATCTTACAGAGTCGCGGTAGACTGACACATTTCTAGGAATTTAAGTGCAACTGCTCTGAGACACACACTTCAGAAAGTCCTGTCTATGTGAATTCCCCATTACACACACGCTCACTTATTTACTGTCCTCCTCCCATTGAGCCTGTGTGAAACCACTCTAATGGGCACACTGGCTGGATTGACTAAGCGATGGAGAGAGAGGAGGCCAGCAGGACTACACCATGAAAACCATTGTGTTCAGAAAGAATCAATCACTACTTTTCAGTGTAATTTGATTCCATTCACAAAGGGCCGGGAAGCAATTTTAAAATGGAAATGCCACTTGACTTCAAGTGGAGGAGAAAGGGGGTTGAGGACGAGAGGGAGAACTGAGCCTATTCATTCGAGGCTGGCGTGTGTTAAGGCATCTCTCTTTCAGCATGATGTGGTTACTCACACTCTGTCTTAAAATGAGCCTTATGAGGCACCAGCAGCCATGTCTGTGTTGATGTGTGCATGTTTGTGCGCCTGCACGGATTCTTCTGGGGGCCAGTTCCACCTTTATATAAATACACACTACCATTCAAGATGTTTGTGGTCACTTAGAAATGTCCTTATTTTTGAAAGAAAAGCATATTTTTTCAAAGAAGATGACATTAAATGAATGATAAATCCAGTCTTGACATTGTTAATGTGGTAAATGACTATTCTAGCTGGAAATGGCTGATTTTTAATGGAATATCTCCATAGGGGTACAGAGGAACATTTCCAGCAACCATCACTCCTGTGTTCTCAGGGGCCGTTTACATGAGGACCATCCTAACAGAAAACGCAAAAGTGGCGTCCTGTCATTTCACGTTTAGACGAGCGGTTTTGAAGGAAATCTGCGTATATACGGTGACTCTATAGTGTGTGGAATTCGATTGGATATGCATGCCAGGCAGCTGGGTGGCGCTGTGATAAAACTCTGCCATGTCTACGCGCATGCGTACTATCTCCCTTTTCGGATCTCCGCCGCGGTAAATGTTCATGAATGGAATCTGTACAGATTCTGTACGTTTGTTGGTACGACTCCTGTAGTGTACAAAGAGCTGCCAGAGTTGCTTGAAGGTACGAAGGATGGAAATAATCACACATCTTTGTTTACGTCCTTGTACCGACCGGCAAACCAAAGCACGTATGTGACGTAATCGCGTACGCGACGTGGTCAGATCTCGGCAAAGTTTTGCGTTTTGCTGTTTAGACGGAAACGTAATGGCGGAGCGTTTTCTACTTTTCCACTCTGGAGGCCGTTTCAAATTTTTGCGTTTTCAAGCCCCCAAAACGCCGTCCTCGTATAAACGATAGGGCGTTTTGTTGAAATAGTTTGTCGTTTTTACCTGCAAGCGTCCTCGTGTAAACGGCCCCTAATGCTACATTGTGTTAGCTAATGGTGTTGAAAGGCTAATTGACAATTAGAAAGCCCTTCTCCAATTATGTTATCACATGAATTAAAGTGTGAGTTTTCATGGAAAATATGAAATGGTCTGGGTGACCCCAAACTTTTGAATGATAGTGTATATGTATGTATTTGTAAAGCACTTTCATTAATTCACATTTCTTCATGGAACAGTTTATCCATCCTATCCACATTTCGACATGTTGTCATACCTAAAACGTAGAATCAGTCATTTTCAGCGCTTGGCGTTGATGAAACAAGAACTAATTAAGCATGGCTAATATTCTTCTGGCACTGTGCCAGAGTTCACATGGCCTAGATTTCAAATGCCTAACTAGATCATTACAGCTGTGACACTAAGGTACAATCAGGCAAACTGTACAGATATATCAATGCTGACCTAACACTGAATATTCCTCCCTAGTGCAAAGTGAAAGATTTATCCAGATTACTAGCCAGTGATTTCTGCTGAAAATCTGCAGAAACACAATCTTAGTGACAAATAAACCCATCCTCCTCCTTATACAGGATAAAGTTAACCACAGAACACATATTACACTTGCAATATGCACCAAATTAAATAAGCAGATTCAAGAAACAGCTCACTCTGTCCCCACAATACTTTAGATGATTATATCCTTCTAATCTGGCATTGCCCATCACTACAATACATTTAAAAGAAACCACTAATAAATTGTCCCTGATATTAGGGCTGCTGTTTTCCACTCTTCCAATCACTGTGCTTGTTAAGTGACTCATCATCAATCCTCAACCACAGCATAAAAGTAAACCTTATCACTCTAAGTGCCGACAAAAAGACCGTATTCCAAGATTGGAAAAACAGAAAGAAATTAAACTCTATATAGACACAGAACACACAATAGGAATGGTGACTGCTTCTATTAACTACAAAATAAAACAGTTCTAGCAATCACGGAAGCTAAGCATCACTGCTCTCTCCCTTTTCGGACACACTGACACACTGTTATCCTTATTATTGATTCCTTGTGTTGTGTTCATCATTATATTATTATCAAAATTAATATTGTAAGAGTCAGTGTTATGGTTGCTGTTGCTGTTATTACCATAATTATTGGCAGCTTGATGATAATAGAAAAACTTTACTATTTGATATAATCATAGTTGTCACCATTTGGTTAACAATTATTATTACTGAGTCAATACTTGCTACTAGCTGCTACTATTGCTATTAGTTGGGATTGCTCAGTTATAAAATATATGTTTGAACTTGATTAATTGATGAAACTGTCAGTAGCTCATAAAATCTGCAATAATATATGTATACACCACAAAGAATACACTGTGCAATACAACACATACACTGTTGTGGTGTGTGCTTTTTCATGCTAGCTTATTATCAGAAAGGCCATAGTAATCCTAAGGGCCTCAGTAAAAGGCAACTGGCAGCTTCTTTTTTTGGTTTTTGAAGACACTTCATCTCTAATCTAGTATATACAAGTGTACTTATTCCCACCGCCAACTCATGTGTCCTATTAATGGCCCAATACTCACATACATAGCAGTTTTCATCTGCACTGCTCGGAAACACCACGTAACAATGTTCCTAACTAACTTTATATGCTCTTTCCAGAGTACAGGATTTAACAAAGCACGAAGCTTATGTAAAGTCCGACTGTGTTGCTCCTGTTGCCTGGTCCAAGCAAAACCAACATATCCGTGTTCATGTTACTCTTACACAGCCGATATATTGCCAAACTCACAACAGATATCAACTTGGTGATAACAACCCAGAAAAACAGCATATTGTTTCCTCCTTGCTCTGTCCCTTTCCTCCCTATTAAACTGTCTGGAAAGGATCTCAAGGCTGCATTATAAGTACCTGATAAGTGTTGTCATGGAGTCCCTGCCCTGCTTAGCTGCTCCAGTTTAACACAGATATCTTCCTTAAGTTCTCATTCAAACTGTCATTTAAGGTGTGGGTAGTCCTATACTAGCTTTGAGCCAAGGAATATTGTGCTATGTTCACATCAAATTCAGTTCACATGGCTATTGGCACTTATTAATAAACACCATAATGCCAGCTGTTCAGCCAACATGCTGCTAATGATGGAAAAACTCTTCAATCCACAGTTTAGTTGTGAAGTGACACATCAAGAGGTAGCATACAATTTCTCTCATCACTGCTTGCTGTGGTTGAATTGTATGATTCATCAGTCTCCACACTGTGAGACTGCCCTCCTATAAAAGGAAATCCCATAGGTCATTTGTGCAAGCAGCTTGTTACAACCCCTAATTAGGTTTTATTGTGACAGCGACCTCTAGGTAATAGTAATTATGACAGGAGCAAAGGAGCATGTGAGGTGACATATTGATAAATGTATGCTTCCTGTAGTCTTAATAGGGAGGAGGTCAGGGTGGATGTTGGATGAATGTATCATGTGAGGCCACTGTTTGTTTCAAATCGATAGGTCATGTTACCTTTGACCAACTGTTACTTCACCAAGGAACATGGCGGAGATATGTGACGATCGGCATACGTTTGTCCGTCTGTCTGGTTGCTGACAACATTACTCAAAACGGACAAACAGATTTGGATAAAAATTTCAGGGAAGGTCAGAAATGACACAAGGACCAAAAGATTAGATTTTGGCAGTGATGCAGCTTATAGTCTGGATCCACGGATTTGTTAAAGATTTCTGTATCATTGCGAGATTGCAGCACAGTGTCACTGTAACTATGACAACAAGTGAACACTACATCATCTGCCTGCTGACGATCACATGATTGCAATCCTACTACAAATGAAGCGCCGCTGACTTATTGGTACTTCTCCGTTGGAAATGATGCAACGACTGAGCAGCCTTGGAGGAGTAGTGCACTCTCGGTGCTTTTCTTGTTTTGTATTGTAATCATGTTCATGTCGTTCTCTGTTTTAACTCAAACCTCAGTCTTTGTATAATCACAGGCTGCTTTTATGTCTAATTCCTGCTAAGGAGAGGAAAACATATCTGGACTATATCATGCTTCTATGGGACTATCCAACCCGGTCTCACGAGGATTTGTGAAACTGTCACGTAAATTTTTGTTTCAGTTTCGTGTGCACCAACACGATTTCGTCATGTTTTTCGTGCCGCTCACAACGAAATGTTTTTCGTGTTGCTCACAACGAAACCCGCTGTGGTAATCACATCTGAAAGTGGTTTATACCGGCGGATTCATGACAATCTAAGCTGTCCATCGGCGTATACTGTTTGTGTAATCGCGTTTGCAGCCGTCGGACATTCTTAGAATCGCGTTTGCAGCCATCGGACATTCTTTAAATTCCTATGCAAATTGGTAAGTGTACCACCGGGTTAGGGTTATGGTCAGGGATGATGTAATGCAAAATATAGCGTTGGATTCGCAACGCTTTTACATTAAAAATATAATATACCCATTCGTTTGAAATACGTTCTGAGTGGCACGAAAAGTCCGCCGTTTAAAATACATTGGTGTGCATTTCGTTGTGAGCGGCACGAAAAACATGAGGAAATCATGTTGGTGCGCACGAAACCGAAACAAAAATTTACGTGACAGTTTCACGAATCCTCGTGAGATCGGGCTGGACTATCCCCATACGTTAGGTTCTCTGTGGTTTTAGGTTTGATCAACCAGTCAGGTTATTTCTTAGACTGCATAAAATTAACAGAAGTGTGTTACATATGTACATATTACTGACTGTTTACTTTGTCACTTTGAATTTATTTCCCCTTGTTTCCCCTGCTGCATGGTTGTGTCTGTATATGTGTGTGTTTTTGAAAGAAAAGGAAAATAAAAGGTAGGAGGGAGATAGAGGCAGCAAACATGACACCAACTGGATTAGAGGTGGTGTGGATGTTGAAAATTCAGTTAAGTCACACGTTAAAATTTTTCACTGCTTAATAATTGATTCTTTCTCTTCCCCCATTCTCCCAGAATGTGTAAGCCTAGAGAAAGAAGTGCTGATGATACAGTTAAAGACAAGAGATGAAAAGAAGATATGAAAAAAACACAAAAATATATAGACGAATCATAATGTAATGGAAAATATACATACAAATAAATATAAATATTAGAGTGATTAAAACCACAACAAATACCTCCTAATGAGCTTCACTGGCCCCATCATCAGGATATACAGTGGGTGTTTTCATGTGTGTGTGTGTGTGTGTGTGTGTGTGTACATCTGTGCTTTGGTGCATTTTCTGTTTTGTTTCTGTTTTTGCTCATGCGTTATGACCTCTTTCATTACCAGGGATACCGATACCTACTAATTCAAAATTAATTTTATTAGATGGGAATATCTTGGTCTCTGTCAATATATTATTCCTTACTTCTTTTTTTCATATTTTTCCAACAACATACTCTTCATCCCTTCACCCGACAGGAAATTATCCTGTCATAAATAAGTTAAGCTTAAAGAAACTGCTTTGTGCTGTATTTCAGGCAATAGACTGTTTTATAGCATATAACAAGGCATTTTGTAACTGTGAGTTTGCCTCATAAACTCAAACTAAACCGATGACTCAGCAGTGTGGAACTTAAAATTCCACTCAGCGCCATCATTCTGGGAGATATGGAATTAGATGTAATTTAGAGCAACGAAATAATTTGTGAAGGAAGGAAAGTGTGTTTGTGTGTCCGGGTGGATGTTGGGGTGAGTAGCTGTCACTGGATTTACTGCAGATTATTTGTGTCTGTGGGTTTTTTCCTCTCAAGCACTTTACTTGTTAAGGAACAAGTGATCAAATTGCAAATTAGCAACATGTGTGTGTGTTCAGCAGACACAAGCCCTCACACAACCTCGCATACACTTTAGAGAAGTACAAACACCTTCAACTCATCCTCTCCCTCTCTCACTCTAATGCCCTCTGATACCATGCAGAATAAACTGTCACTTTCAGAAATATCTCTCTGTCTCACATGTTGCTCCGACTTGCTTTTTTTTTTTGTGAGCAGCTTCTAATGTCCTTTTAATGAAACTGCCTTTCATTTGCTGTGGGAGCCACAGTGGCTTCAGAGCCTCTCACTTTTATTTAATCTCTTATTCATGATGCTCATGTTCACTGCTTCTCCTTAGCCTGTCCTCACAGTCCCTGTCAGTTTGTAGCGGAGGACGTATAGATATATGATAAAATAGAACGGGAAATGAAAGGGGAAAAGGACATCCATGCAAATACAGCTGCCGCACCCCCATCCTCTGCTCTCTTCATATTTAAGGAGCCCTAACTGGGTGCTTAGAATATGAATCTAGTTGCTATGAATTTCTCTGCAGCATTTAACTGCACCAACTCCATGCTTTACATCTATAAGTGTGTCACAATGTAACTAATGGATTATTGAAATTTGGTAGCAGTATTTTGAAATGACGTTTACAGCATACCAGAATTCTATTTAAACACACTTCCAATAAATCATATTAGTGTGTTTTCCAAAGCATGAGGTTATAGCTTTAATTCTGGTAGCTTTCCCCCCACCCCAGGATACAGGTGCATCCTGGGTGGAGCTCTGGATGAGACGCAGTGATGACATTATGATGCTTGTGAGCAGTTTAGAGATCAGAAGGAGGAGAGCCAGAGCAGCTTAGCTGCACTCACATACAGCTGCAGGGGAGCAATCAGTTAAGGGCAATAAGGCTGATATCAGACTGTCCAATCACAAACATAGCTAAACTCTGAACTGCAAAGGACTGTCTCTGCAGTTGCTTGCAAACCCATGCATACTGAGCAGTTTTGGGTCGGTCACAGCTTTGGTTTGAAGGAAAAACCATCACCAGGACCCGAGCTGGTTGAAGAGTCTTCAAGAATTCAAGAACTGATGAGTTACAGAAAGATGGAGAAGAGTTAAAAGTGATCTAAAAGAGTTGAGATTACCAATGTACTGATAGAAATGTAGATTTAGTGCTGTGGGCTCCCAGCTGAGATGGTTACAAAAGCACAATAGGGTGCTTATTTAGGTACAAGGCACCTTAAAGGGATTATTAAAGCTGTTCATGAGTCTACTTTATACAAACCACAGTGTTTGGCTGCATGGAGCATGAAGTCCATGGTGTCACAAGTCACAAGGAACCCAGATGTAGACAGAGAACACGAGGGAAACACATTGGTACTAATAAACACTTATCTGAGTTACACACTAGTGGAAACCTAACAACATAGCAACACTCCAGGAGAGAAATATGACAAGGCGGAACAGGACAGGCTGAAGATCCAGAAGAGATTTTGGGTGACAGATCTGTAGGTACAGTAACTGGAGGCTAACTCGAGGCTGAGAACCAGTCAGAGCACTAGGCAGAGGAAACCGAGGTTAATATCAACGAGGCAAAGCACAAAAGAGCAAGAAGAGCCATTGTCTGCTTAGCAGTGAGCCGCTAAACGAGGATCTGAGCTTGGGTTTATGGAGCAAGGTGGTAAACAGCAGCAAGTGAACCGGTCTCAAGCGCAGGTGTCTTCATTTTTGTCATTAGACTGTGGACCAGGCTAGCACACACCTGACACACCCACAGTCAGGGAAAGAAAGGAAAGAGGGGAAGGAAGACTGCCTGCTAAGCACAGCAGGAGGCAGGGCCAGATACATGGCAGAATGCTGCAGAGAAAGTTCTTTCCTCTCAGAAAAAACATAGCTGTTTGCCTGAAGACTGCCAAAGATATGGGCGATGCAGTGGGCCATTAACACCAAATGAAATTTTAAAATCACTTCAAAGGAAATCTGCCGTTTGGAGTAGCCCAGTCAGAGCCCGTAGCTTCACCCAACAGAGAAAGATCTCAAGAAAGAAATTCACTCCAGAAAAGTCTAAGAATCTGGATGAACTAAAGCAGTTCTGCCAGGAAGGATAGTCCAAAATCCTCCTGAAGGTGGTGCCCGTCTGATCTGTAGCTTCTAGGATCACTTGTTTTATGTCATTGCACCCAGAGGAGACTCCACCAGTTCTTCAATCCATTGGTTCACTGACATGTTGGAGCATCATTAGGAATTGTGAGAGTGTTTTCAATAAAAACACATGATTTTTGATGCTCAAATCACATTTTTGGACACATTTATGCAGAAAGCCAGTTCATTCCAAAAGGTTTGCATTCTTTTGGTTCTTCCACTCTTTGTAGTGAAGCAAATATGGAGCACTTACTCCTCCATGCTGGACCAAGTGCCAGCTCCCGTTATTGTGGTTATCAATCACGCCCCTAAAGATTGTTGTGGTAACAGTAACCCAGGTCACCCCCCCCCCCCCCCCCCCCCCCACACACACACCGATGTGATAACGTTAGTGAGTGGAAAAAAGACGACAGGGAAAAATGGCAGGGAAAAAGTTTAACAAAGCATATTTTCCTCTTTTATGACTCCGTCTGACCTTTAGGGATATTAACATCTGACATGATGAATCGTGTGCTGGTGAGAGAAGAAAAAGAGGAGAGAGAGATGGATGAAAATAGGGAGGGCAGAATCACATTCCTCATTAGAAAGCTGTGCTTTAAGGAGTCAACATTTCTCCGCATCCCAGTCCTGCACGGACACACGCACCGCGTATATAAAGTATATACATAGAGAAGAGTATGTGATGGTGTGATATTAGTGTGAATGAAAATGAAATATGCTCCTCTACAGCCTCATCCTGCCCACATCAGCACTCCTGAGCCTGGAGTCCTATTAGCCCCACAGTGATAGACAGCTGCCCCTCCTCACCCCCGATACGCTCACACACACTCAGAAAGACTGCACACACTGCAACATGCACACTCAATTAAAGGCTGACCTTCTACCCTCTCTGGGCACTGTCGGAGGGTGTTCTACCACCATGTATGTGTGAGCATGTCTCCGTCTGCTGTGTTTCTCTGTGTGTCAGCAAGTGTGTCTGGGTGACACTGAAATAATGTGCATGTGCACAAGGGCAAACTGTCACCTCTAAAAGAAAAAAGAAGAAATTGAAAACAAATATATGTTTTGGTGAAGAGGTGCAGATGTAAATATTTCAAAAATCACTTTCAATTAACTTTTTTCCTAATCAGGTGCACAACACTATTTTATCAAACAGGAGTAACTTTACACGACTCAAACAGGTGGAAATAACTGACTCAGTGGAACTCAGTGAATAAACAGTTGTTGCTGCAGTGAGTATTTGACACAGCTGGTCAGTGTGTGTGGGATGGAGTTCAAATGAGCTACACTTTGTGGGTTCATGATAATGAAGGCGCATGTTGCAGAGTCCTGCGTTGTGGCTCACTGGTCTTGTTCAAAATTTTCTTCTTTCAGTCTCCGAAGGAAATGCTGTATTTGTGTCCACATAGGAAGGCTGGATACACTATGCTGCAATGGAAGAAGAAAGCTTTCAGAAAGTTTCAAATTAATCCAAAATTGAATGATTTCATCATATGATAGGCATGTCTTTACTAAATGAAAAGTATTTTCTGCGTTATATTTATTGATGAACAGAGAGAAGTCAGAGGGTCACCAAACCATTAACCTTCTTTGTTTCTGGTCACCAGTATATACATGAATGGAGAAAGTTTCTATTACTTTAATTTGGAATTTTTCAGTCATTTTCATTATTTTCTACACGCCATTTGTTATATTTTTCTTGAAACATTGCATTTTAGTATGCTTACACTGTAAACACTGCAGAAGCAACCTTTGCAAAACTTGTAATGTCCGTCCCAATTAAATTATTTTGAATTTAAGAGTGGATAATAAATACAATGTCTCATCAGAGAATTTCACCCCACTCGTTTCTTCGTCATCTACTTACAGTACATGCCCTCGTAAGTGTTGACCCTGAAAGCGCCCTCTTTTTGGGCAGGGAAACATGATGTACCAGAAGTCTGCCAGCTCAAGCATTTGCATTATTCAAAACACATTATGCAAGATATTCAGCAGGTGAAAACCCTCCTCCCCCACAACCCTTGCCCTGAAGAATTCCTGACTAGGCAGGCATCTTAGGATGACAGTGTGTGCATGTGTGCAAGTGTGTGTATGTGTTGTTGGGAAAGGATGTGTTTTCCTTTGTATATGTGTGATGGACTATCCATGGGTGGAATGCAAAAGGGCACTCCGGGGCGCTTTGGGGCACTCTGTACCCATTAGTCAGGGCAGGCAGACAGGGACATGGCAGCTGTGAAGCACAGGAACAAGGAGACGATGAAGAGGGAGGAAACAAATGTGAGGAGAGATGGAGGGAGCCCAAAAATAGGTCTCTGGGTACCACGGTAAAAAAAAAAAAAAAAAAGTGAAATATTTCAACAATCGCAAACTTAGAGAAAGCATCTGCAACCACATTGTCCGATATTATACACAGTCACAAACACCGGTGACAGAAAACATCAGTCATTCTTAAACAACAAACTATCTGGAAACCATTATAGAGAATTATAGTAATGTGACATTATTCCTCATTTTCCAGAGCCCACAAAACCTCTCTGAGGGACTCCTGGAATTCCCTCTAGAATTCCAGACCTCTAGAGTTTCCACTCTGGAAGCTGCTCAGTTTAGGGTTATGGATATCCCAGTTCTGATTGGAGTTTTGAAGTATATTGCTTTTGTGATTATGCATGTAAACTTGGTATCTTCATACTTCAACTTTATACTGAGTGATCTTATTATTCAATATAAACCTCACATAAGCAATTCAGGGTGATAAAGAGAGAAATGTCTCCACACCTCTTCAAAAGTTTGGAGTGACCCAGGAAGTTTCATGTTTTCCATGAAAACTCACACTTTTATTCATGTGCTAACATAATTGGGCAAGGGTTTTCTAATCATCAATGAGCCTTTCAACACCATTAGCTAACACAATGTAGCATTAGAACACAGGAGTGATGGTTGCTGGAGCCGTTTCCAGCTAGAATAGTCATTTATCACATTAACAATGTCTAGACTGAATTTCTGATTCATTTCATATTATCTTCATTGGAAAAACTGCTTTTCTTTCAAAAATAAGGACATTTCTCTCCAGCCTGGTGAATGTAGTGGAATATAGTGTGTCATAGTGTGGCTTTGAGGAACATATCAGAGAGTGTCATGGAAACGGGGCAGAATTCTCCTTTATTACTAAAACTATAGTCATCCTGAAGAAATGGAACATTGTGTAGATGAACAGTGAAGCAAGGATCGTGTGGTGGTGCCGTGGTTGCACAACTGTAAGTGCATCTTTGTATGTGTTATTGGATGCAGTGCTTCAGGGTGGGGCTGAACATGCATAAACAGTGTGTTTGTTCAAACATAGTTATAGCAAGCTGACTGAATGAAGCTTCATTTTAGAAAACTCTATATTTATATGCTGTGCCTCCTTCCTTGTATGTAATGAGTGCTTTCTGAGCAACACATAAGTTCTCAACAGCACTTCAGCTTTATTGGTCAAGTTTACATACACAGTAAATTTCATCCTATATCCTAGTGGCTTTAAATGTACTCAAGACAAAACACAATGAGCCAGCCTATACAGAAGAACCGTGTCGAGTTATCCAAAATGCCTGGAACAACCTACCTGCCAAGCACCTTTAAAAAAGTGCGTCCAAGTGTAGAAAGGAGTGTGCATTTGAATGCGACTGGTACACAAAGATGTATAGTTAAAGAGCACATGTATTCTTCATAATTTTCACACAACACAATGAATATAAGAGGCCAGATATTTGTTGTGGTACATCTGACTGTTTAAAAATCACCATGCTGGATTAGAACAGGTGTGAGCTCTCACTCTCTTGTGCCATGCTCTTAACCAAGATTATCGTAATCCAATTCAACTCAGCCAAATCAAGCATGGCCTTCACTGAAGACACTTCAGCAATTTATAAATCAAGTCCCTGGTTCCCTTGTGGCAGTCCGACCTAAATCAGCTCATTTGCATGCTTGGCTCCTCAGTCTTTGCATCCAGATTGGCAATTGATTAGCATATCCAGAAGCACCCCATGGGGCAGGCTCATTGATGAAGCACATGGATTGCTGGGAACCACAGGGTGAAACACAGATGCAGACCAGTGCATCAAATTATAGAGCTCCTATCGGCAAGAGAAGACAGAATTTCCTTCTGTTCCATTCAGCTGTACAGGTCAGGTCTCCTGTTAGCCGGCACAGCATCATCTTGCTTATTCTGTAATAGTTATTTAGGTATTGACTCACTGTAGTTCTGGAAATTCAGTTGTCATTAAATCATTAACTTTGGAGAGGTGGGACATATTTTTTAGGGATTCTCAGTTACTTTTAAAAGAAAATGTAGCATTTTACTCATTCTATGTGCAGGTTAGCCAGGACTGAATCCTGTATCCCTGTCAGTGCAGGGGAAAACCAAACCCAACCAATACACTAACTTGACGAATCATCTTATTCTATCTCTATTTCATGTAAAAATGATGCACAAAAAAGAAAAAATATACATGATTTTTTAATGCAATTATGCTATAAATAACTGATATATGCATATTAGTTTTAACAGTCGGTTGTTGTTTTTTGTTATTTTTTACTTTAAAATAACAACAAAAATCTGTAAAATATTGTCCTGGTGCGATGGTTTTGTCTCTGTGAACTCCTGATAAAAATATCCTCCTTTTTGTCCTTCTCAATGCTTCACTATGTTAGTCACTAATTGTATCTGATGTATGGTGCTGGGCAGCTAGTGAACAGTCAGTTTATAAGAGCTGCCACCTGCTTCTGAAAACAATGAAGATAAAAGCAACAACAGTGAACCGAAACAGCCATGTTTTGAACAAGTCAGTGGGCGGAAAGATGCTGAAATAGTCTGTGAAGCTGACGGGGACCACAGAGTTAGTGACAGTTGTCTGCGGGTTCATCTTTGCAACATCTTTCATCTTGCGCACAATCATTTGATCGATCCATTTTCAATTGATATAAATTATTGGTTCAGCTTCAAGAGATATATATTTCTCTACACATTTCCAACAAAATATCAGCCAGAGCTAAAGTGTAAGTGGCAGGAATAACTGTTTCACAAAACATTTAACTAGACAACTTAACAGAATTCCTGGGCAATAAAATCTCAGATTTATTTCTTGTTTCCCTTTAGGGTTGGTAATCAGTGAATGTTATTTATTTCACTTATTCCATATTCTTACTATCTTCTCATTCAGCAAGAGAACAATCCTTCACAACAAATCTTGGTGCTATACTGGTTTGAGCATTGTTGAAGACTGGGCTACAACACAGAGAGGAAAGAAGCTGTTTTATGTGCTTTAGGAGTTTGGTTTAGTGTCTGTGATATTGATGTGTTTTGATTTGTACATCAATTGTTCATTTGTAAGTCGGAATAGAATGCTGTCCCTGTCGCTCTCGTTGCCTTCCTAAGCTCTTTGTCTCTCTGTCTGTCTCTCTTGCTCTCCATCAGTCTCCCTCTGTCCCATCTCTTTCATTCCTCTTGTTGTCGCTGTCTCACTGTCTGCCTCAGACAAAAAGAGTGCTGTGATAGAAGGCCTCTATGAATAATGTAGTGTTGTTATCACTCTTCTCTGGTTCCTTTTACAATGAAATGGTCTTAAAGCATCAAACATTTAAGAGGAGTTCTCTCTCCAGTAAAGAGAAGATCTACTAAAGAGATTTAAGTTTATGTGCAAATGTCGTCCTGTACCTGTAGCACATAGGATTACAACAGTCATCTCAGTCACAAAGGAACACAATTAGATTAGACCACAGGAGAATCTTGGTTTATTATAACTTTAGTCATTGTTCTTTTCAGTAATAGAAGCTGTGTATTCACCCATGTAAAATAGAGTAGCCTATGACATGGCTGAGGAAAGACCAGACCAAAAAAAACTAATAGGAAGAGGAATCAGAATTATTTGGAAAAGAAAAGGCAGAGTGAACATTCATCACAGACCCCCATCCCCCTTTAACTGTGACCCGTTGTTTTTTCTGCTCACTGTTCTTCTATGCAGGCACAGTAATTTACTGATCATTTTGAGGCACTTTCTTACCAATAAAAATGATGCCAGTGCTATAAAAATAGAGCAGTTCTGTGCATTTATTAAGACAGATGCAGCTGTAATTAGAATCTATTTTGTCAAATGCATTTTGGACTCCATGCCAGGAGGTTTTTGTATTCTTGCTCAAAAATGTTTTTCCTTTTCTTCAGTTTTATTTATAGGAGTGTTCCAAAGTTGACTCACCAAAGTCTTAAATGCACAAATTTGTTTAAAATCAAAATGATGACTACTGCCTGTTCATGGGAAGATTTGTTTTGGTTAAAATGGCCATATAATGCATCCGGTCCAGCTTTGTTTGTGCTTAAGTTTTACTCACAGACAGGCCATAACTGAGTAAAGAATTTCACACCATGAAGCCTCACGCTTACGTCAGAGTACAGTAGTAACATACACATTTAGACATTTCATTAGTGGTATCATTTCATTCAAAAGAACAGGAAAATACATCTCCTGATGCTCCAACAGACCAGTGCTATACAGTGATGGAAATAATGAGGTTTCTTGATTAGGTATAAATCAGGAATTTGGGCGTGCCAGTCTACAACTTTAATTCTGTCCTTATTTAGCCATTTCTTTACCACTTTTATTGAGTATTTGGGGTCGTCGTCTTGTTGGAACATCCAACTGCATCCAAGACCCAGTCTTCTGACTGATGGTTTTAGTTTTTCCTAAAAAATATGGAAGTAAACCTCTGTCTTCATTATTCCATTTATTTTGTGTCAAGCAGTTAAACAACCCCGACGCATAATGCTACCACCACCATGCTTGGTAGTAGATTTGGCGTTCTTGGGATTAAAGGCCTCATCTTCTCTCCTCCAGACACAGTTCTGCTTATTGTAGCCAAACAGCTCATTATTTGTTTCTCCTGACCCCACAACTTTCCTTTAGAAGGCCTTTTGTTTCAAGTCAGTGATTGCCTTTTTCAGATCTGTGCTGAGCTCCTCAGACTTTCCCACTGTGCCATTTGTGGTTGAGTCTGATGAGTGTATTAAATAGGCCCCATTTTAATTGGCTCAGAGGAGTCACCAGCTGTAGTCGATTGTAATCACTCAGAAAAAGATAAGAGGTCATGCTAAGAAAATGTATGTGACGCAGCTTTCTACATCACCAAAATGTGTATTTCATATTGCTGTATTAATATTTATCGCCCAGCAGATTTTGTTATATTTTCAGATGATTTATAATGAATCGATGAAATTACTAAAATGCATAAGAATTCAGAGTTATAGGAAGTGTGGATAACTCTTGAATTTCATTTGTACCTTTTGAGAAAATGAGAATTACAAAATTGATCAGTGTCAAAAATTAAATGTCTTGTTTACATAAGAATGAAACTGTTCATATGACTGGTCAGTACATAATGCCTATTGAATAGTCTTAACAGGTTGACCAATTAAATACTAGTGAACAAAATCAGATAAAGCAACTATCTGCTTGTATGTTACGAATGTTTGTTATTCACTATTGAATATGCTAAAGATAGCATATTATATAGGATAATAGGAGCATGTCTATGTTAAGGAAAGTTCAGCAGGACAGCTTATCTCATCATCCCTACCAAATAAAAGCAGGGATCACTTGCTCCTCATACTTATCCAGTTTCGACTGAATGGTCGGAATACACAAGACTCGATTTCTCTTCTTGCACTCTTATTCAACACTATCAACATTGCTTCAATTGCCCACTATCGACACAGCCTCCTGTCCAAGGCACTCTCATTTGATTGAGCTGCCACAGCCTATTGCTATAGCCAAGTTAGAATCATTTAGCCTAATGGCTTTCAGTGGCCATGGCTTATAGTCAATACAGTATGTATGCTATCCAGAGAGCAATCCTAAGGTCTAATACCCTTGAGGCTTTTTCACTTATTAAAGCACAAACACAGACAAAGATGCAGAAAGAGGAAGAAAAATATATAATCCCAACACAAACAAATGTGGTACCATTTCAATTTACCAGAGCGCATGCACATAGATCCAAACAGAATGAGGCCAGTCATTACGGAGATGAGAGTAGTGGCTCATAAGGGCTGATGATATCTGGATGAATCCCAAAGGGAAGCTGTAGATTGCTAATAGTTATCTAGCTGCCTTTATCTGTGATCATGATACACTTAAGGCCCTGCTGATTCTTACTGCCACCTCATAATGAGATCAGAGACAATGTGTATCTGTGTTTCTGTGAGTGTGTGTACACTTTGTGAAAACTGTCTATTGTAGATTCTGCATTGTAAGTATTGAATTAAATCTGTTTGATGATTATTCCATACTTTATCTTCGGTGCAGGTGAAACATTTTTTCAAGGTGTTTAGTGTGTGTTACTGTAAATTATTCTGGTTTCCAAATCACTGGAAACACCGAAACATGCAATCAACTGATCCTACTTGCAAGTATTGTATCCAGGGCCTGATACATCTTATTCTTCTGTGCCAAAAACATTACAACACATCAGTGAGTCTCATGTTGCACTGGTTGACATGTTCATTTATTCTTAGAAAACAAATACTAAAATATATTTTGATACAAATCCACAGATAGTACAATGTTCTGCCGTCCCAAATCCTTACCAGAGCATCGAATGTGGATTTGCCCACTGAAAATAGCCCCTGTGGTATCTGTTTCTCACTGTTCCTACTGAGAAATGAGTTTATAAAAACTAAACTGACGGCTTGTTTGAGGAAATTGCTGATCCTTTTTCAAAAGGCTAATGAACTGTTGAGCTGGGGTCATAAAATATAGATATATCAGCCCAGTATCACAAACAAATGTGCAACAACTACATTGGTTCGATGGTCAGCAGTTTCTTGAACTATAATATTCTGCACAGAGGCCCGAAGCCTGCTTTATGCTTGACAGATCAGCGAGGTCTGTGCAGATGAATTACGTCATTTTAGCAGCCATGCCCCCTCACACGGCCCTTCTCAAGCGGAAAATTTTTGCATCATGCACCTCCAAATTTCTCTAACAAAACGGATGGAGACATGCAGAAAACTGGAGGAAGAACAGGAACTCCTTAGCAGCAGAAGTTCAGAAATACAGGCATCTATATGACTCATCACCCAGAGATCACCGTGGTAACCAGGTTATGAACAATTTCTAGCATGAAATCAAAACAAACTGCTGAAATGCAACTGTTCGGTAAAATGCCATGTTGTTAGTGGTGTAAACAATGTCAAACTTCTTCTACTCTAATTTAGTACTCTGGTAGACGTGTGTTTACGATACACTGCCCCCTGCAGTTTGGGAGCAGATGTCACATGGAGTATAAAGCCGCATACGTTCTCTCAAGTGGATTTCCAAGCATCTCATTTCTGCACGTCACATCCTTGCGGAAAGCATAACCCAGCCTTTAGATGTTGTGCCTATAGCCTGCTAAAGTCATTCTTCCAATTTAAGGGCAACAGCTCGAAATTTATTATGCTACCACTGGAACTTCACCTTCCACATCTGCTCCCGGTGTTCCTTTTTCTATGCTCCTCTCTGATGTTGCTGTCAGCTGGGATTGCCACATTTATCACAACTGCCCTCTTCTGCTCCTTGTCGACCACCACTATGTCTGTTTATCAGTCTAGAACTTGAAGTTCCACATCTGCTCTGTTGTTCACAGTCCCTTTCAATGGCTTGTTCCATGTGGAATTGGGGACTTTGAGTCCATATTTGGCTCAGATGTTTCTGTATACTCCCACAACCACTTGGTTATGACTCTCACTGCCAGCAAGCATCTTACTGGTACTATGTACTGGGCTGTCTCTGAGGCATCTTTACACAGGCTGCACCTTGGGCCCCGTCTGTGGTAGATCCCTGCCTCAAAGACCAGGTGCTTTGGGTTTTCTCTTGTGCTGCCATTATCATAGCATCTGATATGTCCCTCAGACCTGTTTGGATTTCTTAATGTCAGTCTCCTCCCCTATCAGCCAATGCCACATCCCACGGGACGACTTGATCTTCCACAATATTTTCCTTCTCATTGCTCTGTTTCTTCTTCCTTCCTTTCTTTGCAGTTCATCCAGGAAACCCATCTTGCTGATGTATTCATGGGTGCTCCTTGTTTTATCGTGGATTGTGGCTCTGACGCTGACAAATCTTCATATTGGGGTGCTGCTGCTCCATATTTATCAAGAAAAGAAATCTATCTAAATATGTAACTTGATATATTCAAGTATTCATCATTTTAATTTTACAAACATTGTCGGACTCTGTACTTAAACAGGCACAAGAATTTCTAGAGTGTGGGCCTGTCTGGATAAAGTGACACACATGCACAGCTCTCCTCCGTTTTTACAAGTGTGTGTCAGCATTGAACTAGTCTTCGTCTGCCGGGTGTGCCCGTGGTGTCAGTGGCTTTGTGCTGGGCTCTGATTGAATTGGGCACATAGGCAGATTTACATATGTTTGCCATTGTTACGGGGGTTAGTGAATATCATGTAGCAGGCCTACAGGGAGCTGGCAGCCAGCAGACCTGCGACACAGTCTGAATCCTAAACAGTCTCTCCTCTCCACCAGCCTCATCGTACTACTCTACATGAACATGATTCCTCTCTTGCTTGCTCTTTCTTTATATATCTCTCTCTCTCGCCGGCTTTCTTGTTCTTTAGCTATCATCTGATACACACTCACACACACACACACACACACACACACACACACACACAGGGGTTGGGTCGTGGAGTGTCCCCGCTTGGCCGGTGAGGGACTGGGAGTGTCGGCCAATCTCTGCTCAGTCGAGTGTTAAATTAGATTCCGTTGCCTCTCTGTCAGAGTTGGGTGTGTGTGTTTATGTGCGAGTGTGTTTCGAACACTCATGCATAACTCACTCACAGGGACTGGGTCACTGTCACACACGCTGATATTCGTAGCAGTAGACTGTTCTTAGCGTCAAGTGAGTGAGTTTGCAGAGCTGCAGTCATCCTCGTGATAATGATAATGATGCGGAGTTAAAGCAGCGCTGGCTAATATTTGACCCGCGCTGCTCTCCTCACCGTCTCTCCTCTTCTGTTCTTCACTTTCTCCGTGTAGGCAGCTCACTCGTTTCTTCACACGTAAAGCAAAAGAGTGACAACCTTTTTTGCAGAGGGGAGTCTAATTTCATGGTTTTATTAGGCTGCGAACAGATGGAGGTTATTGTGCACTGCGTAATTTATTAAAACAGTGTATTTCCAATGTAATGTTATTATTAAATGATTATATGACCACTGGGGTGTGCTTAGCTTGGTAGCAGATTAATGTTTTGTGTATGTTGTATGTGCGCGCGCATGCTGGTAACTGAAAGTACTCCTCTGGCTGCTGTTGTTGAGGCCAACTATTTTCAGCGTCAGACTAACTTATCGACAGCAGTGTTCATTCACAGGCTTTTGCTGGGAAAGGCACTGGGATTTTAAAAACAGGACAGTCTAATGGTGCCTGAATAAAATAATAGACAGACTGACAGGAGCAGACAGAAGTAATTAAATTAAAAAAAAAAAAAAAACAAAACACTGTCTCAGCAAGAAAATGAATAAGACAAAGTGTTTGGACTTTTGGTGCAACAAAAGTAAAGAGAGAGCACTGAATGCTGAACCCGACCAGGGCCATTTTTATCCAAAGGCAAAGAAAAGTTATTGAAATTTGACAAATTTTCTCCACGCATCATTTAGATGACCAGGTTCCTGAAGTGTAGTCCTCACTGCTATTATTTTCTTTGTGTTTTTCAAAACATTTTCTGATGGAACACAGATTTCTGCACGTGTCAGTCGATGCACATTCTCGATTTTACTTTTCTAAAAAATGTTGTTGAGCAATGCAGATGTCACCGTCTGAAATGACACCTCAGTGTGGTTGGACTGCTGTCTGTTTGCAGTCTGTCATGTTTACCTTTCCTTCATACCTTCCAGATAAGATCATCCCCACAAAGACATGGTTATAATTATATGATAAATAGAGAATCAATTAAACTGCATCTTATCTGATAATTTAGGCCACAGCGGCTGCAAAGAATGGTGCAATGCATGGATTAACGTAAAGTGTTTAATATTAGAGAGTGAAGGTGGACAGGCAACTCACACTGAAGTCAGGAAGAACTGGACTCACCTTGTCTCATATTCTTACTTTTTTTCCAGTGTTTTAGAAGAGACATGTTAAACCTAATTAAAGTGGAATCCAGCTAGTTCAACAACGTTACTTTTTGTTTACTGACAAAATGTCTGCAGTGTTTTGGGAGAGTGCTCCCTCTCTTTTCCTCCAATCTTTTTCTCCTTGTATCTTTTTCTTTGCCTGTTCTGTCTGGTGTCTGCAGTGCACATCAATATTAATTGCCCACTAAAGCAGCAAGTTTCTGGCATGTTTACACAGTCTGGCCAGAAAAACTGCATAAGGCAAAAGACTGCGGTTTGTCTATGAATGGATCTGTGTGTGTGTGGCCGGTTGTTTCACTCTGATACTTTGCACATACATCAAAATACAACCGTGCACTCTACAAGCAGGGTTCCACTTCGATGCAGGGGTTGGTGAGTGTTCATGACTCATGACACAGTCACATGACATCTGTGTGTGTGTGTGTGTGTGTGTGTGTGTGTGTGTGTGTGTGTGTGTGTGTGTGTGTGCACACCGTGCGTGTGTGTGTGCACTGGTATTACTCTTAACTCCATAAATCAGTTTGCACAGTGACACCACTGTGTGTGTGTGTGTGTGTGTCTGTCTATCTTTTTGCATGTCCCTGGCTGATCTGCCTCACAGACTCTCAGTCCCAATCTTCATTAGTTGTCTCTGTCAATCCAGAACAATAAAACTGTGGTGATGGGGGTATAAGGGACCCAGACAGTGTCACACTGACGGGATCGAACACAAACACACACACACACACACACACACACACACACACACACACACACACACACACACACACACACACACACATTTTGACTTGTGCATTCTGTATCACATCTCTTCCAGCTCCCCTGTAACTCTGTTCCACTCCCTATACTATACAGATACACAGGCATCATCAGGGTGTTGCAGCTCCAGGGGTGTGTGTGATTGTATGTCTCTGCCCAGCAGAGGGCTTGGGTAATGGTCAGTAAGTGTGGAGACAAGCCGTAGGCTACTTTTCAAGGGAAGAGCTGAAGAGGGGTGAGTCAATACTAGACACACACCCGCTGTGCAAGCGCGCGTGTGTGAGTGTGCGTGTGCGTGTGCGTGTGCGTGTGTGTGTGTGTGTGTGTGTGTGTGTGTGAACTTTTTAATTACCCTGCAATGAACAAATTGGTTTTGTTTTCTGCATAATCTCCTCTCACATAAACAAACAAGTGGTTCTGTTTCTCCTCAACATCTGCAGCGCCCTTTTGACAGCATCACTGGTTCGTTCATTCAAACTCAATTTTTCATCCCGTCTGAGCCTTGTTTTAAATGTTGAATGTATTTTAAAATGTATTTATTTTGTCAATAAAGGTGCAGAATAGAAAGTTGAATAAATTTAATATATTGTTTCTAAAGGTGTTGGAGAGGCTTTTCTTTTGCCAGCAGCATACAGAGTGTTTGTCTTTACTTATCATTAACATTGCACTTCACATAAAACTTCCCAATTCATCGTATTCATCATTCTACAGTGAATCACAGTGTTGGAAGTGTTCTTGCTATCAGTTATTTAATCCATTCACTGCCTGCTATTGCCAGAATCTCTTTGCACTGCGAGAGCACATTCACCCTGCTCTTTCCAAAAATGCTAAACTAAACTTCATTCTCAGTTTTCTGAGCATATTATATATTTGAAGAAAATGTATTATCTTCTGGATAACCTTTTCTTGTGACACATGGTGATGTAGCCATTTATTTTGCTGGTCTCTAGGAAATGGAGAAGCTTCAAAAAAGTTGTAAAAAAGTTGCATTTTGACACACACCATGACATTTTCCTGAATTTAACCCTGTAGTAAGCTTAACCAAACAGTGAGTAAAAACTGAAGGTAAACAATGAGTGAAAAGCCAATTCAAGTCTAAGATTAAAGGGCCCACACAGGATGTGAACCCATCTCTAGATGACGGTCTTGCTGCAGACTGGTGCCTGAATCCTTTCCTCAAACCTCCTTAAAAAAGACTTTGGGGATCTTTTGAATTAAAAGCCTTCCCTGTGATGTCAAGTATAATTACATAAATAACAGTTGTGCTACTATCATCTACGAGTTTTGCTTCATTTACAACGGAAAAGAAAACATTGCCCCACTGTCCGTATACTTGATGACATAAACATAATGACAGACTGAATGAAAAAAGGTTTTTAACCCTTTAAGCTTCAGTCAATTCCAGCCGTTTTCAGTACAAAAATCGCTAATATTCTATTTTTAAATAAAAAAATTACGAAAATACAGGGAATATTGGACGCACATCGCAAGGTGCATTTCCTTGAAAACGACCGATTCGTGGATTTTATACCGACTTCAGGACATGTTTTGGACAAAATAGTTTACTGGCTTGTGTCGTCTGGATGTAAAAGGTTGGATTATGGCCGTTTTTTGTGGAATCTTTTTTTCTGTGTGTAATAATGAACCCGGAAATGTGAGTCGCGCTGTGTGCGTTGAAGCCGTGTACAGAGAACGGATGGATGAATATTTGTTTTTGTCGGACAAATGTGTTTTTCTCACCCGCTGTTGTAATCGCATCTGAAAGTGGTTTATACCGGCGGATTCATGAGAATCTAAGCTTTCCATCGGCGTATAGTCTTTGTATAATCGTGTTTGCAGCCGTCGGACAGTCTTGAAATTCCTATACACACTGAAGCGTAAAGGGTTAATAAAGGCCAGTCTTTGCCAGTTCAATCAACACTTTTAGCATTTCAACAGGTAACCAGTGCTGTTGATCATCTGCTGAGAACAGTTTCCTCTCCAACTGTGCTGTATGCCACCGATGGGTCTTTGGGTCAATATTTATTATACTATATGTAATTCTAGAGCTAAATGCTTTGCATGCTACCAGCCATTTGTCATTGTCCACAACCAATAAAGAACACACGATTCCAGGCTCAGGGAGGGCAGCCATCTGACTCAGCTGGTTAGAGTGAGGGTAAGGAGGAGAGAGAACCGGACAGCAGATGTAGAACAGACAAACAATAAGAGAACAACAAACACTTGGTGGTTGGTGAGGCCAGTAACTGCAGATCAGAAATGACTAGCTCCAGATCCAGACACCCGCAGAGGGAACAAACACAAACTACAGGAGACAGAAGATGCAAAGTCAGTGATGTGTAATGGCGACATACATCAGTCCAATGTTTATATCCATTGAGCTGGAGACTTCAAAACATCTTAAACTTGTCAGATAACATCTAACATGGGCCTGCTGATGCAAGGTCTGTCTTATCCTGATGGCTGACTTGCTCCATAGTTTCTTTCAACCTGCTGGTTAAAGCATTGGACAGGATGTTGTAATCCATGCAGAGCAGAGACACAAGAGTACTTGATTTGATGTCCTGCACGTCACTATTTGTAAGCAAGTGACCAATAACTGGCATGATAATGAAAGAGAATCTGGCACGACACTTCCAATAGAAACATCTAAAAGATGGTTTTACTCAAATGTATCAGTTTGGGTATCATCTTCCTCATACCCACTGGTATAGAATGAGGAGGAAAACTTACAGCTTGTTTTTGTTTTTTTAATCTCTCCAGGTTTAGTTAGTTCTTGCCCTATGTCAATGAGGGAACAGGAGTGGATTATTTTTTGTGTGTCTGTTTCCTCTCTAGCAAAAAAAAGGGGGAAAGGAGGGATGTTCTTGGGTGTTCTGACATTACCAGCACACCCTTAACTTTAGTGACTAACAGGCTAGCTAAAACAACTTTTCATGTGAGGATTTTAATATGTCCTTGATTTTCTTTATGTGTGCATAATATCAGTCACCAGATCAAAAATGAACTGGCGTTTGCTCCGGAGACTAGAGTTAAAGTTCAGTCTTTACATGGCCCCAGTATGTCCTAAGACAGGTAAAAACACAAAAAACAACAAAACAACTAAGAGCATTCCCAGAATTTTTATCAAAGTTAAAATTAAATCATATTAGATTAAAATATTAGTACACACCTTTCGGTCAAATATTTCATATGTATTCATCTAAACACATAAAGCAGGAAATGATCTGTAAAACCAATATGTAGCATTTTTCACATCTTACAATATTACAATGTTGAGTTAAAAATTGTAGCAAATAAGTCAGGCTGAAGAGATCATATCTCCTCTTCGGTGGAACCATGTGTAATGTCAGTAGAAACAAGACCATTAGAGTAGACCAGCTACTTCAAGGCATGCTGGGAGGTTCTGTATGGCTGCAGTCTAATAACTCATTCTCAGTACAAATACAGTCCCCACCAAAGAATAAAAAACCCTCAGAGCCAGTCATTCGGTTTGTCACAGTTTTTCTGTAAAAAGAACTTTCTGTCTGCTCTGTTGGTTGGAGCATTGATATTGATAAAAACAACAGTGAAGTAAACTAAAACCATCTATTTCAAACTCAACCTCCACAGAAGCTGCAATGAAAGCTGTGGAGAACAGGAAAGCCACTTCTCCACTGAGGGCTGATGTTTTGTGGTCTAAGACTTTTCCTCTCACTGCCTCCTCTCAGAATTTGTCGATTCATTTCATTCATGCTGTTTTATACACTATTGCCCTTTTTTCTTCTCTTCTTTGGCCTCATTTACATTCACATTTCCAATTTTAAAGATGTTCATACATAGTGGGATATTTAAAGCAAAAGTAAAAACAACTAGTAGTTTCTTACCTTTCTTTAGTGTAAAGGTGTCCTAATCAGTAAGGACCGATTGCTTTTTCTTTATGTGGATTCTGGAAGAGAGCAAGGAAACCTCTGTATTCGCAAAATATTCCTATTTTTGTTTGTTTTGTTTCCTGGAGAAAAGACTTCAATATTTTGGCTGTGTAAGCCTTTCTTACCTGGCTACCACTCAGTTTACCTCGGGACACATCAGTGCTGTCAGACACACTCCACACTATCACTGCTGTCTGACTGCACCTGATTCTTACCGGCCTGTGTGTCTGCACTCCATCTGCCTGCTTGTGCCGACGCTACACACATTTTCAACCTTAGTACTATGTCTACATGAAGAATGTTTCCAGGCATTCTCCTCCACCATCTCAGCATCCTGTTCCCTACATGCGATGCCTGTTCCACCTGTTCCACCTACCTGTGTTTCACTAAAACTATCAGTCGTTCCTACCTGTGCCACACACATACTATCTATTTCACCACTGACCTCATCCTCGCTACATACCTCATCACTGGATTTGTCCCATGTCAGTCAGTCATTCCCACAATCCTGTCCACTGTTACCACTAACAGTGCCACTCGACAGTGCTATTTGCTCCCTCCAGGACAGACGCTCTCGGCTCTGCCTAATCAGTTCTGAATAGAGACATTTTACAGACTGGTCTTAGTTTTGGGCTATGTTGTTGCTAGAGGTACGGACCCGTACCCGTAGCCTATGGACTACGGATACGGCACTTGCCATTTGCCAATCAGATACGCGAGATCTGGTCACGTGACTCCCTGTAGACGCTAGCTGTACGGACCCGTAGCATCGGTACTACAGGTACGGACCCTAAACCTGACCCTAACATTAACCCTAACCTTAACCTTTGCTTACCTTTCAACAGTTTGCAGTGGTTAGCAGCTTCTTGACTCGCGAGACTCGCGTACGGGTCCGTATCTGTCTGGCAAATGGAAAGTGCCGTATCCATAGCCCACAGGCTACGGATACGGGTCCGTATCCGTAGACACTACCTTTGGGCTATGCGCAGCAGCAGCGACACAAACATGCTGCTGATGGTAATACCTCTATGATCCGGGCCACTTTCTCTAACCGGTACAGGAAGTGGGCTGACCATCTCCATAACAGTCAATCAGATTTAATTCACAAAAGCTGGTCCCAACTTCATCACCATGCTTCCTATCGGCTGGGTAAAGTCACCATCTGTTATGTCTGAGGTACCAGTCATTGAAAAACACAAACCTCCCAGCTTAACTAAATTACACGAAGAGTCCAACTAATTGCGACAAACCAGTACAACCACCGCTATATTAAAGCGAAACACTTTAGAAAAAATGATCGAGCTCATTCTTTCTGAGACTGAGTCCACATCACGCTCACTCCAGAATACAGAGAGAGAGAGAGAGCATCACAGATGTGTCTGATATAAATGGAGCCAGAGTCCATCAGACATCAGGCATGGTGCTCCGCTGAACCAAAGGGAAATAAACTCAATGAGGGAAAGACAGGGTATAGAGAAAGAGAGAGAGAGACCAGCGAGTGATGCAGAGAGATAGATGGAGGGATGGAGGGAGAGAGGGATGGATAGTATGATTTAACTGATAGGAGAAATCATTTACCAGCGCAATTTGTCGACAAGGATCTGGGGATGTCTCAGTGTGTCAGCGCCTCAGTCACTTTGATGGATGATGGAAGTTCACTGACTCTAACACTCCTTCTCTTTCTCTCTCTCTCTCTCTCTGCCTCTGGCTTGCTCTGAATTTCTTTCTCCCTCAGCCTCTATTCTTGCTCCCTCTATTCTGCCTTAAACACCAGCAGAGCAAAACCATCTTCAACTCAGTGTGTGAACATGGCTCTGTGTGTGTGTGTGTGTGTGTGTGTGCATGCATGTGCGTGCGTGTGTGTGTGGGTTACTCATGCAGTGGGGACATGAATCTGTTTACACAGTAACATTTTCAGGATTTGCTTTCATTTTAGGGCCCCATGATGTAAATGTTAAAATTTTAGTGTGACAGCTTACTGTTAGAGTGGGTTTAGGTTTATGTTGGGGCTGTTACAGTTAGGATTAGGGTATGTTTCCAGGGAATGAATGTAAGTCAAAGTAATGTCCTCTGAAGTTATAGAAACAGAGCTCTGTGTGTATGCAGGGAAATGCATCACATGTGCCGACATGACGTGATTTAGGAATATTAAAAAGAAACCCACCAGGTGAAGCATTTACCCTGCAGCTCTTACTTCAAACACTTCATGCTACTATTATTTAACTTAACTGTCTTTGTTCATGGCTCACTGGTGGTGTGTGTGTGTGTTTGTGTATGTGCTTGTCTCCAGTGTGTGTATTGACCAGGTGAGGCCATATATCTGCTCAATTCTTTATTGATGCTGCAAGGCAGGGTGGCCTATCGATGAGGCTCCTTGTTTTAGTGAACCAAGACTCGCCCCAGGCCACAGCTCCACCCTGCACAGTCTCTGAGATTAAAAATAAGATAAATCAGGGCTCGACCAATACACAGAAGAAAAGCTGGTGTAAAACCGGAACATGTGGAACCTTCCATGTTCTATTCCAGGACTGAGTTAAACACTACAACATAGTCTTTCTCAGCAGTATGAAATGCAAAGACAAGGATTTGATTTAAAAAATAATCCCAATGTCTTAGTTTGTTTACTTTTTGTTTATTTTAAAAATGATAAAGGAAAGTCACATAGTTCTGAGAAGAGACAGAGTGGGCTAAATAATGTAGATGTCTTCTACAATCGCCATATTTACAGTAAAAACTCTAGAGAGATGACATCAGATGAGAGGTTTGAATATTAAAACATATTGTTGGATCTCAATTCAAGGTCCACTTACAGCAGGCGAAATCTGTTGTCACAGAAATGTAGATGTTTTGTTTTTGTTTTTTTCAAAGTATTATTATTGACTTTAAACATACTTTTACAACTTTTTAACCTGGGGGATTTATACAACCAAATCTAATATGACGAATAATAAATACAAAACAATTGCATACTTGAGCTTTTTGGTGTGAATTTGTCCATATTTGTTCTGGGTAAGAGTTCATTTCAACAGCAAATTTATAAAAGCATCACTAATACCCAAATCTGACAAGTACAGAAAAGTCAGTCCCATTTCATCACTGATAACCTGATTCATTTGCTCTGGATATTAGTTTTTGCTTCATTTGTATGTGGAGTGAGTCTAAGTAAGCCCTAAATTGAGCCTAACGTTTCTCTGCCTGGGGAGTCGCTGAGGACTGGCTGCCAGGAATGACGTGGCTACAGTCCCTGAGCCATTGGCAAGCTGCTTTGTTATGCTCAACACCATCAATCTCCATGCATAAGAATAGCCAACTTCAATACCTCTATTGATCTGAGAAACCTTTGGAAACAGCTAAGGTCAGAACCTTGTCCCACTTCAAAAAGTTGTAATGATTGATTTATAAAATTTTTAAGCCATTTTCCATTAAATTTTGGAGCAGTGTAAAAGAAAAGCATGGGGCTAATATGTCAGATGAATTCATCATCACCAGCTGGAGGAATGATTATCTGACAGGGATGTAAATTAGAAGGAGAGCTTGGAGAGGGGTGAAAGAGTGTGCGATCCACCTCAGTGAAGAGAAAAGAAGTCGCAACAACAGAAGCAAGAGAGGAGAAAATGAAGAGAAGTGGAAAAGAGAGGGGAAATGTCAACTATTGCTATGAGGAACATGAATTTCAAAGCATAGCCTGTCATCAAGACAGTATCAATTAATTGATCTTTTTCATCTCTTGTAAGAAATGCACTTTGCATCACCTTCCAGTGTTATATGCATTTGTCATTCTTTGTGTTGAGTGTTTGTGTGTGTTTGAACATCTTTTCAAAGGGAAATGTCAGTGTGGATAAGGTGGTTTATGTTGTGATCAAACACGCTTGCATTTCACCTGATTCTCTTAAGTAATGTGCTCTAAATCAAATCCACATGTATTTTTGATTTGATTTGAATATCTTTTGGGATGCTTGTAGGTCAAATTGGTAGTTTGATGTTTTCTTGTGATATCTCCCAGTTACAGCTTTTACTAGATTTCACTCTGATGAGTGAAGACATGCATATTAACTGAGCTGCAGTCTCTTGGCTCCTCCCGCTTATACTGTCAAAGTTCAGTTGTCACCACAAGAACCTCTGATATAACTGTTGACCTGTAGGGGATTGAAAAACAACATTTGTATTAATTTGTCCATATTCTGCATTTCCTATACATGTCACAAGAGAGACACATGTGACATATAGAAGGTCTGCCTAAAGCTGTCTGGACACCAGTTAGTCATATTCACTTTATTCTTCAGTTTTCTTTCCTCCTTAAATTCAAGTGGAATTTTGTTTCTTGGGTTAAAGAATGTCGGCAAATGTTTCCATGAGGCGGCAAGAAATTCCATTCTTTCATTGGAATAAAAACATGCTAAAGTGTGCTTCATACAAGTTTGGTTGTAGAAGAATACACATGAATGATTGATTTATGCTCCTGCACTAAATCTACACAGAGCCTTTACAAGTCACCTGTGCTGTTATGTGCATTTGTACTTTAGTGCTTATGTGTTTGCATTGCTCTGCAAGTACACAGCCAAAACACTAGTTAAAGGTGGGGGTTATATGCCACTGCGTTTGTTTTTTGTATTTCAAACAATGACTGAAACAGAATGGATCCTGTTGGAGTTGAAGCTAATAAATGTTGAACAACCAATGTTTTTACTCAAATTATTGCTACACAGAAAAGACAGAAGACACTGGAGTCAGCTGAGCCCATCTTTACAAAGACAGGTAGAGCTATGAAAAACAGAAAATGATATATAGCTACAATGGCAGAATACTGGTTATTGTGTTTGCTTCATGAACAAACTTTATGTTGCATTTACTTCATGTGTGTGTATGACGTGTCCAGGTACTAGGCCACACCTATGATCAGAATTAGAAACAGAAAGAACTTTATTTATCCCCGAGTGGCAATTAGATGGGCAAAGAACGTCCATTAAAAAAGAGCAGGAGAAAGAAACTACACAAAATGGTGAGTGGGCAAAAGCAGCAGGTTATGTGCAGTTTCAGGCCCGCTGACAGAAACAGTATGAGTGTTTGCTGCTGTGGTAGTAAAGGCAGTCGTGTCCATATAAGTGTCGGAGATGTAAAACAGCAGATTATGTACAGCAATAAAATATAAATAAATTCAATTTAAAAACAGCAAGTAAATTAAAAGCAGCAATTAAAACAGCAGAATGTGCAGGATGGTAATATTGCACGGTGTAAAAGTAAGATTGTGTCTGACAATGACATTGTAATGTTGCAGAAGACAATACTGCACAAAGCTTAAAGTTATTGGAACCCCTGAGAGTTCAGGAGGAGAACAGCATGAGGCACAAAGGTTGCTCTCCTTCTCTGGATCTGATGTACCTATGCTATAGATTCAATCAAGCTTTAGTGTTGTCTCACCATGTATAAATGCGGCCAAAAGTGTTTCTACCTTTTCCAAAAGGCAACACATTGCGGCAAAACTCCTGCAGTTACAGCCATGGGGCTTGATGCAATTAATCGCACGAATGGGAACGAGGACAGTGTTTACTTTGAAGCTATCTTACTGAAAAAGCATTCATGGAGTTGCACTCGGCTGTACACAAAAACAGTTGTGATGAGAAGAACGAGGGAAACAGAGGTTGAAGAGAAATTCTATACTGCACACTTTTCACACCTTTTTACACCCAGCCAAGTGTGAATCAAAGAAAATGATCTGAGTCAGCCCTCTGATTCCAGCATTAGAAACGGTGTGTCAGACATTAGACGCTCTGACAAGATCTTAGTTTGAGCGATACAGATGTCTTATCCCCAACCACAGCATGAGAGTCTCAGTGAGAAATAGTGTGCAGGGTTTGCTCAACCAATTCGAGGCAGCATTGTACCTCCTAGTTTTATGGAAAGCTTTGACAATTTCAGAAACCAGTTCTTGCGTAAACCTGACATTGGTCAAGTAAAAATGTTGACAAGCGCTTGTATTTCATTAAGTCAGTAACAGTCATCTCAAAAAATTAAACATATGGTCATTGGCAGACTTATACCCACTATCTACATCTACTTTATAAGGGTAGTCTGCTGTTAACATTTAACTTTTCAGTGAGAGTTTAGTATTTACTATTTTAACTACACTACCATTCAAAAGTTTGGAGTCACTTAGAAATGTCCTTCTTTTTGAAAGAGAAGCATTTTTTTTCAATGAAAATAACATTAGATTAATTAGAAATACAGTCTAGACATTGTTAATGTGGTAAATGAATATTCTAGCTGGAAACAGCTGATTTTTAATAGAATATCTCCATGGGATACAGAGGAACATTTCCAGCAACCATCACTCCTGTGTTCTGTTGGTACATTGTGTTATCTAATTGTGTTGAAAGGCTCATTGATGGTTAGAAAACCATTGTGCAGTTATGTGACCCCAAACTTCTGAAAGGTAGTGTATATAAAGTTTTCATGGGGGTCAAAAGGTTGCTTCAGATGAGAAGCACTTTGTGAGAAATCAGCCTGTCTACCTGTCAAAACCAGTATTAATCTTGTTACCCAGACTGACACAGTTAAAGTATAAAATCACACCATATGCATTCATTTGGTTGAACTGTAGAAGTAAACATCAGGTAGCACTAGTCTCAATTATAATGTAACACTTGGACATTTGAAAACCACCGCCATGACACACACACAACCAGACCAGTCACCAAGTAATAAATCTCATCCCCCTGCTTCCTTCTCACCGCCCTGTCCCCATATCTGTCTCTCCCCCCAGGGTAACCAAGAGGCCCCAGCTCCCCCTGAAGCCATGGCTCAACCTTTTCCGCCAGCCCAGTACCCACCTCCACCACAGAATGGGATCCCCACTGAGTACACCACACCCCACACCCACCCCCCGCCCGACTACACGGGACCAAGCACAGTGGGCGAGCACACCCTGACGCTCTACACGCCGACGCACACGCAGAGTGAGCAGTCAGGAAATGACAGCAGCACCCCAGCCCTCACAGCCAACACAGTAACGGTGAGTTTGTGTTTACTCGGAATTACCTTACAGCTGTCTTCATCGTCATGAACCATATACTGCAGAGTGTGCACAATCATGGCCATCATTTTTTTGTTATAGTAGCTTGCCTGTTCTCTGTCTTATATCTAAATGTTTAACCACATCATTACACATTAATAGATCTGATTTGTAGCTTGTGTCACCACTGCTGTACTATCATATGCAATATTTATGCTATTCTGGACATAATAATTCATGATCCTATCCCATGTAACTGCCATTTCTACATATCTAATAACATGTACAAAGCTGGGGAGTTAAACATTTTGTAAGCGTATTTCCTGTGTAAGTTAACTTGAGTAGTTTTTTCACTGTGCGTTGGTGTTAGTAAGCTGTTTGCTTAAGGTTCAGTTTCAGTTCTTAGAGAAAATGATTAGACAGTGGAGATCATTGTGAGGGAAAGTTTTACTCACCACTTACAAGGATGATGATTGTTGAGATAGATGTTTGATTTTTAATTATTTTAAATTGAATCATTTCTGTGTGAGTCAGAGTTGACTTCATCCAAACCACCAACTAATCGTTGCCCTCTTGAGCTGCTGCAGACATCAACGTGGCTTGTATTTGTAATCTAAACTCCAGAAACAAACCGATGATATACTCACATAATATTTTTACAATTATTTATTTATAATGACTGGGTATTGGTAAAGAGGCCATTGGATAATGATGGTCTATATTTCACCTTAGATTGCCAAAGGATGCTGAGAGTGAATTGTAACATTCAAACCACTATTTGTAGCATGACTTAGGTATACTTTAGCCTCTAATCCCTGGTGTGCTGTTTTGAGACTCACCCTGCTTTCCAAATTTCGTACTTATTATTAGGGATGTCCAATATTGGCCATTTTGCAAACAACCGACATGCTGATATAGTCCAATTGTCAAATTCCGATTCTGATGTCAACCGATGTCGATATATGTGGGCTAACTAATGTTAGGTAACATTACATATCTTCTGTTGTGGAATTAACATATCATGACTAATTTTATTGTGATTCCCCATTGGATGCATTCTAAAAAGCAACAAGGCTTTCAAATGTAAACATTGTCTGTGCAAAACAAGAAAACTACTTCAGCTTCAGTTATGGAAAAAATGACATATTTATACCTTTTTTTTAAATTGTCTCAAACAACAGTTCACACGCTCCCTCCCTCTATGAGTCCGGTAAATGCCGGCAAAATCCAGGCATTATTTTATCAGTTTTCATGATAAGCAAAGAAAAAACAACAATGGCGATATTGATTGATATTACCGATATTACACTTTTATGCCAATATCGTGCCAATGATATCGATAAGCCGATATTATCAGACATCCCCACTTATTATTTTCCTTTTATGAAGTATGTACTACTGCATGCCTTATGGATACTACTGGGACAAAGTACTTTCTTGTGTTATTATGCCTCATAATTCAACCATCTTCCTTGTGTGTTTGTTAAAAATTGAGATGTGCACACGTTCTGCACCTATTTGAAACTGTAAATCTGAGAAACTGCATAAAATGACTAGAAAAGCACTCGGAAAGCGCAGTACTCTGCCAAGGCTGTTCATTTCCCCATATGGCATTATCAGAACCAAACTCCAAACAACCAAATTCGTTAGTCCATTTTTGAGTAATGTCGCTAACAGATAGACAAACCAGTGTTGATTGTCACATAACTCTGCTGCGTTCCTTGGCGCTGTAAAAACAATGAGAAAAGAGCAGTTCCCTTTCACTTAAAAAATGATGTCTGTTTGGACTTTGGCCTTGTAAGATCAACTGAATTTGCAAGTGTATGCATACACTCTACCGTCACACACAGAAACACATATTTACAGAGCAGAGATAGACTGGTGCTGTATATCATTTACAAATGAGCTATAGTTCAGCTGCATTTCAGCACAGAACTACGAACACACACACATGCAGGCAGCACTAAGGATGTCCACGCTATAGTTAACTGCACTACCACTTGTCTCTAGTTGAAGAGATTTCAAGCTCGCAGGGACAATAAGATTGGAGCATGCTGGGAAGGTACTGGAGTGAACAGACAGAGAAGGGGAGTCAGAAGAAAAGGCCCGGTACAGTCAGCATTACTGGGAGCGTTTTACAATCGCTGTGGAGAGTTTGTCACAGACTGTAGCTGTGACTGTCAAGAGACATAGTTACTGCAGGATAAAGGAATACTCACTGTGGGCTTAAAGATACTTACTACATTTACTGTCAAAAAATATACTGTCAGCACATTATATCAGACAGATAGTGGACAGCGTTGCTATTTTTACTTGTTTAGTTTTTATTTTGGCTGTTTATGGAGAATGGGATGTCCATTATTGTCCACACTGCTATTTGTTCTCAGCATTAGATAGTTTTTGTCATCTCTCTTCCTTGGTATGCGTGAACCCCAGACCAGAAACCACCTCTCAGTGGAGCCAGATCGGCAAGCTGTTCTCTGTTAATACTGATAGTGTATCCGTCCATTTTTCCCACTTATTCAGAGTCAGGTTGTTGTGGCAGCACACTAAGCAGTGTATTCCTGATGTCCCTCTAAAATCATTAGGTAACCACATGCCTGAACATAAACACGATCATACGAAAGCTTCATAAAGATGAAGTCACTACAAATATTTGCAACTTCCAAATCTGTTTCTTATCGAGTTGAAAGAAAACATCATTAGGTCATAATTCTGTTTCCTTCAAAAACACGTTTGTTGTTGCAGTTTATCCAGAAGTTTTCTACAGCTGTTATGTTGTTGTAACTGCAGATACCCGATAAATGACAGCTTTATTACTGTCTCGTCCCTAATGATAAATCTCAGCTTGGACTAGAGAGTGAAACTATCTTGCACAAAGTTTAAGTTATAAACTGGATGTATTTAAAACACTGAAATTCAACAGGCAGCTACAATATCAGAAACACAGTATGCAGTGTTTTGGGAGCCTGGCCCACACTACGGACTGTTTCTGATGCTTTGATTTTCCTAAACTTGATAAACATAAAATATTAAATCACTACGGCACATATTTTTAAAGTGTTTGAAAGCAGTATTTTATATTTAAATTGTGATAAAAGATGAGACCCATTTTCATCCTGTGCTGCGTGTGCGTGTGTGTGTGCGTGTGTGTGTGTGTGTGTGTGTTTGTTTCTTGGTCTAATACCTGGTGAGAGGAGACTCTGTCTAATCGTCTGTAATCTACCTGTCTGCCAGGACTCCCACCTGATAGCTTCCATTATAGGCTCTGGGAGGTAGGCCAAAGACACACTGCTGAGCTCCCCAAGTCACACACATACACACCACACACACAAAAACACAGTAGCCACCATATCTCATATTTATTTATTTATCTCTCCGCCCAGCTAAATATTTCATATGTACGGGGAATTTCCCCACCTGCCAGATTATCTGTATTGTTCCATGGTGGTAGTAGTGTCACACATAGTGTAACCTTTAAGAGGCACGGGTGTGGGCAGTGTCTGTCTACGCAGGAAAAGAGGTAATACAAGATCTCTGCTTATGAGATAGACTGACATTTATTTACTCGTTAGTGCAGAAGAGAGCTGGCATTTTGCTCCTCTCTGAGTTGTTGTCGCTCGTCTCATTTGTAGGTTCTTAAGGCTCTAGTGGTCATCAAGCACAACACAGTCATACAGTGCAGCAAGACCTGCTGACGGGTTTACAAGCAGCCCACTGCGGATGCCAGTGAGAAGCAGCGGGTTGTAGTGGGTTTGCCAGGGCTGAAAGAAGCACACTGTGTGGACGTGATGCGTGCCTGTGACTGCTTCTTCTTTTAGAGGCAACTCTATTGTGGGACCTGGCATATTTCTCTCTTCATCTCCATGTTTATTTTCACTTTTCTGCTGTTGTTTAAATTAAAGAGGAGGTAGAATTGGCAGGTGGTCACTCCTGAAGCATGTGTGTGCTTACCATGGTTGGAGGACGCTGCCTTCTGCATGAACTTTATCGTGACATCTCAAATAAAGGAGGTAAAGTGTGTTTTCTTTAAATGGAAAAGGCCAGCCATTTCCACTTCAGTTGCCCACCAGACTCAGTGTTCCAAAGAGGCAGGGAATTGAATAGACAGAATGAACAGGGCAGCAATTGCAGCTGTGCCAGTAAAGTCCCCTGGATATAGAGCTAGAGTTGGAAGAGGAAGAAGACCTCAATGTGAAAGAAAGGTGATCAGCAACAATTGAGTCGCCTCACTTTGTCGCTGGTAGGCAAGGGTTCTAGGGCCTTCAGGAGCCAAGGCTGACTCCCCTACCATTAATTTGGTGAAGGGCAGTGCCGGAGCTCCCAGTCTGAAAGAATCTGTTTTCTATAGGGTCATGTAAGCAGACAAACTCACATGATGGTCTCTGACAATGTTGTTCTTGCTTTTCCCTGTCAGTTGGACAGAAGAAAGATTTCATTGACCCTTAAATTTTATTTATAAAGCGTTTTGAGATACTTGTAAAGCGCTTTATAAATAAAATCTATTATTATTAAAGGTATGGTAGCTGCCATGAAAATAGCCCAAGAAGGCTTTGTGAAGATTGCAGTGCCCTCATTGCTAAAAAGGGTGGTCGGAGATTTAGAATTTATGTTAAAGTCCCCCTTCTTTCTGCTCCTCACAAGTGGAGTGACAACAAGGACAGAGACAGTCCTGTCAGTGCTCTAGACTTGTCAAGGCCATGCAAATCCACAGGATAAAAGATCAGCTCTTTGCATGCTTTAGAAGTGGGTGTCTGGGCACACCACTGTCAGTGGAACAGCTGTCCCAGTAGGTTATAGAAGTGATCATCACAAAAGCAATGCTGAAGAGATACAATTGAGACAAAAGGGTGTCTCTGACAGAGATCTGCATAGCAGCTACCTGGTGCTACTCAGCTGTGGGTATTAACTGTTGTCTCTAGTCTGACTAGCTGGATGTGGGATGTAGGTGTAAGCTTGGCTGATCATTTCAGGTGTCTTTGTCCTTTTTTTCAGCTGTTGCTGTTATCATCTCCTTTGCTATAGGAAACAACAGCCTGCCACACTGAAAATTTCCAGTTTTATAGAGGATTTGTCTCATGCAATAAGGCAACCCTGTTGGTTTTCTTTAGCAGATTATCCAATTGAATTACAGTTTTCATCTCCCTGCATGAAAATGTTCCACCAGAACAATTCCAACTGTAACTATTTTAAAATAACCCACATCCATCTCTTAGCTACAGTAACAACAACTGTGACTGGTCAAAGAAGTACAAACAAGTCAAGGTGTTTTCCCCATTGTGCAACAGACTGATGCCACACCTGTCAGTTAGCCTTCAGCCCTTTCGCCCCCGTGGTCACTGGCTTTAGTGTCTCACAGGGCCAGAAAGACTCTAGTTAGTGCTTTGGCCTGAGTGTTCAGTGACAGCGAGCATTTATAAATTAACCCATCCATCCATCCATCCATCCATTGATCCATCCGTCCCTCTGGCAGAACTTTCCAGTTCTTCCTGAGGGATCTCGAGGCGTTCCCAGGCCAGACAAGATATAAAATCCCTCCAGGGGGTTGTGGGTCTACCTCATTATCTCCTCCCAGGCAGACGTGCTCGGAATATCTCCAAAGGAAATCTCTCAGAAGGCATCAGAATCAGATGTCCAAACCACCTTAAAGGGGAACTTCGGTTTTTTTCAACCTGGGGTCTGTTTTCATATGTCATTTCATACATGTGAGTGATGGAGAAATAAATTTTCGACATAGCTCCAGTATTTAGCCAGGCAGGCAGCTTAGCAGCTCAGCTAGCAGCTCGGCTAGCGGAAAGTATGGGGCAGCTGGCCCCCCCCGCGTCAAAGTCTGCCCTAACGTGCTTTTTTCCCACACTGACCGGCTCAGATAGTCTCAATGAGTGTCCAACAACATACTAGAGATGAGAAGTGAACGAAAACCTCCACATTACCTGGCGACACCGGTTTGCTCTCGCGCGATTTCACGAGCTCTCGCGCAATTTCAGAACGAGATTTGCTTTCTTGCGACCTGAGGTTTGGATACAGACCACAACAAATAGTGATCGCCAAGTAATGTGGAGGTTTTCGTTCACTTCTCATCTCTAGTATGTTGTGGGACACTCATTGAGACTATCTGAGCTGGTCAGTGTGGGGCAAAAGCACGTTAGGGCGGACTTTGACGCGGGGGGGCCAGCTGCCCCATACTTTTCACTAGCCGAGCTGCTAGCTGAGCTGCTAAGCTGCCTGCCTGGCTAAATACTGGAGCTATGTCGAAAATTCATTTCTCCATCACTCACATGTATGAAATGACATATGAAAACAGACCCCAGGTTGAAAAAAAACCGAAGTTCCTCTTTAAGTGTCTCCATTTGATGCAAAGGAGCAGTGGCTCTGCTCTGAGCTCCCTCCAGATGTCCAAACCTTTCACAATATCTCTAAGGCTAAGTCCACTTTGCAGAGAAAGCTCGTTTTGGCCACTTGTACCCACTTCACCCCACTACCTTGAGCTCTTGACCATAAGTGAGGATTAGAACGTAGATGGAGTGGAAAATTGAGAGATTCATCTCCCATTTCTGCTCCCTCTTCACCATGACAACCTGGTACAACGCCCACATTACTGCTGATGCTGCACCAAGCAGTCTGTCCATCACACGCTCCATTTTCCCATCACTTATGAAAAAGATCCTTAGATATATACACTCCTTTACATGGAGAGCAACTCACCCCCAACCCAGAGGGAACAATCTACTAGTTTCCAGCAGGAAACCATGGCCTCAGGCTTGGGGGTCCTGACTCACATTCTAGCCGTTTCACACTCTGCTGTAAACCGCTCCAGTGTGTGCTAAAGGTCGTGATCTGATGTCTGACATCAAAAATACCACATCTTCTGTAAAAAGCAGAGATGCAATCCTGAAGTCCCCAAACTGGACAGCCTCCTCACGCCGGCTGTAATTGGAGATCCTGTCCGTGAATACCACAAACAGGTTTGGAGACAACAGGCACCCCTGTCCAACACCCACTGGAAACGTGTCTGATTTTGTATTAAAAGTGCGAACACAGCTCTCATTTTGGTTGTACAGGGAACAAATGGTTGTACAGTGAACAAATGGTTGTACAGTGAACAAATGGTTGTACAGGGAACACTGATGCTAGCATCAGTGAGCCAGTATCCCATAAATACTATTTTAGGCCTTTTCCAAATCCACAGAAATATATAGACAGAAAGGTCAACTCCCATGACCCCTCAGCAGCTCTACAAGGGTACAGAGCTGATCCACCGTTCCTCAACCAGGACAGAATCTGTATTGTTCCTCTTGAATCCAAAGTTCGACAAATTAAAATAAATTAGATGTTTGCAAATATTGTACATTTGTACATGTAGAATGGGTTAGGGCTTGCTCAGTTTCCTTTTTATTAGAGTACTATGCATACTTGTAGGTTTGCAAGACTGCGACACATTTTTGCAAAGTGCTTCACAGAGGATCTCGCAGAGTCTCAGTATATAAGGAATATGTAACTAGGTAGAGAACTATAATATTAAATGTACATTACATTGTAAATTTTCTCTTCACCTGGATTTTGCTCAGAATTTCGGGTGACTATCAGGTGCGATCTCTCACACCTGTGCCTTACATAGACACCACTAACTACTGCCAGTCATATGTTGTAATTAATTATCCATGTCATCTGTCAGATGGGGTAGATATGGAATATGAAGCTGAGTGGACAGATGGTTTCTTTACACAGAAAACAATCCTTATAATGTACCAATATGGAATAAGGTGCAATAAAGTGGGACTATGGGGCCTTTTGGTTGTGTGTGTGTGTGTGTGTGTGTGTGTGTGTGTGTGTGTGTGTGTGTGTGTGTGTGTGTGTGTGTGTGTGTGTGTGTGTGTGTGTGTGTGTGTGTGTGTGTGTGTGTGTGTGTGTGTGTGTGAATGTACTGTAAATGGCATAAGCAAGGCTTGGTTGCGTCGATAAGTTTTGTTCAGCTTCCCTCATCAAATACACACATGCACACACACTGTACAGCTCAGTACTAGTTTCCTGGTGACAGAGGAGGAAGCCCAGGCTGCTTCTGTATGATAATGTTCATGTAATTATTTCCTTTTCCTGCCTGGCTGCTCATACACCATGGATGGTGGAGGCATGCCCACTATGGAGAAAGAGGATTTTAGCTCTTTGACTGTGGCAAAAAAAGGGGCTTACAGCTTTAAAGCCATCCATTTCATACTATTCTACTGCAGTCAGCTTCATACACACATTGGGTCATCTAAGTGTAAAACATCACCTAAATTAAAATTCTCTGGCACTCTCTATTAATTGTGCTAAACATTTACTTGGCAGAAACCTGACTGAACATCTTGCAGGTCACTTTTAACAATTAAGTTTCATTTGTCTGATCCATGCCTATGAATGACTGATGATTATTTTTACATGGGCATTTACAACATAAAAATAATGAAATAAAAAATAAAGAGCAAAATGTCTATAAACCATACCTAATCAAAAACTCCATGAAGAAGTAGGCTTTAACTTTGCATTTAAAGATTTCCACACTTCCAGCTGCTCTCAGGTCCTTAGGTTCACTCTTCCAGCAGCTTAGAGCGTTAAAGCTAAAAGCTGCTTCACCACAGGTTTCAGTTTTGCGCTTTGGAGCAACTAAGGGAAAAATGTCAGATGACTTAATTGGCCATATTTCTTCACACACTGTAGGCATATAAGCCATATATGCCAACGCAGTGTCATGACATGCTTTAAAAGCAAATAAAAGAGCTTTAAGATCAATATGAAAACAGTGAGAAAACCAGTATGAGGACTATAAAACAGGTCTGTGTTTTCTTCTTCTGGTCCTTAGTGCTTTGGCTGCAGAGCTCTGCATCAGCTGTAGCCGATACATATTAGAACATTTCTGGGTAAACATGATTATAGAGCATGACAATAGTCAAGCCTACTTGAAATAAAAGCGTCTATTAGTTTCTCTGTGTCACTCAGAAAAAGAGATGTTGCACTTTGGTAATATTTTTTGGGGTAATCAAAGGCAGATTTAGACACAAACCCCACATGAGCCTTAACGTTCAGATGTGAGTCAAAGATCACACCAAGATTTCTTGCTTGGTGGCCCGGGGTAAGTCCATGGGAATTTAATTTTCCTTTTCTTTCTGAGCTGTAGAAAACTATAGAAGCTATAAGTTAAGTTTTATTCTGGTTGCACTGTACAAAGTTTTGTGACATACAAACATTAATATCCAAAATATAAGCAAAAGGGGAAACAGCTGACTCTATGTCATCAGTTACACAGCTTCACTATGGAGGAGCTGACTGTGTGTCCTGATGAGGTCAGAGGGGGGTTACATGATAAGATTAAAAACAAGTGACCCTACAATCAGTCCTTTGGGAACCTGAAGGGTTATTTTGGAAACTTTGGAGAGCATGTCATTAACTTCAATGGAGAAACACTGCTGAATAAATAAAAGGAAAACCATTTGAAAAAGTTCATGACAGTCTAATAAGGTACATAAGTCTGTTAAAAAGAACTTTATTGACCACAGAACACTCCTATCATGTGGTGTTCACCCACTTGAAAGTTTCCCCCTTTAATTGCTTTGCGTCATTGAATCACGGTCTATTTTAATAGGCTGTTCTGAAAAGAGTTCAGAATAATAATTCTTCAACTCAAAGTAAAAACAGACTTTTACAAAGGCACATAAATCAAATTATAAAACATAAATAAATGACTGGATAAGTAGTCACCCCCGTCAAGTCGTTATTTCGAAGTTGCACCTTTGGCCACACTTACAGCATTGAGCCTGTGTTGATAGGCCTTGATCAGTCTTTCACATCTTGGTTCTGCATTTTTACGCTATTCCTCTTTGCAAAAAATGCTTTTGTGGTATTCCCAGGCCAGATAAAATAGGAAATCCCTCTATCAAGTTCTGGGTCAACCCTACAGTATCCTCTGAGCTGAGCACTCCAAGGGAAGATGTCCAGGAGGCAGCCTAATCAGACGCCACCTCAACTGGCTCCTTTCTGCGAGAAGGAGCAGCAACTCTGCTTTGAGCTCCCTCCAGTTGTCTAAGTTGCTCACCTTATCTTTATGCCCAAAAACCCTTCAGAGGAAACACCGTCCAACTGCTTGAATCCATGATCTGTGATTACTACCCAGATTCAATGGCCGTAAATGAAGGATGAAACATTGATCGGCTGCCCACAGAGGACACAGGGGTCTTGAATGAACAGTCAGTCAGCTGAAGAAGTTGATACGCTGTGAAGAAAGTTTGCACTTAACATTTGGGTAAAAACAAAGTATTCTGAAATACGAGAAGCATTTCCAGAAAAGATTAAATAGTCTACGTTAGTATACGTAGAACAGCATGAGTAGAACCATGTGTGCAAGCAGAGACTGAAGATAAAGACATTTTTCCCAGGGTGGCCTTTAAGCAAATAACAAAGGACTAAAATCATGTTGGTTACTGTCAAATGTTGATAGTGATGTTTTTTGTCAAGCTGGGTTGCTGTGGTGTCATTGAAATTTTTTTACAGACATATTTAATGATGCTATCAGCGACAAGGTAAACAGAGACAACATTTTGAGACAGTTTATTAGCGGTCTTAGTCTTTGAAAGATCGGTTTAAATCTGCTTTGCATATATCACAGAAAAATATGTTTTTCATGTGTTACACTGCATGTTTGCTGGTAGATAAATTGTCAATTTTGAATTGTTCACTTTACCTGTAGTTCACTGACCACAGTCCACTTCAGTATTTTATGCAATTGATTATTTCTAAGTGTAAAAATTGTATCCTTTCCCTGTAAATTAGGCTACCACCATTTTTACAGGAAACTTCACAAGAGTTTTTGTTGAATTTGTGAGTCCTACCTTAATCTTTAAAAGATGTCACTGATGAACTGTCTTTTCATTCTGACTTTTGACATTAAGGAGTTATTAGGAGTTATGGAAGCACATGGACTGAAGAGTTTTTTCTGCTCTCCCAGTTTCCTTTTGCCAGCTGAAACTGTTCACATGCAATTGCATTAGCAAATCTCTTTTGTAGAAAACATAATTTCCCATAGGTCAGGGCTTATGCATGCACTTAACTATTTAAAAAACATAATTTGAAAAGGAACAGACAAATAATAATGAGAAAAAACATACAACATGAATACATCTCTGCTTTAGACAGTAAATATTTAACACTTAACATATAGTGTAGTATGCTTACAACAATGAAGACTGACTTAACGAGAAGATTACTAAAAAATTACCTAAGATGCTCTTAATGAAGGACCAAACGAAGGATAGAAATGCATTCTGCATGATTGATGCATCCTTTCTTGTATAGTATAGTCATGTTTCATATCCATTCCTACAAGGCTCTGCAAGGGTCAAGACAACAGTTTATTTGATTTGTCTAACAATACTTTTGCATCCCCTTACAATATGCTTTACATTCCTTCTAATCCGTAGGAACAGCTGATTTCTTGACTCAGTCCAGTTATAACATACTGACAGTTTAGAATAACACTGTGTAGATACTGCAGAAAAGATAGAATGTGACAGTGTTGCATTTATTGCTCATTATTCAGTTTAAAAGGCCAATCTCCAACAGTATCCAACTGCAGCTGTGAGTGCAACTGCAGCTGGTCTGCTTGGCTGTGACGGTGACGTTGTGGCTGGATATATGGTTATTGTTCGGACTTTAGCCATAATCGTAACAATACACAACCACAGTCACAGTGACAGCTGTCATCCCAAGGCTACAGTCATACAGTCTGTCCGTGAGAGAGCTGCTGAATCAACTCCTTTAGTTTCTGTTCTTAATGGAATGGGGCAGACTGGTATTAGAGAAGATACAGCTGAGGATGTATCCTCATACGTATGTTTAATGACTGTAGCACAGACACCATGCAGCAGTAGCTACAGTGGGTACAGCAATAGTTTTGTTTGGTGAGAGCCACATTGAAGCTGCTAGACTTCTGAACTCCTAAATAAACAAACAACACACATCTGTTCCAGAGGCACTGCAGGATTAAAAAGAAACAACTGGACATTTCCACAGCTGGACCAGCGCAGAAGCCAAAGTCTGAGCAGTACAAATATCCAGAAACAGTTTCACCCTCACAACCAGCCAGCTGCAGCTGCTTGCAACCTGCAGCTGGATGTTGTCAGAAATTGGCCTTTAAAAATTAAAAGTGAGGCATTAAGTGCAACATGTAAGTACCAGATTGTGTATCCTTCATGTGATCACTTTGTGGAGTGTTTCCCTTAGCTGGCAGTGCATTATAACGTTGTAGGTGGACCAACACACCAACAGTTCATTTGGGATAGAGGGAATGTAACACCTGTTGTGAAGTAGCACAACTGATTGCAAAACTTGATATTAGGTAATGTCAAACTATTGTGCTGGAATGCAAAACTTATGGTGAGGTAAAGCAAAGGTAGTTTTTTAGGGGGTCTATACATTCCAGGAGCTTAAAACAGAATTAGATCTACAATGATATATGATTGGCCAATTGTGAACAGTGGAAATAAGATGTGAACGCTGACATTTACTGTTGAAGTTACTAACTTCTGTCTGTTTATTTGTCTGTCTGCCTGTCTGTCTGTTACTCAAAAACGGACTAACGGATTTGGATGAAATTTTCGGAAAAGGTCAGAAATGACACGAGGACCAAGTGATCAGATTTTGACAGTGATGCAGCTTATAGTCTGGATCCACTGATTTGTGAAGTATTTCCCTGACATTGTGAGATAGCAGCACGGCGTCACTGTAACAACAAGCGAACACGTCATGTGATTGCGATCTTAATACAAATCGACTGCTGCAGACCACAAATCTTTTAAAGATTTCATCCATCAGAAATCAGTTTGTGTCCGTTCAACTGGTAAATATAAGTCTAATAATCGATCTCTTTCATGTTTTTTCCACCTTCCAATTCTATGGACATTTTTTTGGCTCTTCAGCTGCTAAATGCTTCGCTACACTGATCTCTGACTGTGTCGGTCTGTTGTTCGGGGATTTTTAAAATTTGTTTTTCTCTGAAAACCTGCTGGAGCTGAAAATGCCTCTTTGCGAGAAGACAAATTGCTAAAACACTTGTGTCCGGACAGCTAACCACTGAGCTGAAATTCATAAAGCTCTTTAAGGCTCATCACAGCTGCAGATTCAGATGATTTTTCTCTGTGGAGTCAAGACTACGAGCGACGCCTTTCACATTGTCACGTTGTCGTCAGATGGTGATAGATTGTTTGGATGCCCCAAGCTTTTAGTTGCAGTCAGGGAGAGATGGTGGACCGGTTTGTCATTTGAAAAATCCACTCAAGGCTTGAAGCAGTCTAAACTCAAACAACATGGGATGTATGACGTGAACATCTTCCCCTGATGTCCTCCGCTTTATACACTAAACCATTCACCTAATAACCACTTCTTCATGATTTCTGTGCAGCAGAAATGTCACCCTTCTTTCACTGAAAAAAATGTACTCAGTAAATACAATCCAGGTAGCAATTTTACGCTGCAAGTTTGTTCTATACAAGCATATCTTGTGTAGCCAGGAATGCACAATAAGTTTTCTATTGTAAAATCCTAAATGAGTCAAAGTAATCTATAAACGTGTATAAACATAGTGCTGTGTCTCAGGTGTTGTAGTGCAGAAGTTCACTCCAGGTTGAAGTGTAGATGCTGTCTATGTGTACAGAGAACAGACTAAGTGCCTGGGCTGTGTGAGTATGCTTTATCATTACAGGGTCCCGGTGTTTGCCATTGGCTCAGGATTTATGTGAGCCCTTTGCTATTAAACACACACGCACACATGCACGTAGAAAGAGAGCTGATTATTCTTGCATCCCATTCAGTAGAGCACTTCTTTCCTATCCAGCTCCATGGTGTGTGTATGTGTGTTTGTGTGATGTAATGCCATTATCTTCGCTTGCCTGTCTCTCCATTTTTACTGTCCTGTCTTCAATCAGTACTTAGCCTGCATACATCTCTGAACTCTCCCTCCCTTATTGGTTTCCACTCTCACTCTCTCTTGCTCTCTCTCTCTCTGAGTACAAATGCTGCTACCTTCAGCACTTCCCTTTCATTGATCGGGCAGATTTAGCTGACATCATTGTTCCATCTTCATGTCTGTCTTTTTTCATTCTTTCATTATGTGGATCAACTAATTCAGCTTTTGCTTCTGTGAAGACAACACAACAGCACACTTTTAAACACTGACAGGAGTTTAGAGAAAAGCTCTGTTTCAATTTAGTTGCATAATTCTGGTCAGGCAATGCATGTGACCGCAAAATTAATTCCAAACCAAAGACCCGTTCTAAGTACTGATGTATATATCTACACAACTGTTCAAAAGTTTGGGGTCATCCAAACAATTTCATGTTTTCCAATAAAACTCATACCTTTATTCATGTGCTAATTGCACAAGGATTTTATAATCATCACTGAGTCTTTCAACACCATTAGCTAACACAATGTAGCATTAGAACACAGGAGTGATGGTTGCTGGAAATGTTCCTCTGTACCCCTATGGAGATATTCCATTTAAAATCAGCCGTTTCCAGCTAGAATAGTCATTTAGCACATTAACAGTGTCTACACTGGATTTCTGATTCATTTAATGTTATCTTCATAGAAAAAAACAACAACTTTTCTTTCAAAAATAAGGACATTTGTCTGTGACCCCAAACTTTTGAAAGGTAGTGTGTGTATGTATATATACATACACACACTACCTTTCAAAAGTTTGGGGTCACAGACAAATGTCCTTATATATATATATATATATATATATATATATATATTAGGACTGGGACTTTAACGTGTTAATGTCGATTAGTTAATTACAGAAAAAAACACATAAAATAAAAATACATTTAATCGTACCTTTCTCAGTTCCCTAATTTTGGCACACCAGTAACCCTGATGCACGCTCCAGCCCAGGATGTGGCGGTAATGAACCTAAAGTCTGTTTGCCAGTTGTAAAGAAGATGCAGAGGGTGCCGACAGAAAGAACCATCAAAAATACACCCTTTATCAGACACAGTAACTATGAAAACAGAATGAATCTATGGATTTTCAACTTCTTGAAATTTTATAAAATTTAAATTAGAAACATGTTTATGTCTATTCATTAATTCATTTGTCAACCAAAATTCATTTGAAGTGAAAAATTTTACTTTTACGATAATGCAATTAATCGTGATTAATTTATTGCAACACCTCTAATTAATTTCTTTATTTTAAATCGCGCCCCACCACTATAATATATGTGTATGTATAAAGATTACTATGTAACACGTTACCGTTTCAAGATTACTTTTTCAATGAGTATGTTACACTTTAAAATTCAACGCCTACATCACAGTTACTAAACTCTAAAATGCTGTGACGACATTTAAGGTCAGTTGGTGAAATGTTTTACCAGCAGTTTGATGGAGGCTTGATGTCATTTAGGTCTCCCTAAGAAGTTAAGCTGACTATTACTGTAAATGATGGAAGAAAGAATGCTGGTAGGGCATTGTTAATGGTTTAAGGTAATATATTTATTTTCCCATTCAGTGACTCTTAACACAGCCTCTTATTTCTAACATGACAACTACACATTACAGCTGTGGAAGTTTAAACTTTGGTCTTTTCAAGATGATGCTCGATGAGTGCATTTAGTCTCTGAGAGATACATGGCAATCACTTAAGCTTTTGGCAAAATCAAAGAGAAGCTCATGTTATTGATCATTTTTCTCGCGAATAAATGCTAATAGAATCAAACAGTTTCTCATCAGTGTTGTATTAGCTGCAGTGCCAGCAGTGAATACAGACGTGGCAGTAAGTCAGGACCAAACAGGAAAATATATTCTTACACTTTCTGCATCTCCTACTGGCTGCATGTATGTTTCCATAGCAATGCATAAAATGTACCAACTGTAAGTGTATGGCTTCATTCAGAGGCACTACTAACAAACAGCTCAGTAGGTTTGCAGAGATAACGTATTCCCTCAGGTTAGAATCTGTAGCACTCATACAGAATAAGGTCAGGCAAGGGACTGGTGAAAGGGAGACGCTCCTTCTAGCTAATGTAAACCTTAAACTCTTAACCTTCTCCAGAGCACGTGAGCTGTGCCAGCCCGATCTCATGGGGATTCGTGAAACTGTCACGTAAGTTTTAGTTTCGGTTTCGTGTGCACCAACACGATTTCGTCATGTTTTTCGTGCCGCTCACCACGAAATGCGCACCAATGTATTTTAAACGGCGGACTTTTCGTGCCACTCAGAACGTATTTCAAAAGAATGTGTATATTATATTTTTAATGTAAAACCGTGGCGAATCCAACGCTATATTTTGCATGATCGTCCCTAAACATAACCCTAACCATAACCATAACCATAACCTAACCATAAGCCGGTGGTACGCTTACCAATTTGCATAGGAATTTCAAGAATGTCCGGCGGCCGGCGGCCACAAACGCAATCACACAAGCAGTATACGCCGATGGACAGCTTAGATCGTCATGAATCCGCCGGTATAAACCACTTTCAGATGTGATTACCACAGCGAAAAACATTTCGTGGTGAGCGGCACGAAAAACATGACGAAATCGTGTTGGTGCGCACGAAACCGAAACTAAAACTTACGTGACAGTTTCACGAATCCCCGTGAGACCGGGTTGGCTGTGCAGCATCAGTGACCGTGGTGATGGAGCCAGCTTAAAAGGGAGCCACTGTCATGACACTGACAACTCACACATACCTCACTAATGCATTCATCCTGTTCATGGAACCTGCCTCAGATAAGCTCAAGCTGCTCAATCCAAAGATCCACAAAACAGAATTTGAGCTGTACTCTTTGATGCCTGTGTCTCCTCATCTTTCACACGTTTACGCTTTCTGAATATTCCTACGTTTTGCCTGTTAGTCCTCATATTGTACACAATGTGCTGCCTTTGTCACCACAGGCCCTACAATGTGAGACATGGAACTGAATAACCTCTCTTGCTTCTCATCAGGCTGTTTTCTGGTCCTCTCAAGACATTTCTGTAGCACAATGTGAACTAATCTGTGGCTTACTGTGTATTTCCCTGCAGCAGGCAGAGGAGGTTGCACAGACGGAGGGCTCCCAGCAGCTCCATATGCAGCCCAGCGATTCATCAGAGAAGCAGCAGCCCAAGAGGTTACATGTCTCCAACATCCCTTTTCGTTTCCGGGACCCTGACCTCCGGCAAATGTTCGGGGTAAGATGATTGAATGCCATGCACACACACATACACACATACAACCAAACACATCACTTTTATGTTCTGAGCCACTGTACACTGGCAGGGCAATTTCATATATCCTGCTGGAATGTCTTTCAGCTTGCAGCACTGCACAGTGCCCTAGCTAATGCTCATGATTTTCAAGAAGCTTAGCAAGTCCGATCAAAACAATATACATCCATTATCCATCCATTATCATCTCTGGAGTCGTGGGGGGGGGGGGGGGGGGGAGCCTATCCCAGCTCACTTAGGACGACAGCAGGGTACAACACAAGGCCACACAATGAGACAGACAACCATGTGCACTCACAATCATGGCAAATTTAAAATCACCAATTAATGTAAGCATGTCTTTGGACTGTGGGAGGAAGCCAGAGCTTGTGGTGTAAACCTGCACAGACACAGGGAGAACATATTCCTTAGAAACTCCACACAGGAAGCAGGTGACAGTACGAGCAACGGCACCGTCCCTCTAAACACCGTAAGTACAAAAGTACTACTGATACTGTTTTTTGTGCTCCAAATATTTATGCCAGAATTGAAGTCAAAATAAATCAGAAATATCAGGGCAAAGATGAGTAGAGCAGGTTCTGCATTCAGTAAATAATATCATGTTTGAATGTAGTGAAGTTGTGTCTTTAAACTCTGTAAGGCTGGAAATAATCCACACTTTTACCTTGATAATCCACTTAAAGGCCTCTACACACTGTACGGTTTTCAGCCGTCCCAGACGAAAGATAACAATCGTGAGAGAATCATGGCGATACCTTTGGTCTTGGCTCTTACGTCGCAGTATGTCATGGTCTTGCGACCAAAGACAGAAAGAAAGCTGTGATAAAATTCTGACAACTGGAATTTGGGGTGATCATCTCACAGTGTGACTGCTGCTGCGACCTACGTCAACTAACTAGCCAATAGAAATGCAGTATGAAATCCACTCAACACTGGCGCTAAACCCAAATAGATGATTTGCTGTGTCAGTGGCAAACCACATTAAAGCAAGTATGTGGGATTTAAACAAAGAAGCCTAGTAGAGTTGTGGCAGCAGAAGCCTTTTTGACGTGTCCTCCAGCTCGTACCACAACTGGACAATAGAGGAGGAAGCATGGACGGTCATGGCTCTTTCCGAGCCGCGTCCATTTTCTAATCCTTCTCCTTTTTTGGGGATTTCTCCTCAAACACATAAATGTCACAAGGACAAGGGCTCCATTCATATTCTCCAATTTCCCTGTGATTGTAGGTGCTCTGTTTTTGCTTCGGTTGTTTATTTTTTATGGATGGACGGCACACGCTTATGACGTTTTATTCTTGCGCATTCATCTCGACTCAGGTACATCGTAGGCTGCAATTCAGCTTGCATTTTCATTATAGCCAGCTGTGAAGTTATAGGATTATTAAAATCACACAGTCTTAACCCAAATTGGCAGATGCTACTTCCCTTTGCTTTCAGATTAAGAATTTAAGAATTATTAGTTTACACAGTTGGTGTAAGCAGTAAGCTAAAAAATTGTTTTACCAGTTTTAGTTGGTACACACGTGGACAAAATTGTTGGTACCCCTCAGTTAAAGAAGGAAAAACCCACAATTCTCACTGAAATCACTTGAAACTCACAAAAGTAACAATAAATAAAAATTTATTGAAAATTAAATAATCAAAATCAGCCATTACTTTTGAATTGTTGATTAACATAATTATTTAAAAAAACAAACTAATGAAATAGGGCTGGACAAAAATGATGGTACCCATAACTTAATATTTTGTTGCACAACCTTTTGAGGCAATCACTGCAATTAAACGATTTCTGTATTTGTCAATGAGCGTTCTGCAGCTGTCAACAGGTATTTTGGCCCACTCCTCATGAGCAAACAGCTCCAGTTGTCTCAGGTTTGATGGGTGTCTTCTCCAAATGGCATGTTTCAGCTCCTTCCACATATGTTCAATGGGATTCAGATCTGGGCTCATAGAAGGCCACTTTAGAATAGTCCAACGCTTTTCTCTCAGCCATTCTTGGGTGTTTTTGGCTGTGTGTTTTGGATGGTTGTCCTGTTGGAAGACCCATGACCTGCGACTGAGACCAAGCTTTCTGACACTAGGCAGCACATTTCTCTCCAGAATGCCTTGATAGTCTTCAGATTTCATCGTACCTTGCACACTTTCAAGACACCCTGTGCCAGATGCAGCAAAGCAGCCCCAAAACATTACTGAGCCTCCTCCATGTTTCACCGTAGGGACAGTGTTCTTTTCTTCGTATGCTTGGTTTTTGAGTCTATGAACATAGAGTTGATGTGCCTTACCAAAAAGCTCCAGTTTGGTCTCATCTGTCCAAAGGACATTCTCCCAGAAGCTTTGTGGCTTGTCAATATGCATTTTTGCAAATTCCAGTCTGGCTTTTTTATGAGTTTTTTTCAGCAGTGGTGTCCTCCTTGGTCGTCTCCCATGAAGTCCACTTTGGCTCAAACAACGACGAATGGTGCGATCTGACACTGATGTACCTTGGCCTTGGAGTTCACCTTTAATTTCTTTGGAGGTTGCTCTGGGCTCTTTGGATACAATTCCAACGATCCGTCTCTTCAATTTGTCATCAATTTTCCTCTTGCGGCCACGTCCAGGGAGGTTGGCTACTGTCCCGTGGGTCTTGAACTTCTGAATATTATCAGCCACTGTTGTCACAGGAACTTCAAGCTGTTTAGAGATGGTCTTATAGCCTTTACCTTTAAGATGTTTGTCTATCATTTTTTTTCGGATGTCCTGGGACAATTCTCTCCTTCGCTTTCTGTTGTCCATGTTCAGTGTGGTACACACCTTTTCACCAAACAGCAGGGTGACTACTTGTCTCCCTTTAAATAGGCAGACTGACTGATTATGAGTTTGGAAACACCTGTGATGTCAATTAAATGACACACCTGAGTTAATCATGTCACTCTGGTCAAATAGTTTTCAATCTTTTACAGAGGTACCATCATTTTTGTCCAGGCCTGTTTCATTAGTTTGTTTTTTTAAATAATTATGTTAATCAACAATTCAAAAGTGATGGCTGTTTTTGATTATTTAATTTTCAATAAATTTTTATTTATTGTTACTTTTGTGAGTTTCAAGTGATTTCAGTGAGAATTGTGGGTTTTTCCTTCTTTAACTGAGGGGTACCAACAATTTTGTCCACGTGTGTACATGTGGAATTACAACTCTGTGTCTCTGACTAGACAATACGTTTGGGAAAGTCAGTGCACCTAACTATATTACAGCTTACAAAGAAATGAATACAGTTAAGCTCACTTTAGCAGGCCTGATTCAGGAATGTTTCCTCATTTTACCAACACTAAGGCATTACTGGTGCAAAGTCAGCTGACTTTCCTGATGCCGGAACTTATGTTTGAATGACAGATTACGATGTAATTCTACACTCACTGTAGTTACCTTCCTTTCTGCTCTCTTCCCCTGAAGTGAAAAGTTTAGCAGCATTAAATAGGAAAGTGTTATCTGTTTTGTTAAGACCACTAGTAAACATAACAGTTCACTGTGTTGTTAGTGAACCATCTCACTGCTGCATGAGTCCTCACAAACGCACCTCTGCATTTTTGATTACCAAAGAGAGAGGATATAAAGAGGACAGCCTATTCCATGTAAGCAGAGGAAACTGCACCAAACAGATAGAAAATCGGGTTTTGTGTGTGTGTGCTTGCGTGTACGAGAGCAATTGCCTGGGAAAAAGTTGCTCAGCTGTTTACTGATTATGAAGTCTACCTACCTAGATTCACACAGAAACATCCGGAGTTACCATTTTACCATTTAATGTAATTGGAGGTTGGAGATTTACCCCCCTCCAAAACCAACACCCACCTACCCATTCCTCCAGTGGAATTTAATGTGTGCTCCTGTAGACACTTTGTTCCAGGAGGAGGGGAGCTGGCACGCTCGCTTTCACCAGCCTCAGAGCTTTTGATGTGGGGAAAAGAGGAGGGGATGGAAGGGCTCGTCAGTGGAGACACAATTAATGGGATTCCTCAGCAAGGTTAAAAGGGAGTTTATCCTCATTAGGTGTACATGAGGTGACAGCTGCAGTTATGGGGGAATTACATGTGTGTGTGGATTTGTATTTGTGCTGTGTAAGTGTGTGTATTCTTGATATATCTTGAAAAGGAGTGGGACTCTAAACTTTCTCCCAACTGTCTCCAGTCACTTAGTGAGGTCTCCAAGGCCCCAGGCACTGCACCACAATTAACCAGTGACATCATCAGGTGGAGACAGAGTAGGGATTGTGAGAGAGAAAGAAGCAGGAGGATGGTGAGGCAGAAGATGGGGATTAGAAGAGACAGACAATCTGGTAGCTCTCAATACAATCAGTGATGCTCCGAGGTTATCCAGTCTTGTTAAGAGCAAGACAGAAAGACTTAAAACATCGAGCCTCAGAACAATCTGAGCCAGGAAACTTTCTCCATCAAAACATTTGCACATTTCTTCTTCAAGTAAGCTTAATTTTAAATAAATGGGATGTTCACAGTTTTATAATAATGAATACAGTGGTTCCTCGACAAATCACGGCTCACTTTTTGCAGTCTCACTGCATCGTGGATTTTTCGTTACATCGTGGGATTTTGCAGTATACGGGTACTTTTATATATTATTGTGGCGAGCTTCATTGACGAATGACCCTGTAGAAAGGATATCCATTATATGCACTCTGCTGCTGACTGATGCTCTCATTTTTACACAGAGAGAGGAGTGCAATGGAAAATGTGGCAGAAAGTCATTAAACACACTTCACACTCATGAACCTGACAACATAACAATTAACTGGACTAAGTAGGCTGACTAAACCAAAAAAAGACAATAAAACACACACACCAATGACACTGTAACACATAAACTACAAAAATGACATTTAAGTCCCCAATACCCCGAATTCCCATGGTGCATTGCAGCACAACAGTTCAGTCATAGTGAGTGACTCTGCGATCACTACATTATTTTATACATTTTTGCGGTAAAATAAGCATTTTCTAGCCTAAAAATGTTTTCTAAAATATATATATATATATATGTTTTAAATATATAATAAAACATATTAAAACAATCTTTAATCTAAATAAAATGCATAGCATACAGTGTTTGTGTTCATCTGTGATGTTGTGCAGTGTGCGGGGAGGTTTTTTTTAAATATACATAAATAATAAAATAAATATGATCACTACTTTGTGGATTTTTGTCAATCACGGGCGGCGTAAAGCATAACTCCCGCAAATAGATGAGAGACCTCTGAAAAAATAAAATACAAACAAAATCAAAGTATCTGGTTTAGTAGAAAGTTGGTCCTTATTTTAGTTGTTCGGTCCTACCGATTACCTCCGACTTACCCAAGACCTTTTCAAATACACGTTGTGTTCCATCGATATTACATGATGGTCTCATGGTTAGTCTCAGGGTCAGTTTTATCTAAAAATAACATATTGATATGTTTTGGCATATTCACATTATAGTATGATCTGCATTAAACACAGCCACAGATATTTACACATGGTTCACCCTATAAAGAGAACTGTTATGAAAGGATAATTTGATTGCCAGAAATAGTAAAATCTGTTTAATAAATCACAAAACAATGACTGAGTCACTTTTTAAATTTCTGATCAGATTCCAGTCATGTCAGATCAGGACCTCATTTCACTGATGTCACGGTTTTCCCAGAACTCAACCTAATGTGAACTTTACTACGACAGCTACAGTTTCAAAAAGTGAACAAAGCTTAAAATAAACCCGAAGATTTACTTGAATTACAACATCGGAAGATTTACACCTACTCCAGAAAATACAGACTGAAACAGCAATAGTACACTTTATACGACCCATTTTACAGGGTGCAGTTGACAGGGGAGACATTCTCAGCTCGTTTTCTTTCCTTTTGGTTCAGACAATTTTGCTCTTTTGTTTGTTTGTTGTTTTGAAATATTAATTTTTGTCTGTTCATGAAAATACGATCAGTATTGAAGTACTGCTAGAAAAGTCCCCAAAGTGCTTTCATTGTCACTTTAGAATGGCAGTTGAGCAGTTTTGATCCATTGTGTTTGGTGGCCTTGGCTCTGAGGATGTAAAAGGCTGTCAGGACACACACACACACACACACACACACACACACACACACACACACACACACACACACACACACACACACACACACACACACACACACACACACACACACACACACACACATATACACGGGTACCTGCAGCAGACCCACACACAGCTTCTTCTCTTTTCTCACGGTTAATGGGTCAGCTTCAAGGATTAATGGTTGTGGGCTGGCCAGTGACATTGCAGTCCAGATTCTGTTCAGCCTCAGCCACAATAGGCTCCAGTGGCACTCGACTTGTGAGCAACAGGCTCAATTATGGTTCTGCTCGTCTACCACCACAATGCAAAGAAAGGCAATAGCTGGGGCATTACAGCAAATGGAATTCTGAGTCATTTCAGCAAAATTTGTAATAGGAAAGTAATACAAGAGCAGTAAACAAAGGATAATAAAGAAGTTCAATCAGAGGTGATACAACCACAAGCAGGGGGTCTGTCTGTGTGAATTACACTATAATAAACGGTTATATTCCCTCAAACACATTTAGAAGCTCAGCGCAGGACACAGGAATAAAGTCTGTTGTGTATAGCTGCAGCAAGGTGGAAAAAGTACAGCCTCGGAAAAGGATAAAACTGGGTTCATTACCCTAACTTATTTGAGTTTAATTCATAATTAGAAAAACACATTTGGAGGAAATTACTGGGCTCGGAAGAGCATTTTAATGGTAGAATGATAATTGACATTCACAGCACCATTTTACTGATTCAATTCTCTCGTTTTCGAGATGTGGTTGAAATCTGTAATCTAGGAGTGCACCTCAAATAATTCCCTGGGACTGAAGCCTTCCTCCATACGCTGCTCATTTACCCACACACCCAGGGTTATTTGGATTTCTCCATCACTCAAACAGTATGGAAGCACTCCCAGTCTGACCACGTGTCAGCATCTGTGGGGCTTTTTGAGTCTTTTGTGAATTTCTTGTAATTATTTCTGATGCATGGAACCAAAATGTCTGCCAGTGGATCCTGCTGGGCTGCACTCACAGAAGGACCCTGTTCATTTAGCCCCATACAGAGTGAAACTTGACAAGCTGATGCAGGACCACTGCCGTCCCCTGAGCCTCAGCTGTGTTTAATTAATAAGCAGGCACTTAGTGAGCCAGCCGCAAGAGGGTCCTTACTGTCACATTCCCAAAGGTAGGGGTCCTAAATGAGTCATTAGATACTCAGTTCACATGCACATGCACTCAGTGTGTGTGTGTGTGTCTCTCCCTCTCTCTCTCTCTCACACACACACACACACACACACACACACACACACACACACACACACACACACACACACACTTAAGGTCTACCCCAGCTGCATGTGTCTGAGTGTGTGTTTGCAGTGAGCACCGGGGGTTGGGTTTTGTGCTAATGGAGTTTTAATGACACCTGCCTAATCACCTGTTCTGAAGGCTTTCAGCATTCCAGGCAGCCCAGTGTTCCCAGCAAGGGAATTCTTTTTAATGTCTCCTGTTCATGGCTACACTCTCATTTGCCTCCCCAATTACTCCATAAGGCTCCTCTCTTACCAGCTCTGCCTCTGAGGAAGCAAGGTGTAATTATAATCTACAAATCTGCTAATTTTCATCAACATATCAGTGTAGCAATGGAGCTATTTGCACTGAGTGGGTAGTTAGAGAGCCTGAGCTTTGCCACTGTTGTGCCCCAAAGTGGCACTAGTGTGTTTCTGTTGATTAAGACAATTAAAGTGTTTAGAATAGAGAGGGACAATGATACAAGCCTCTGCTCTGTCTGCCTTGACTCAACAGTTTTGAAAGATTTTTGGTGCTATTTCCACTGGAGATGCATCAGCTACGCAATCACCAAAGGACGCAAGAGCTTTATTTGTAGATGTGCTTAAATAAAATTGGAAAATTAGTGGCTGTTTTCCAGAGACCTTTTTTGAGTAAAGAAGTAAAGCAACAAGCAGATGCAGATTACTCATGTACTGCACTAAGAAACCGTTTTACTTCTGAACTTCTGAAATGTTCACTTATATCTTATTGTCCACATACCGTACTTGATATTGCTGTACTTGCTAGTTTTTGTTCACATTAAGATCAACACCTTAGTGATCAGTAGAGGAGGGGATGCACTTGTTCTTATTAGCTCTGTTAACCTGCCACCACTACCCCCTTTAGAAACTTTAGAAACCAAAATATATTCTTAACTTTTGACTCATCAAAGTAGCCACCTTTGATAGATAAAACAGCTGAACACACTCGTGGCGTTCTTTCCACAGTGGAAATCAAATATTCTTCAGAAAGTTCTTCCCAACTCTGTTGCAGAAGTTCCCATAAATGTGTGGCACTTGTACGTTGCTTTCAGTCTTCTGTCCAATTCATCCCAAACCAGCTCCATGGGGTTTAAGTCTGGAGACTGTGCTGCCACTCCACGTTTTCAAGTTTACCATCTTGTTCTTTTTTCCTAAGGTAGTTCTGGCATAGCTTAGACTGATGTTTTGGGTCATTATCCTGTTGCAGGATGAACCTTTGACCAACTAGAACATACCAGAGGGTACTGCATGGTGCTGCAGAATGCTGTGGTAGCTGTTTTGGTTCAGGGTTCCTCTCACTCTGTACAAGTCACTGACCCTGGATCCAGCAAAACAGCCCCAGATTATCACGCTTCCTCCTCCATGTTTGACAGTTGATGTTACTCACTGAGGAACAATCCTTTCTTCTATTCAACGGTGTACAAAAACCCATGATGATTTAAAGATTTCAAATTTTGATTCATCAGTCCGTAATACCTTCATCCAGTCCTCAGTAGTCCATTGGCGGTGTTTCATGGCCTCTTTTTCTTATTCTGACATCTTAGCAATAACTTTCTTGCTGCACCTCAACCTGTCAAACCTGCTACTCCAAGTCTTCTCTTCACAGCTGAAACTGAAACTTGTTTACTATAACCACTATTAAGCTGTGCTGGAAGCTGTTGTCCTGTGAGCTGCCTATCACCAAGCTGTTGACTCTCAGAAACTTGTCTTCTGATTCTGTTGTGGCTTTGGGTCTTCCAGACCTCTTCCTGTCAGAGTTTCTCCAGTCTCTGAGTGCCATTTGATGGTGAAGAAAACTGTACTCTCTGACACCTTGACTTTCTTCACAATTTCTGTATAGGAAAGACCTACATTTTTAAATGTTGTGATGGTCTGTCTATCTTCTATTGTTGATTGCTTTTTCTCTCCATTTTTATAGCAACACACTGCTTTCAGTACAATTTGTTCAAATAATGCTCTGAAGGTTTTGGTGCCACATTGTGTTAGTAATCAAGAAACGTGGGGACACCTGTAGGATTTGGTAGCACTTTCAAGGCTTGATCAACCTCCATTGATGCTGAACAGCTTCAAGTTGTTAACCCATTTCTTGTTCTCTGAAAAAGGCCTTTTTGTATAATTCTGAAATGTAAATTATTTTTCAGTTTTGGGTAACCTTACCTTTTTTTACCCTCTTACAGTTCATCACTGACCTGTGTACCATTTCAAGCAACTTATTGGACTTGAACTATTTGAATTTTTTTTTAATTGGAAAAATTCTTCTAAAACTTTTGTATGTGTGTAATTTGTTCAGTGACAAATGGAGTGGAAAGCTTTAAGAAAAACAGGGCAGAGTGTCCGGGTATTTATCCAGTGAGGGAATCTCAGCGGTAATGAGACAGATGCAGGTCAGTCTTACCAACTGCAGGCCATGGCTGTCTCTAGGATGGAAAGTAGGGGGACTTCGCAGGGAACAGAGTCTTCCAGGTCTCCACTACTAGCTAGCACTAGGCTGACTAGTATGTTGACCCACCAGTGGGTCAACATACAATACTTATGGCTATCTCTGTCTTCCTCTTGGATCTGATGTAGAAAAATGATTCTCTAGTCAAGCCCAGAGATCTCTTGCTCAGGACAAGTCAAATTGGGAAAAATAGTTTAGGAGTCAGTAGAATCTGGAAGATACATCTCCATGAGATGTACTTTTTCTTTACATCAAATTACGTATTCATGACGTTTTCCTGCCCATAAACACAAACACAACTACATATTTTAAGTCTTAGCCTGTCACAGGGAGGGGAGAGAAAGACAGAGAGAAAACAGGCAGTTGGACTAAATAACTTGTCCAGCAGGTTGCTGATGGTTCTGACTGGAGATGAGAGGCCCGGACAGAGACAGACAATGAGAGAGCAACAAGAGAGAGAGGCAGGCAGAGAATGAGAGCTCTGATCTTTGCTGTCTGCAATCTACATGCACATGTAACCAGGAAAAACACGGAAACGATGCAAGCCATTAATCTTTTATCATTCGCAGTTTTGATTTTCAATTGCCACTCTTAAATAAAGCATCACGTCTTTTATTATAATGCAATATGCAAGCTTTGCAAAGCTTTTTGTCTTATAGAATTTTCTTTTCTTGGACTTTGATCCAGTGTGCTCACATATTCAGATTAAACACAACATTAATGTGTAATATGAATGCAAATCATGTATATGATCTGACATGCATTTTGCTGGTGGACTTTCTTCACCTTCGGGGCTGGTGTTGGTGCTGTGACCTTGCCTTTGCTCTGCTGCCTTCACCATGTTTATTTATTTATTGAAATAAACTACTTGATTCAAGGTCTAGTTATGGGGAGCACAAGGCTGAGCATTACCATACTGCATGGCAAGGTTAGCGCTGCTTTAGTTCACATAACCATGAGTTCATCCCAGCTCTGCAACAGCACAGGCTCAAGCTCAGCTTCCATTGATCTGTGTTTTTAATAGCGATATTTATTCATGACGAAGCTGAAAATAGTTTGTTTTCCCTTCTCTAAAGCCAATAAAAAAAATTCTGTCTGTTAAAATACAAACTAAAAAGACCCAAATCTACAACCTGAGTAATGAAATTATCTTAGCAGCTTCTTAGACTTACTGAAAAAAACTAAATCTAAGTGTGCACTGGAAACAGAAGATGAATGAAAGGAAGAAAAGAATAAACAGGAACAAATATCACTTTAATCATTAATGCCCACGTAGACGTGCATGTGTTTGTGTGTTTTCTGCTTTACGTTGGGTTCATTGTTGAGTGTCCATGCGCTAACGCTGTGTAGCTGCTTCAACAGTAACAGGCAATGCTACTGACACTAACTGGAACTAACACTGTGGCACGAACAACCCCTCATACATTTAACACACTTTAGAGTGCCAAGCAGTGCAATTGTAACAAGATTACACAGCACATTTTCAGCCAACTGTCCTCACAGCTTACCGGTAAGGCCTTCTACTCTGCCCCTGTAGACAATACCTCCATGGAAATTTAGCTAGAGCAACAAGCAAAGAATAGGCTTCCATGTCCCTTAATTCTTTGATCTGTAGTTCCAAATGTCCTTTATCCCTTTAAAATGTAGTCACCATGTCTGAAGGCTTTCTCAGACAAACACATTCCATTAATCTGAATTCAGCGTGTCAGCATCATGTCTAAATGTGCACCTTGGTCCCATTCGTAATAATCGCAATAACAGTCTTGCTAGGTGGAACCTGGTAACATTTCAGTATCACTTTAAACATTGCACAAACCCCAGTAGGATCCATGATCATCTCCAAAAGAGAGTTGCACAAATTTAGTTTAATTTAATTATTTTAATTATAAATTATAACCAAGAGAGTGGATCAAATCGAGTCATAATCCAACAGCAGGTCACACTGTGTCAGCCTTCATGTCTTCACATCAGTTTAGTTTCCAGCTGCTGAGGACCGTTTGTAGTTTATTACAAACCTGAAGCATCAAGCAGCTAGGATCCATGAGTGTCTCCAAAGAGATTCAAATGCACTACAAAGAGGAACAGCAGTAACTCCATTAATTCGGGTTAACTACAAATTATCTGGACGCGTAGAAAGGGTCTATCAGCAGCTCACACTATGAACGTTTCTTCATCTCAGACAGGTAAACATTCACACAGAATCACAGTTTATCAGCTGCTGTTTAATATTTTGTCACATCTTGGCTGTCCTCAGGGTGAATCCTGAGCTTTCCAAGTTTCACTGTTGAATTAATCAGAGATAATCTGAGCTTTTAATTACGAGAACACTTTGATTTGCTGCTATTAGTTTAGATTTAGTCTGTTATTGCATTATTGTGTTTTACACATCACTTGGTGTACTGAGTAGTCTTGTGTGAATGACAAATTTTGCATGCATACCATGATTTTCTTGAGCACTGTGGGGGCTATTTCTAAATGCTGTCATGAGAAAAATTAATGGAAAAGTGACCAATGGCTGACTGTTGTCACTTAACAGATTGATGAAGCAGCAATGTTCCTTGTCTAAAAGGAGCTGGTCCTTGTTAAGTCTCTGGAAGACACATGTAAGTCCCTTCCTCATGTTGGAAGACCAGCTGTACTCTGTCATCTTACCTTTAGATATGAGGAACTTAAGCTTTGTCTTTTAAGACCAATTCATGGTTTCTGCACAACTAATCTGAACATGCATGCGGTTCTGTTCATACTAATATAGGGTATGCAAGTCAAGCGGTCAAAGACCCTACATATCATATATGATTCTGAAAGACTGTGACTTTGCCCTTATTACAGGATACGGCATCTGGTTAGAGATTTACATCCATTAGGTAGAGACTAACTGAAGTACTGTGTCAATGATCGCACACACAATGGTCAGACATAAGCCAGGATTTTTGAGTTTCCACTAATTTTGTCAATACCAAAAACAGTGATACCACAGCAACGACCTAAAACATCAGGAAAGAAATGCAATAATAGCTGAGAGAACATGAAACTTAAAATCTTTAACATAATTAACATAAAACATTAGTGCACATTCTTTTGCAGGAATTCATATTGAGTAAACGCCTTGCGGTTGACTCTAATTCCACTAGACTTTTGTTCACTTGTTCAGTCTGTTCCAGCACAGCTTTTTTGAGCCTCAACCAAAACACACTGATAGCACTATTACAATAATAGACATTTATTAGAACAATGTAGACTGTACATCGTCTTTGAGAGTTTCTGTTTATGGGCTCATTTGTTTTAAATTTTAAACTTGACTAAGTAAAAAAACTAGAATACACAGCACTGACCTCTGTCAAGAACTTGTATGGTGTGAAATGTTTATACTCCACCAAGGAAGCAGAACCTCAGTGGTGTTATGTGACGATCGGTGTCTGTCTGTCTGTCTGTTTGCAACATTACTCAGAAACGGACTAACGGATTTGGAAGAAAGTTTCACGGAAACTCAGAAATGGCACAAGAAACAAGTGATTAGATTTTGGCAGTGATGCGGCTTATAGTCTGGATCCATGGATTTGCTGAAGATTTCTGTATCATTGTAAGATAGCGTCATGGCTACATCTCTGCTTGGATTTGCACTCGAGTTGTAGGACACTGAAAGCTGCTGCAGGAGAAAAAAACAGTTGTCACGCCCATTTTTACTGCAAAAAGCAGAGCTGCAAACGCACTCACTGCTTCACTGTTACACATCAACATTAATGATCAGAAATGCTCGTCTTAGCAAACACTGCTGATCAGTATTGATACTAATAAAACAGGACTTAGTGTGGTTTTAATGGTACGGTGTTATGATAATTTTCTAGTAGTGGTGCACTGTGCAACACTACTTGTAGCTGTGTTTGGGAATAATTAATGGAAAGCATGCAGAAATCAAATCTTTTCAGCTTGCTGGTTCATAACTATTTTTTGTCATTTTTGCCTTGTTTCATACCATAACACTTGCTGCATTAAGAGACCTCAAATGTAGTGATGTTCTTTTAAATTTTAAATTCATGCACCATATTTTAATAGCACCTGAAGTTTAGTAATGTCTGCGTTGTCCGTGGTGGCCAGGATGACTGGCCAAATGTGAAAGGAGGCCTGAAAATTTGCCTGATTTACTGTATAGTTCTAATTCTGTTTGGTTGTATTCCCATGTCTCTATTGTACATTGAAGCAAATGAACACTAAAAATGGAGTTGTTGCTGCAGCAGCTGCTGAAGTGTTTACAATGTTTGAAAGCCATAAGGCCAGGTATTATACTATTTATACCTAGCCACAGACTCACCACCATCAATTTGCTGGAATGCGTGACGACGAGCACTTAATCCACAATAATTAGCCAATTAAAGTGAAGCATGGAGCTAATGAAAACCATTAAGAGTTAGATCATATAAGAACCTATAGACACCAACTGCATGGTTACACTGGTGAGCTCTGGCAGGTAATTACTACGACGGCCTGCATCCTGAGCACACAGTCAAATGTATGGTTTACCATTAGCCTTGATGGGTTGTCCCTTCACTGTCGCGAGCTCATCACCACCCCCACCCTCCCACAAATAGAAGACATTTCCTGTTTTAACTGGGGGGCCGTCTCTTTCACTAAAAATACTCCGCTCTTTCTTTCCTCTTTTGAGAGGGGAGAGAAAAATCAAGATGATGGGCTTCATTAGGCTCAGTAGTGCGTGCTGAGGCATTGCTGCTTTAACGTCCACATCCACCACTGTAATGTTCATTAACACTGCATAGCCCTTGTCCCCAATACACACATGCACACACACACCTCTTCATTACCACGAAAGAGCAAACACAGCATTAAAAAGCATTAAGAGTAAATGGATATTTTATTAATCTCATTGTAGGGTGTGGAGGAGTAAGTTAATTCGAAACATTGACTGCTTAACCTTTTTAGTAATGAGGGGGAGGCTGTTGGAGTATGGAGTGGTGTAGTGTTTTTTAAGCTGGGGTTTACTGAGTACATGTTTATTTTATTAATATTATTTTATTTTGGGGACCAGTACAGGTCGGCATATTCTAATTACTTCTTCCCTTTTTCTGCTTTTCTCTGTATCCCCTGTCCACCATCTCCCCTGTCTTCCACAGCAATTTGGCAAGATTTTAGACGTGGAGATTATTTTTAATGAGCGAGGCTCCAAGGTAAGTGTGCTGTAACCATACGTTCATGAACACATCTCTCACACACACACGTGGTTTTCCAGCTGACTGTATTTGTCCCCTGCCTTCCTTTTTTTCTTACAGTCCTTCACTCCTCTCACTGTCTTCACAGCTTCCGTTCCCACTGTCTAATAGTAATTACTATCCTATCAGTGACACTTGCCTCCAAGCAGCTTTTACACCTTACCGACCTGCCATACATTGTGACATACAATAAATCTCTCCCACTTATCTTAACTCTAACATTAGGATTCACACTGCAAACATACTGTCTTTTCTGCTCAGCTTTTCAGCTCACAGTGCCAAGAAGTCAATATTAACTCTGCACTGTTAAAGTATTAGCTGTATCATTTTATATACATAAATATTGAATTTGCTCATTTATATCATTGGATATTATGTCACAACAGTGATTTACCTAGTCATAATTGTTAGGCAATGCCTCTGTGTAGGGCACAGTGACTGAAGCGAGTGAAACTACTGAAGTGTCATGAACACTGGAGGAGGGAATACCTTCTTAAACAATGGTGTTTAGGCACGCATTTGGAGAATTTCTTCCAAAAAATATGAAGACTAGAGTAGAAATAAATAAGAATATAATAGCAATACATACACTAGCTGGGCACATTTTGGCATTTTGAGTGAAGTTTCGATGCGAAAACTCACCATCAGACTGGTAAGAAACAAAACAAAAATTATTCAAAATACTTACAATCTATGGGAGTTCTGTTCCTACTGATCTGTGTAAGTTGATTTTCGCCATTAGTCAGACCTCCAACGAAAATGTAAACAAAGAAAGCTGTTACATGCATCACAATATTGATCAGTTCTTTGGAAAAGTCATGAATACCAATGACTTTCATTCATGTATGAATCATTTTACAAGAAGATAACAGAATATTGTAACGGACTGATGTTGTTGTTGATGTTGAGGTTTCAATGTTTATTGTTCAGTTTGAGGGTTAGTGAACATGCCATGTTTACCTAGCTCATCTTTGATTGGTTGAGATTGATCGATGCTCATCGGTGTTTCCAACTGAGTGTTTTATTATATCTAATTTCACTTCCATGGACATGGCTTTCCTTTTCTTCGAAGCACTGCCATCAGAAAAGCCTGTTTTTGCTTGGGAGCCATAATGAAGGGCAAAATGTTAGCAAATGTAGCACAATCCAAGGTGGCGTACAGCCGGCAAATGTAAACAAAGTAGTCTTATAGCGTAAGACCACTTTCAATGTAATCAGTTCAATGACATCATAAGCCAAGGACCTCTGTATACACGTAAATATGGATGTGTGTGTTTATTGCACAGTGAAATGTAGCAGCAGTTTATAGACTAAATAAAGGGACTCAACAGTTACTCGATTGCAAAAAGCATACACAAGGAAGCATTTTTGTAGTTGGAAGGTTCATAGCTATTCACATTTTGATTTAACGTGATCATTACCACAGACATGGATGTGTTGTAATAAGGATAGCATCTTTGTCTTTTGGAATACTAACCTACTGTTCCCTTCTGTAAGTGCTCCGCTTTCCTCTTCAACAGGCCTTGTTTACATTCAGTCCTTGTCTGGTCATGTCCCTTTCTCTTGAACACTGATTATTTACACGTGCTAAAGGAAGCAAAGCAGACTGTGTATATCAGAGCGAGGAGCGCTGAATGTACCTATATGCAGAAACAAAATGTCATGATGATTAATTTCATTCTCTCTTTCAGTTGTGTTTTTATCTGCTGCTGCTCTCAAGCACCAGTCTATATTATGTATGCCCAGCAGACGGCAGTGAATCCTCTATATGTATATTAGATCACAGCACCGAGTTTCCGTTCACATATTATCTGGTGAAACAAATACAGAGCAAGGACTGGCCCCAAGATACAAGCTGAAAGGACTGTCTGTGAGTCCACAGGGCATGTCTGGCAGGCCTATCAAAAAGAGTTCACTCTCTGCCTCCACAGCTTAACTCATCAAAGCAGGCGAGGAGCACAGAGAGCAGAGAGCATACTCGTTGTAGGCAGCACAGTCTGTACAAGTCAAAGGGTTGAGAGGGGGAGACTGTGGGATCACATTCATGGGGTAATGAAATGCAAAAAACATTACAGGTGAAAACTGGGAACTCTGTCTTCATTCTGTTCCCGGGGTCCCCTGGGAGTTTGGAACAAAGATCTGTTTATGCAACAAATCTCACAGTGATTTTAACCAGAACAGTAAAACTCAGTGATTTCAACCAGAATCACCCTTAATTGGATGATGTATGGGGGACATGGGTGACAGAACCTGGAGTTTAGATTTGCAATTTAAAATCCGAATGTTGGCATAGGCTGAATTAAGCCTTGGAACCTAGTGTTGAAGCTTAAAAAACAGACAGAAAACATCAGTCAGAGAGGCATCTACAGACTCCCCACCGTTGTCTGTGGCCTTTAGTGTCATAGAGGAATGGCAGAAATGTTACAGCAAACAGTAATAAGACTAAAAATGTAAGACAAAGGTGGAGGACTTTAATAAGATCAATCAACCTCCACACAAGGCAAACATTACCTGACTGTAAAACACATATCTAGGGAGGAACAAGTCCACTATTTTCAAACTTCAAAGTGTGTTAAACATTGTCAAATTGTGTCTCCTTATGTGGCTTGTTAAATCAGTTCCATTTCTTTTGCATTTCTCTGTCATGGACGCTGCAGTGGATGCCATACGATTGAACAGGACATGAAAAATTAAACAATTATGGAAATAGGAAGTTCTATCAATGGGTGCTAAATAAGTCTGAGCTCACTTTATTCATTCAGGCCCTGTAGAGTATTCCTCTTTACATATTTTATGTAATTTTACATCTCTGTGATATAAAATTTTCCGATCTTATTTTACCATCAGTATTTTTTAATCGTCTTACTTTATCCACAAGTTTGATATTTGTCTCACAATAATCTTAAATTGCCTGTCAGTCTTTATGACCTGTCCAAAGTGTCTCCATGTGAACAGAGGAAGTGGAATATTAAAAACACAAACATCAGAGCTGCATGTGATGTGGACCAGAGCAGTCAGGAGAGCAGAGTGTTTATATATATATATATATATATATATATATAGATACCACCACTTTGCTGCTGGAAGTAAAGGTCTATGTGTCCTTTGGAACCGCCATGTTTCCATTCAAAGTGCCACACTTAAACTTTGGCCTTTCCATTTGGCCTTAGCAGCTGCCACTCGAAGAGCCACACCGACTGGTGGCCATGTTGGAGTTATAATAGCTGAAAACCTTGAGCTGTGTCACTGAACAATGTGTGCTATGTTGAAACAAGAACAAAATATGAAGCTAGTGTAGTACATGAAGTAAGATCTGAAAACATGATCTGGTGTCCTACACGTTAGATGTCTCTTTTTACTGTAGCTGTTTTACATTTTGTCATTATTTGTGCACATGTAGTCATTCAGTACACCTCCTTGACCCTTTGATGCACAAAAAGACACCCATATTCAATGGAATATGGGTGTCTTTTTACCCGTGTTGTGCATCAAAGGGTTAAGCTTTTACCTTTGATGAGCAGTGGCACCAGCAGCCCCTGTGGGCACAAGTGGTAAAATCAACGACAGGTGAAGTGTGTAAAATTGATAATCCTGCTACAATGCAGCATTCTGCACTGAAACTGTGTGTCCTGGCATCCACGTGGATGCTACTTTGACACCTACTCTCCTCCTAAAAACAGTTTCAGACCTAAACACACCACCTAAAGGAAACAGCACTCCTCAGTGGCAGTGGACTTCAACAGAACAGTACACCTCACCATACTGAAAAAATTGTTCAGGAACACCTCGAAAACAACAACATGCTAAGGCTTTAACATTCATGTGTGGATTGCTGATGGTTGCAGGTTGCAAAGCAGATGTTTTATCTTTCCATTGAGATGCCTAGCTAATGGCTAAAACTCGGTGGAACTGCTCTAACTTGGCTTATGGTCAAAAACTGGTCAACAGCTTTTCTAAGACAAGCAAGCAACAAACAAGTACAACAACACAAAACACAGCAGGCCAGCTAAAACTATTTCCTAATCCAGCAACAAGAAGGCCGTTATTGCTGGTCTCACAGCCTTTTATTTAGCAAAGCTCTTGCTAACAATTAAATGCCTATCCAAGATGTCCCATTTCCCACTTTTTGCTTCCATACTGGGAATGTTCTTCTGCTTTTCCAAACTGAGGATACCATGCTAGCTTCTTCTTACAGGTGGCTGAAGAAACATACCTGGTGATATGTAACACAATGCCACCACAATGACCATCTTTTGCACAGTCCATAGTGAAAACGTGATGTTAGTCATTTAAGCCATTACAGCCTTGATTCGTCTTGGGCACATTTCTACATCTTTCTCACACCTGAATTTGGGATTTAATTTCTTCCGTTCCTTCTAAAAAATTCTGTCAACATCCTTCAGATTGAATGGGAGCTGTCTGTTAACTGCCATGTTCAGGTCTCTCTGCAGATGCTCTGTGGGATTTAAGCCCCAGCTTTATCATAAAGGTTGACACAGAGTTTTTTAAATTGTATGAATTTAAATTGGATTCATTTCAGATCAAATTGACAACTCCAGAAAATGTACAAAAGGTGATGGGTCTGACTACATTGAAACGGTTGCATTTAACCCTCCTTTTGTCTTCATTTACAGGCAACAAAAAAATTGTTTCCTTGTCTGAAAAAAATCAAAAATTCAGGGAAAAAATCCCCAAATTTCAGAAAATTTGCAAAACCTTCAGGAAGAAAATTCCAATAATTCCTTTAAGGTTTCCCTTAAAAGTTTTGTTTAAAAAGTACCCCAAATTTGACAAGAAAATTCCTGCAAATATGTTTTTTTAAAAATGAGTAAAAATCTTCCAAAAACAATCCTAAAAATATCCAAAGTGATTACATATATATTAACAAAAATTCAAATATTTCCTTGAAGTACATTCTTCTTAAAAAAATATTTTTTTCTATTCCTTTTTTCCACCAAAAAATGTTCTAAAATTTCCCAAAAATGTTGAAAATGTGGACATCTGAAGTTTCACAGCGAAAATATTTTTTTACCCACATTTTCAAACTTTACAACTCGTCAATTTGACCCACAGGACAACACAAGGGTTAAAGACATATGGAAAAATGAAAAAAATGATGATGTGGTAAACATGTTTTACCACATATAGACTGTCTGAGTGAGCTGCATCTCCAGGCCCAGTCTGAGACACAGACAAGGTCTCCAGAACGAATGAGCCTCGTCCTGGGGCTGCCAGAGTCACGGCTGACTTATGCTGTGGAGATTGTAATTGTATGGCACTTATCTGCTGTCCCACGGGGCCTCTGCACGCCAGCAGAGCAACGGCAGCCTATAGCCTATAGCACACATACACACACACACACACACACACACTTCTACACATGCAGTTGTATGCACATCACAAACGCCATTGTGTAAGTGGAGGCATCTGGTTATTCAATTAGGTCCAGTTGCTCCAGTAAACACACACACACACACACACACACATACACACACAATAAGGTGGTAATTTATTCAAAGTTCTTGTCTGTGTTCTTGATGTCCTGAGTTTCCAGCTTTCCTCTCTGTAACTCCAGCTCTGTTTTCCATGTTTGTCGAACCAGCCTGACATCTCTCTGGCTGCTGCTTGTAGATATAGACCTTGGCCTGAACTGCAGCTCTCTCATCTGTCCTTTGTGTCTTTTTCTTCTCTCTTCTTGTCCCTGTTTGTTTCGTCGTTTCATTTCTGGACTTCCTTTGTTTTCTTGCTTTTCAATACCACCTCCTGGCCACTGCAGGGCTTTGGGTTTGTAACATTTGAAACAAGTGCAGACGCTGACCGTGCACGGGAGAAACTAAATGGTACAATCGTAGAGGGACGCAAAATAGAGGTGCCTTCCTTTTCCTGTCTCTTTTTACCTCCTGTGCCCCCCTCTTCTTTTATTCCCCTCCTCCTCCTCCCTCTGACTCTTTCTTTCCTTTCTCTGCCTGCCTGAGGTTTCCTGAAATATACACCCTCCCTTTCCTCTCTCCCTCCATCCGTCCCCTTCTCCTCCCTACCTGCCTGCTGCACATTGAACGCTGCATGCCGAATCCTGATCCGTAAGTGTATGTGAGAAAGACATCTATCCAGCAGTGTTTTAGGGTGTTGCAGTGTTTCTGATGCAAAAGAGAAATCCCACAATTCTAGATTTTGTCATGTGCGTTTGTGTCTGTGGCATGTGCATGAGCTCGCAGTGGTTTTCCGTTTTCCAAATGAAGATCCGTGGTTTGCCAGAGTCCAGCACACCTTGTTAAAACTTTAGCCATTAGGATCGCCATCCACTTGCTCACTATTTTGACTATTTTCATGGTTTTCCATTTTAATTCAAGGGGTAATTTAATTTAGGAATGGAAAATCTTTTGGGTGTTTTTTTATTTTGACATCTATTTGCTTGGAAGCCCAGTAAATTCACGTGCAGCTAACCTGTCACTCATGTTTCCTGGTGACTGTTCTGGGAGGACAAGGTGGTTGGCTTGCCTTAACCATTCATTTTAAGTGTCTAAACAGAACTATGAAAGTTGCATGACAATGTATTGGTAGAAAATGTAATCTAGGAAGCATAAAAACGTCTTCAAAATGTATTTGCTGTTGTTTAATTAGTGGTAAATTGAAGTTCTTTCTAGGAGACATAGTTGCATGCAGGCTTTAGACCCACTTCAGTCGGTTTCAGATTGTCAGATAGTAAAAGATCCAGGTAAAAATGAGCTTAAATGCTTAGTAAATCACCCTTCTATGCAGTCAGGTTCTGAATAAGGAGCATTGCATTCCAAATAACATAACAGCAGCTTCACAAAAATGCACCTGTACATGTAAAGGCTTAATCCCCAACACTGTCTCACCGATGAATCTCTAAAATAGAACTCACTTGAAATGTGGGATAGTCATTTTCTGTACAATGTTGCACAGTAGATGAATTGTTTGGAATGGGCAGCAGTGTGTGCCGAGCAAACAGGACTTTAGCACTATTCTGGATTATTCCAAAGGAGGAAAAATAAGTAGTCTTTGAAGAGTTTTGCAATCTGTCATGTGTTTCTGAACCCATTCCCATTTTTAAATGTTGTTTTCCCTCACTTTATTTCGGTGGCGTTGAATGTGGTTCAACATGTGACCTTTGACTCGCTGCATGTAGCCTCACTTGCTGAAAAGAGCAGCATGGAGAGTGGTGGTGCTGTGGATTATTGACATTGTGCACAGTTTTTGGCTGGTTTGTGTGTGTCTGATTTTGAGCGTCTCTCCTCACACTAACCTCTGTTCATCTGTCCACAGGTCAACAACGCCACAGCCAGAGTAATGACCAACAAAAAGGTGGCAAATCCGTACACAAACAGTAAGCCTCAGTTCTATTTTGTGTATCCTTTAAAGCAGTTTTATTTCTTTACTGCTCTTACCTTGTCCTCCTCGTCATTTGTCACCTCTATTGTCTGATCAGACCTGGCTGTATTGAAGAGCAACGGATCTTATGGATATGTTTACCCAATTACAGTTCAATTCTATCTACTGAGATTCTATGAAAAAGAAACCAAGAGCTGTAAATGGAAGCCCTCACACGAAAAGAGTTATTCACATTTGATTAATGAAATCAATATTTGTCAAACAAGCGGTGGATTTGATTTAAAATATCATGCAAATAGCAAAGTGAAATCTTTTCTTACTTGGCAGCGAGAGACGTTAAAAGGGTAAAAGGAAAAAAGGTGGCAGAGAGGGAAATTGGAGATAGGAGGGGGCGATTTGAGGCAGGTGGAGGAGGAGGAGAATTTGGTGGAGAGAGTGAATGAGTAAATGAAAGGAGTCAATATAAAGAGCCACGAGTCATTCGTAAAAAGGCAGAAAAGGGCCTGTAGGGTGCCTTTCTCTCCTCCATCTCTCTCACAGACGCACATCGTAGTGATGGAAGGAGAAAGTGGCGGAGGGAAGGAGGGAGAGAACGGTGGAGCAGTGAAAAGTAAAAGAAGAAAAGAGGGGGAGGGGATGGAATAAATAGCCAGACACAGCACCTCCTTTTCACACCTACACACACACACCAACACACTGTTTGAGGGTGCAGAGAAAAAGAGAATGAGCCCTGAAGAGTTTTCCATTCGTCACTGTCATTAGGCCCCAAGCACAAACACACACACACACACACACACACACACACACACACACACACACACACACACTTATCTTCTCCAAGCTCTCCCCCTCCCTCCCTCACTTCTGTTCAATCTGCTTTATTGGCTTCAGTGGTGGTTGAGCAAACTGTTGACAAACACCATAAATACAACTGAATAAATTAGAAAAAGAGGAACTACAGTACTGCACAGTAATTAACTTTTTATGACTTTGTGTTTTTGGAGAGTGGAAAGTGATGATAAAAATATTTATAAGAATAACAAGAAGAAGAAGAAGACCACAGTTGGTTTTAAATATTTAGAAGTTTGCTGACAAAATGGGGAAAAAAATGCGTTTCAGCAGGATGACACAATATTTAAAAATTCAGGTGGCAGAGTTAAGCAGAGGATAAAACATAATATATAAATGTCAGTATATAGAACCTAAATATTAAAATGTTAATCAAATGGTATGTAGATACAGCTCAAAAAAGAGATATTAAAAGACATGTTCATGTTTTACGCTTGGATTGTTAGCATTCAATAGCAGCAGATTTTAGCAACTAGATAGATAGAGCTTTATGCAGTTTTGCTAATAATTGTCCGTGTGTGTGTGTGTGTGCAGGCTGGAAGCTGAATCCAGTGGTTGGAGCAGTATATGGTCCTGAATTTTATGCAGGTAAAGAATCACTGAGAACATGTGTTGTGTTGTGGCATGCTTACCGCTCAGTCATCCACTCTGTTTTTAATCTTTATTTCCTTCCCTCTGCGCTGTGTGTTGTGTGAACGAAGTGCATGAGTGTCCACCTTGTACACCGAGTCAAACCTTGAACAGAGTCCACATTTACATGTTTGAGTATTTGCTTGCCTGGCTGATGTGATGGCTGCCCAAAGCAAACCACCGTAACACTCATTTTTTTAAGGCTTTGTTTAAGGCCAGAGTATGGTTTGGTTTGTGTTAGGATTCGGACGGTGGTGTTTATGCTCAGAGTGTGAGTAAGTCTCCAGGAAATGAATGTACGTAAGCCATTGTAATGTCCTCTGAAGTGATGGAAACGTGGCTGTGTGTGTGTGTGTGTGTGTGTGTGTGTGTGTGTGTGTGTGTGTGTGTGTGTGTGTGTGTGTGTGTGTGTGTGTGTGTGTGTGTGTGTGTGTGTGTGTGTGTGTGCGCAGTCTGAAGTGCCAGCTTGGTTTCATTTGGTAGAAATGCTGAGGCTGTCCGCTTCCCTTAACTGCACTCCTTTTTTGTCATTAGTCTGAAATCTGTTCATTCCCAGACAGCTTTACAGCGCTCTTCTAAATAACTGCCCTGACAGAGAGATGCCATCCATCTCTTTTATTTCACCTTTTCTCTTTTCCTGTTTTTCTGGCTCTGTCCCTTCAATCCACCATCCATCCTTTCATCCACTCACCCAACCAAATTGCAACCTTACATGACCTCCTGCACACCCTATATTGGGTAACGTGTGCTTAAAGTACACATGTGGGTTTGTCTGCTTCTGTCTTTGTTAATCTGCATGTGCATATAGGACTTGCGCTTTCTCAGGATTCTTCAAACAAAAGTCAGATGTCGTGCATGAAAGCACACACTTGCACACAGCAATAGCTTTAGGCCCCATCCACACGAAGACAAAACGCTTAACAGTTTCAAAAACGATCGCCATAAAGACAAAGGCGTCTCAGAAAATGTGTGCGTCTACATGAATGCACTCGATACGCATGGAAATGCTGTAAAACACATGCCAGACCTCTAGGGGCGCTGTAACGATATGACGGAAACATGCGCAAACAGAAGAAAAAACAGAGGGCATATGCACTTGCGGCAAAAGTTGTAAACAGAGACCAAGCCGGGAAGTAAATGAAGTGCCGTAATGTGTCCTCGATAATTGTTTGTTCAACTCAGTGGTGATTGAGAAGAAGGAGATTTTGCTGCAACAGGGATAGTAGGGTCACTAGCTTCGTTGCCGCGTGTGGCGCATGCATATCAATGAAGATACAAAACTATGATGCAAGCGTATCTGAAAAGTAGCGGATAGCCAGTAAACACGGAGCTGCGTATACAGCGTTTCAAAAATGATAATTTACAGACCCCCAAAACACCGTCTTTGTGTGGATGATACGCAGATTTGGCAAGAAACTTCTGCGTTTAGACCTCGGTTTGTCTTCGTGTGGATGGGGCTTTAGATTGGTGTGTGTGTACAGCTCATACTGGTGAATCCCACTGAATTTAGATATGAATGAAATGTAGTCATATTGATGCTTTGTTTCATTGACCAATGTGGCTAAAGTTAATGGATTATAAGAAGTAGACTTATATAGGAAAAGTGTTTGGTGATTGGTGAAACTTTATCCATCTTTGTGCCACACAGCCAGGTTCCCGGCAGTGTTTGATTTATCGTTGAATGTCAAACAATATGAGACCTCTGTGCATAACTGTGGCTCCTTCCTAGTGTATCTTTGGAAGTCCATATATACAGGTACATGTCGTGTCTCCTCCAGCGTATAGTCAACAACATGATCGCCTCTCAGTGGCTCTCTCATTTTTCAACCTTTGCAGGAGGTCAGTTCCTTCTTCTTGTAACTGCTCGTGGCCTCAGCATCTTGTAGGCGGTATTGTCGCTGGGTAGTGCAGTTATTTTAGTCTGGCAATTGATTGTGATGAGTTCCGCTGAGCATCGGCCCTTGTCTGCCAGCAGAATGGTGATGCTCGAGTATTTACTTAGAGCTGTTGCTGTCTTCCTTCCCTGAGGTTGGAAGCAGATATTTTTTTTTGCATGTAGTTAAAAAGTTCATCCTGCTTCTTGTGCCTCTGTCACATTGTTGTTCCTGGCAGACGATTCTGGAGTCAGGAGGTCCACTACTGGAAACTGTTGTGTCCTTTAGCTTAGACATGTTTCTGTGGTTGGGTAATGCACTGACCCTGAGTGTCTGCTAGTGTAGTGTCATCTTGTTTCTGTCTGATTTATTCAGATGTTCTTACTGAGTTATTTAATCTTGACTGTAATGTTTGGAATTTCTGTTTGTCATCCTTTTCTCTTTTTGTGTCCAAATGTATTTGAAGTAAATGTAGACTGGTGCTTAAACCCAACTGGGCTTTGTCAGTGGCAGCTTCGAAACTTGTGTCAGTATTCTGTCTGCCCTCAGCATTTTTCCTGTTGTTTACACCCTGTTCTCATTTTATTAGTCTTTGCTGTAGCTCAGGTCTACCGGCATTCATTCCTTCATAATACACAGCGCAGTTTTTTTTCCACTTACTGCACCTCCTGTTGGGCGTTACTGAGTGTCTCCCTTCTCTCACCTCCACCAAATGGAAAATAAAAAAAATTCCCACGCCTAAGTGAAGGTGTTTAGGATTGGGATTTTTTCTCGAACAATTATGACTGCATTTAATCTAGTTCAGGACGAAGTAGAGCGAGGATGTAGAGCGGGATTTAAGGGCGATTAATCAACCTTTATCAGACGGCTTTTCCCAGCACCCATCAGCTGAATCGGCCTCCATAAATCCTGGCCAGCTGACAATGCATTCCATCTCCATTGCCAGGCTTGGCTACAGGTTTATTGTGTGCAAATCCCATTCAAGAGAGTGACAGATGACCTCCACGTGCTTCCACACTCATACTACCCTCATGAATACCCGTATGTAGGTACACATGTAAGCTCAGATGTATGGTCGCTCTCCGACATCTGTAGTTGATGGCTCTTCTCAAATCATATCCAATTAGACGGAACAGCTAAGGCAAGAGCAAATAAAAGATCACAAAAAATGGTCACATAAATAATTTGGACACATCAACCTTAACATATATATATATATATATATATATATATATATATATATATATATATATATTAGGACTGGGACTTCAATGCGTTTACTTTGATTAATTAATTACAGAAAAAATAACACGTTTTAAAAAACACATTTAATCACACACAAACAACACTGATGCACACTCCAGCCCGGTAGGTGGCGGTAATGAACCTAAAATCTGTTTGCCAACTGTGAAAAAGATGCATAGGACACACTGTAGTACCACTAGCTGGTCACATGACAGCACTTTAGTTTCAGCCTGGTTGAAGCATTTAACGAACATGGTGGCCCGGCCGCAAATTTTCTCTTTTATTACACAAACACTTCAGCAAAAAGTATTTCTGGGAGCATTTGAGGCAAGAAATCTGTCTTCGTTTTAGTTCAAAGACGGCTAGTTTAGACGTTTAATTAAAATTTGACGATGCGTCAGACCTTCGCATGTCGCATTGAATTTGCATAAAGTAGAAGTCGAGTCTTTGCTTATTGTGTCAAATATTGCTATTTGACAAAAATGCAATTAATCGCAATTAATAAATTACAAAGCCTCTAATTACTTAGATTGATTTTTTTAATCACGTCCCACCACTAGCATATATTCTTGGCCATGTGTATGTGTGACATGGCTTCTAATAGGAATTTACAATGGAGCATGTTCATGACAAAAACCTGAGACATCATGATGAAAGCAGCCTTTCTTGTAGTGATGCGTCTACCTATATATCCAAACTAAAGAAATCCAAAAACCAGCTTAAATTGTATTATGTTATTATTCCTTAAAAAGACAGAAACCTTCAGACATTTGCTAAAATACAGCTGTACTCTTTTTTCTTATGCTATTTTTTTGGTCTTTTTAGCCTTTATTGCCGAGAACAGTTCAGAGAGAGACAGAAAATGTGGGGAGACAAGTGGGGGAAAGACATTAAAGGAATCCATGGCCACTGTATCTGTTGAGCTACCCGAGGACCACAAATACAGATATACTTAATATATGTCAAAGTGGGATCAGCAGCCTTGGAGAATTTGGAACATCTTCCTGCTACATGTAGTAGTTTTCTTTTTAAATGACTAGTTTATTCCAGTATAACTGAACACATTCCGTGTTTTCCTGCAATAAATGGAGCTTTGCGGTAGTTCAGACAGGCGCACAGTCAGAGCTAATCATAATCCTGTTTTTTGTTCCTATTTGCAGTCCACACTTTATAACTGAGGCAGCATTTATTCTTCCCTCTGCTCCATGTTCACTCCATCGCTCCTACACCAGCCTCTACACATCACTTCCCCCTCTTCAGACTGCCTTTTATTTCTTTGCTCAGATTTTTCCAAAGCATCACTCCAGCAGGGTCACCACCAACTGGATATCATTCCGCACTGAATGCTTAAATCTGATGTAGTCTACTGGATTTATGTGAAGTTCTTCGAGAAATTTGATTAACATACTACAAACTGATATTGTCAGATGCATTTTTGTAGAAAATTAAATTGCTGCATGGATTGCTTTATGTTGCCAAAGCTATTTTGACTGAGGGCAGACCTTCCTGCGGCCAGTTTCTTTCAAACAAACGATCTTATTAAACATATTTAACTGAAACTGAGTCTTCAGTCTATAGCCTGCTTTGTGTCAATGATTGAAACATAGCACAAGACAGATGAAAGATGCCACCATGAAGTTGTTTTCCAAAATAGGTAATACATGTATGATTACATATAAGATGATCAAATTTAATGACCTGTCAGTTGAAACAGCGTGTACTTTGTGAGTTAAAAAAAAAAAAAAAAAGTGGGATGAAGTCACTGTTGAAATGCACTCATCCCTCACATATGAACAAATTCAACTTAAAACTGTAATGTTCCAAAATAACACATTCTGCTAGTATTATGTTTAATCTACACCATCACAGACCACCGCATCCTTCGAAGGAAGCAGCGATGAATGAGACACAGCCTGCGTGTGTGTTTGGGTGACTGAGTAAAATAGACTGCATGGGCATGAAGGACAAGGAGGGAAATGTAATACTGATTGATTGACTGTGTCCTGGACTGAGTATATGCAAAGCAGGAGAATGTGTGTGTATGTGTGTGGGTGTGGGTGTGTGCGCCCCCAGAACACAACAAATAAGATTAAAATGCAAAATGCAGGCATGGAAGTAACAAGGCAAGCGGCTCAGCTCCATTTAACATATGCTGGAAAATTCTGAAAGTTGAAAGGATGACATTAGATCACCTCTGTGCTTTGTCATACTGGCACGGCAGTGTTGGGCCGTGACTGGCTGAGATCACTGTCAGCTTGTGACCCCACCTTTTCTAACGAAATCATCTGGTGTGAATAAAGAAGAAGGGATTTTTTTTTTCTAAAAGCAGCGCAAGTTTCCTTACAGTGGAAGGATTTTACGAACAATGCTCAACATTATTTGTGCTGTGGCTTTACTATAAGTAAGACTTTACATGTCTGCAATAAATATTTATAAAATTGAATAAACTTAAATGTTTTTAGGCAAAAATTCAGTGCCTTCAACTATTTAAAAAAAAGAAAAGGAAATGCAATTACTTAAATTTCTCTTTTATAAACATGATAAATGTACTGATCCATGAAATTTTCTTTATTATTCCTTAAAAATGTCTTACTTTTTATCCTTAAAAGAAAGTTTCTTGAAAATAAAGTCTTACAGATACTTGAATGGAATCACAGTTGTATTGGTTCTATGAATATGTAGTTAACAAAATACCATCATATCCATGATATAAAATTAATCACGCAATACGCTTTTTACAATAAAAGGCCATTGGAGACCCCATTAATCACATCTGTCCCAGTTTAATTTTACCTATAAGAGTACAAATTTTAGATGCAGTTCACCCCTTAATGCTTATTGTTGCAAATTCGCAACATACCACTTTCTTTCAGACTGCAGCTGAGATAGCGTATCCATTCCCCCAGCGCCAATTTGTGCATATTCAGTACACATCTTGGAACCTTTTGGAAGCACTGGTTTCTCGTAGGACTGATAGGAGTAGGACCTAATTATATCTGTCATTATTATTATTATTATTATTATTATTATTATATCTGTTCTATGTGTAGTAGACAAATGAACAATCTCCACTTATTTTAATATCATCTGGAGAGCAAAAACGCGCAAAAGTTTTTTTAAATTTAATTCTAAATAAATTCAGTCATCAAGGGGTTCAAATTGGCATTGCTACTGTAAAAAAATCATTCTATATAGTTACTTATGACAGTATGTTAGAGCTTTATCTCATCCAGATTGATCAGATATGTCATTTGCCGTCCCCTCAGTTCCAGATGACAGAGTGTGATCCTTCTGGAGGAACATTTCATATATTGTATTTTAAATTTGCTTTGCATTTTGCTTAGTGGTAGGGCTATACATCCATTACTGACATACTTCAGCTTTTATTGCGCCTCATTGTACCATTACAGTCAATTTTCTGCTCTTATATAACACATATATTTGGGAACATTATTTTGAAATCCAATTAGTGAGACAAAATGAAAAGTCTTTTGTCGGTCTTTTGAAATTTGGTGTGATGCATTAAACGCAGTGAGGCCTACACATGCACACACACAGATGCATGTAGACTTACACATTCTACAGCCCTAACATCACAACCGTTTCTCCTACACCACAACAGATAAAGAGCACATGTACTGGGGAGTGTACTCTGTGTAGTGCTTCATGCATGTGTGTATCAGTGGATGTTGTTTGCTTTATGGGCATGCTGGCTGTCAGGCAGGGGCCTGCCATGATTCATGGATTATTACAGCGCCACTGTAGCATGCACGAGCCATAGCTCATCATCAGATTGCATTCGTATGTGTCACACTATCAACAACACGCACATGCACATCCTCATGGTCACTTGAATGCATACGTACACATTTAGCGAGCAAATACACACACACACAAACACAGAGGAATAAATATATGGATGTCTGATAGTAAGAAAGAGGGGGAAGGTGGGGGCAACTTGGGGGAAATTGATCTTTTGCTCGGAATATATCACCGTAGGACTGTGGCTGGCTGTGTGGCATTTTAATGCTGCCATCTGACTAGTTAGGAATATGCAGAAGGAGAAACAGTAGAGGTTAGAAGATTTCCATCTCTGTATTGAAAGGGGGATGGATGGATGGAGAGGGGTGGAAACAGAGGAATTCTGTCTCTGAGCACTTGTGGAGCATGTTGTGTTGTTCTTTGTTGCTGAAGACAGAAGGTTCAGTCATCCACATTCAGGTTCTCTGAGGTCTGAAGATGCCTGGGAGCTGATGCAGTGTATTTCAAGCTGATCAAAAACTAAATTAGTCTTAAAATGAGTCCCAGTAGTTTTTAGCTCACAGGTTTTCAGTGAAAAAGATTTGATAAAATAGTAATATTAAGTACATATGATTAGATTACTTGTTGATGATATGATCGAGACACGTTTGGATTTTTGAGTCTCTTTCAGTAAATTGATTTAGCTGTTCTGCAGAAGTTCTCTACTGATAGCTGTGTATGTTGCAAATGACTAACACTAGCAGAGTGTAAACAGTTCAGCTGCATGTCATATTTGTATTATACTTTTTGAAACTGTGAGTTCGAGATTATGTGTTGTGAGTTTTAAGTTACTCTGGATGGTCAGAATCAGACGTACTATTTCCGCATGTTGGTGGAAAAGTCAACAAGCTTATATCAATTGCATTAGACATAAAAGTAACTTTTAATCACTTTTCCAAAATACTTTGGGCTTTTTCTGATTTACTAATCCATGACAGTGATGGATTATGCTCCTTCACTGTACTTCACAAAAAAATTCTTTAATTTCTGCGTTTTCCCCTCCAAAAAATGTTTGAAATAACTTTTAATCAAAATTCTCTGCAGACATGTGTCTACCTCTCTGGTAATCACAACCTGTCAACTTCAGACTAAAAGCTTTGTATCTGCTGTATTCTGTAGAATTCCATGGGAGTCAGTGATTGATGTGGATGTAATTATGTATTCTGGGGAAATAAAGGACTTTAATCTGGGTTTGTATTATTTAACACCACCTCTGTGTGACTTAATTTTATTAAAATAAATTGTGTTAATTAGATTGTGTCAGTGTGCAGAAGGATTTGAAACGGTAATTAGAGCTTCATGGTAGGTTATAAACTTCCAAGGCATAATGCAATATAGTTTGCTGATTACATAAAATGTGAAGATAAATAGCAATCCAGCAGAACTGGGAAAGGACGGACTGGGATTTTGTATTGTTAAAATCATTTGTAAATCTGCCACTGAGCTGAAAATGCATGCAGGCCTCTGCACTGTCCATCTATGCCTTTTTATGTTACACTACATCTTGTCAAGTTTCCAGTTTCATGTCCAAGATCAGTGCATTTTGCTCAAATTGTGATTGAGTTGTGACGCTTTTCATTTTTGGCTAAAATTACTTTTTTTCCAATTAGAAAAGTGCAATGATTTGCAGAAAGCCAGTCAATTAATCATTTTTTAAATTTAATTTTATTTTAGTTTTGTCTTAATATCTGTATGTTTAATTTCATGAGGTTGGCCATGATCAAAAAGGCCTTGAGTCCTCCAACATTTCCCAGTGTGTTCCGGCCTTTGTTGCTTTTGAACATTTAACATTTGTGTGACTACACATTAAAGGCAAAATTGTCAATTTAATCCAAATTTATCAAGTAAAGATGTGTAGAGTGTCATGTTGGTAAAATAAATCTTTTTCTTGATTTATGTAGCCAAGAATTAATTATTCTTTCCAACCAGCTGTTGTCCAAATGTAAAACTATTCAAATGTGCTGTGGGACATTTATACTCAGCATCCAAAACAGACATGACGATCTTGTCTGCTTTTATACATTTCAGTGAATATCATAACCTTTTTCTGGTTTTGGTGCTTTCATGGGATTCACAGCAGCCATAATGTTTGAATCTTGGACTGGAATTTTCTGCATAGATACGAAACGCAGCGCTGTAACATCCTGTTTCTCTGTCAGTGACAGGCTTTCCATACGCCAGTACTGGAGCAGCTGTTGCCTATAGAGGGGCCCATTTGAGAGGGAGGGGCCGCGCCGTCTACAACACGTTCCGTGCTGCACCTCCTCCTCCACCTATCCCTGCCTACGGAGCGTGAGTGTCTGCAAACACACAGAGCACATCCAACTGGGACAAACACTCATCGTCAGATATACGCTGCCTGACACATCTCAGACTAAAGCCGACCACTACACAAATCTGACTCACAGAATTGCTTAAACACATAAGGTAACACACACACATGCACGCAGGGAAAAACATATACATATTCACACATACGCGTACATGTAGCAAGAGAAGAAATGGAAGTGAAAAACAAAAAGGCCACCTTCTAATAGAGCGGAAAATTGCTCTTTGATTCCAGAATGGCCAGATTTGTCTGTTTTTTCTAAAGTGTCATTCTTTATTCGGCTGTGAATGGACTGCTACGACCTACCCTGCACACTCCAATAGGCCCGCTTCAGGGAGAGTGAGAGACCTGGTGAATGTGAAGCAGGAGACATGGAGGGGAGAGAGAATAATTGTGTTAGAGAGCGCTAGCATTGGAAGAAGGAATGAGAAGTAGAGAAATGCAGATGGAAAGCGTGAATGCAGGAAGCTGAGAGAAGAATAATGGATGAATGGCGCAATGTGACCAAATGGTGCGACTGAATAAGTCATTTTGTTATTACTTATTCTCATACAAATACATTTTCTGCCACTTAGCTTCAAGTAGTTCATACTAGAAAATCCAAAAATATGTAAATGAATACAATCATCTGTAATGTTTTATAATGAACAATAAATAGGAAATAGATACAAATGGAAAGAAAAACATATTTGGGTCAGCAGCTGGTGGAAAGATGATGATGATTTTCTGGATTAAGTCTGAGTCCTTGTAGCTGCTGGTGGTACTGAGCTACAAGTGCACACAGGGGTTTTGGAGGATGTTGTGGTGGAGGCTGCACAGTGACTTGGTGGTTAGCACTTTGACCTTACAACTCGAAGATCCCTGGTTCACATCCTGGCCTGGGCCTGGGATCTTTTCACATGGACTTTGCATGTTCAACCTGTGCATGTTTTCTCTAGGTACTCCGGCTTCCATCCACAGTTCAGGTCAAAGGGTAATTCTAAACTGTCCGTAGGTGTGAATGTGAGTGTGATTGTATGTCTCTATATGTAGGCCTATGATAGACTGGTGACCTGTCCAGGGTGTCCCCTGTGTAGAAGTCAATGAGAGCTGTGTTTGAAGTAGGAACCCATCTTTGTCCGAGCAGGTGTTCCGCCTGGAAGGTAAAACAGTTTTGACCGCTGAAGAAGCCGGTCATGGTGAGTTGTTTGTTTGAGATGAAGAATGTTGGATTACAATTGCTTTGGAGCAATAAATGCACATATTATTGAAACGCAAGCTAGTGTCTCGGGCCCTCTTCGTCAGATGCAGTAAAGTTTGTCGGAGCGTCAGTTGTGGTGAAGTACCAAAGGGGCTTCAAGCATTGGCTTAGCCTCTACACCCTGCCTTCATCCTAAGTCAGCTGGGATAGACTCCAGCCCCCCACAACCCTAATGAGGATTAAGTGGTGGATGGATGGATGGATGGATGATGTTTGGCTCCATTGACCAATGTACACAAAGCTAAAGGAATTGACTCATTTAAGAAAAGAGTTTGATGATCGGTGAAAATTTTTTTGTCTCAGTGTCACCCTGCCAGGTTCCCGGCAGTGTTTATTTTGTCGTTGAATGTCAACGAATCAAAGAATATGAGACCTCTATGCATGTTGGATGGATGGATGGATGGATGGATGGATGGATGGATGGATGGATGGATTCTCCACGACAGACAAAATGTCTCTAAACTAGATTTTTAGCTAGAATGCAAATCGTCAGTCAAGCAAGTCTTCAGGATTGTGTTTTGTTTAACCATGAAAGAAAAGCAGCAAGAACAGATGATTTGTCTGCACAGTACAAGCATCGAGACAAATTAAAGTATTGTGTCATATCTGCATAGAGCTTTTTCATTGCAAAATTTTTATTTCTAAACAAATGTCATTCAAGCTTCTGCAGAAATGTATCAGCTATCCCCTCTGGTGTCTGAGCACTTTATGAGGCACAGCTGTACATCTGTGTATTTCTGAATTCATCCAATCACCCAATCATGTGGCGGGAGGGCAGCACACAACCCTACAGACACAGATCAGAAGCTTCCGTAATGTTCCATCCAACATAACGAAGAAATAATGTGATTGCAGTGATGATAACTGTGACATGGTTGTTGGTGGCAGGAAACCTGGTTGGAGGTTCTCTGAAACTGCTGATCCCCTGGCTTTTTACCACAACAGTCTCAATCAGTAAAGTTTATTCAGAATTCTACAAAAAACAAAAAGCAACCATTGAACAGCAGTACTGAATAACCTATATGGCTGGTGTTGACAGGAAGTCTATGGTAACTCGGGTATCTCCTCTTTCACAACAGTGCTGAGCAGAAAAACACCTCAGAATGCACAACACGTGGCACCTGGGTGGGAGGGGTGGAGTATGTAGCCTGGTCTAAAGATTCTCTATTTCTGCTGAGGCTGTAGATTTGACCAGTCCAGGCTGCTGGTGGTGACCTGAGGAGGGAAAGGCTTTCTTAGCATGTTTTCAGTCCTTTAATACCAATCAATCTGACCACGAGCAATCCTTTTTTTGGTAGCAGTTTACCAGTGTTTTAACAGTGTCTACCTATAATGCACCATGTCGCAAAGCAAAAAATTGTCTCAGTTCTGTGGACATCCAGTGGAACACCTTTGGATGTGGCGTGAAGCTGGAAATTGTGCAGAAATTATACACCGATCAGTCACAGCATTACAACCACTGACAGGTAAAGAGAAGAACATCGATCATCTTATTGTAACGCAGTGTTCATGCTGAGGAACCTTGAGTCCTGACATTCATGTGGATGTTTGACATGCACCACCTTCCTAAACATTGCAGGGCAAAAAAACCCAACCCAGTCAGTCCTTGATGCCAGTTTCCACCCTCAGCAGGACAGTGCACCCTGAAACACCACAAAAACTGCTCAGGAGTGGCCCGGGGAACACAACAGAGCTAAGGTTCACCTGAGTTCCACACTCCCCAGATCAAAATCTTACTGAGCATCTATGGGATGTACCATGATAAGCCTTATCTAGGTAGGTCCCACCCTGCAACCCACAGAACCCACAGAATTCACTGCCACCATCCCGGTGCCACAGGACATCCCCAGAGGTCCTGAGTCCATGCCCCACTGGGTCAGAGGAGGTTTAGCAGCATAAAGGAGACCAACACAGTTTGAAGCATGTGGTCATAATGTTATGCTTGATTGGTGTATAGCGCAATCATGTGAACATTGAGCAAAATCTCAAAGGAAGGTGTTTGACGACATCTCGAAAGAAATGAACTAAGACTGTTAAAACGGTGAGTGTGAATTTTTAAGGAGTATATCACAAATCTCGTTCACCAACCTGATCTCCTTCATCTTAGGAGAAGTACAAATGTTGCTACGTAATGCCAGCGCAGACAGAAAATTAAAATTGTAGATCTACTTTTTTAGTTTTTTTAAGCTTTTTATTTCAATGTTAAAAAATGCTTACAGTCTGATATCCTCTGTCTCCAGCGTGGTCTATCAGGACGGCTTTTATGGGGCAGAAATATATGTAAGTCAAAATCTATTTTTTTGCATTGTGTTATTCATTACAATGAATTTAGAAAATGGTTTGGTATTGATTGTTTTGGGCAATTGATCTAAAACTGACCACTACAAAGTCAATTGTTTTTTACTTGGTTTTTTTTTTTGCATTTTACTTTTGGATCAGTCTAATTCCTAATAATATGTAGTGTTAAATTCTTGTGTCTCTCCTCAGGGGGGCTATGCAGCCTACAGATATGCCCAGCCAGCTGGTACTGCTGCAGCAGCTTACAGTGACAGGTACGTTGGCTTCCTATTTATTCCACAAGATCTTTTAAATTTAGTCAGTAAGGATCTCATTGTGAGCAGTCATGGTTCAAGTTGAATTCTATGTTTTTTCTCAAACTACTGAACAAAAGGAAAGAGCTTTTAATTTAGTGGCATTATGTGGATTCACCATGAAACAGATAAACTTGAACTTTCTCACAGTTATAGTAAGTAGGAATCATTTTATTTGTGTTGAAAGCATGACATTGGCACACTCTTCATGTCATTAGTACTCAAATATAAGGCCTCATCTAGTTTGGCCAGTAGAATTATGCATGAGCATATATAGTACATCAATTTTATACTGTATTTTAAAAAGTAGGATTCCTATGGCAAAAAAAGAAGTTTTTATTTGCAGCAGTTTGATTCAAGTTTGAATTTTAACTGTCACGCTGCATACAACCCAAAAATTTTCATGCAGGTTTCTTTGGACAGATGGTGACCAGGTGAGCTTGAGAGCGTTTTGCCATGAAACTGTGAAACTATAACGGTTTTACAAAGAGCAAAAAATAGCAAAGATAGGGAATGGTAGCTCTGGTCCCCTACATCTTTCAATTATCATTCCCTGTTGTCCCCTGGCTTCTGAGTCACTAACCTCTCGGGCCCTGTACCATAATGTCTGTGCCACGGCCCCCGGGCCCGTCTGGCAGGGACTGCTGCTCTCCTGAGCATCAGCCGGCAGGTGATTCCTCCAGATCAAAAGTGAAATGTGTTTATGGAAAAACATGTGTGGGTGTGTGTTTTTTGAATGTTGCATCCATCCCCTACCCACGGCTGTCTAGGTGTGTGCGTACGAGGTGCTTGGGGAGCTAATCTTAGGGAGATTGAGCATGTCAAGTCCGATAAGAAACAGCCACAGCAGGAGCCTGTAGACCTGTGATAATGTAAGATTTATCAACGGCGAGGAGCAAGCGGCATGTTTGGGAGACTTATTAACAGAACAGAAGAGGAGAGCAGAGCAGGTGAGGGGGCATGTCTTTCTCCCCAAGACTTATTTTATTCCCTTTCTTTTTCTCCACTCACGCACTTCTCCTTTCTCCCTCGTACCGTTATTCATGCTCCTCTCCCCATTTCATCCCCTCTACTGTATCTCTCGCATTCTATTTTTTAAGGATTCCTGATTTAAAGCGAAACCGGGGCAGTGAGGTTGAGATGGGAGGAGATGGAGCAGAGGCTCGGGGGGAGTGGAGAAATCGTATTTATTGTGGGATAAGAGAGGTCTTACACAGACTCAGTGAGCTGAGCACTGAGAGACTCCACTTGAATTCTTTCTCTCTATAGTGTATAAGTGCACACAGACACACACACACGCACACACTAGACTATCGGTGAGTTTAGATTGATACCAGATACTGTAACAGAAAAGTAATAAGGACTGACCTTGTCGTTTGACAGTTATTTGTTAAATAACACCACTTTTTTTAATCCCGTGATTCACATACACTAATGTTCAAAACTTTGGGATCACTTAGAAATGTCCTTATTTTTGAAAGAAAAGCAGTTTTTTTTCAATGAAGACAACATTAATTAGACATTGTTAATGTGGTAATTGACTGTTCTAGCTGGAAACAGTTGATTTTTAATGGAATATCTCCATAGGGGTACAGAGGAACATTTCCAGCACCCATCACTCCTGTGTTCTAATGCTACATTGTGTTAGCTAGTGGTGCTGAAAGGCTCATTGATGATTAAAAAAAAAACCTGTGCAGTTATGTTAGCACATGGATAAAAGTGTGAGTTTTCATGGGAAACATGATAGTGTCTGGGTGAGAACAAACTTTTGAACAGTAGTGTACATGGGCAAGAATTTTCCATCCAATTTTTTACATTTGCACTGACACAAAAAAGCATACAGTTTTAATCGGACACGTGTTTGGCTTTCTGCTGTAAATAGTCAAATTGTAGAGTGGTTCTTGTAGAAGTGATTGTTTTGCCAAGAGGCACCTAAAGCAGGTAAATTCCAGTTCAACCATAACCACAAGCCAATGAAGACTTTTATTAAGTGATCAGTATCAGTGTAAACCTAAGCCTGATCCTTCATTTTACATTGCCTGTCACACAGATGCTGTAGAAGTCGAGCATGATTTGTGGCTCTGTTGCTGTTTATAATCCACTGGGATACAGGAACACTGTCCTAGTCCTTCCAAGTCTACTGTAAATACATGAGCTCTTGCAGGAGGCCATTAAGCATCACAGTAATCTTTGTCATGGTACCCATTGCTAACTAAATTCCCACAATGCTCTCTGCTTGCCAACATTAAATTGCCGTTAGTCCTTGGGTCACTACAGTATTAAATCTGGTGGTGCAGCCAGGCACTACAACTAACCAACAAAGCATTTTATGACATCCATGTGGACACCTTCCGTTTAATTCACATGCAAATACAAACCTGTGTGGAAATGGGCCATAAGGCATGTCATGTTGATGTTTTTATACCATATACTATTTTGGTAAGACGTGCTTTTATTAGGATTGCACCATGGGTGAACTGAAAGCGAAAGTAGGTTGGGATTGTGTTGACGAAGTACCATAATTTGTACACCAAATTTGATTTGACACAACATGTACAGTATGTGCAATCGCCTTAGAAACGCCTTAGAGAAACTTAGTGTAAATTTCTCTGACCATTTTGCAGTCACACAGTTATACCTGATTAGTCAAACCTACAATGGGACTACGACCTTCAAACCCCAAGGTTCACATACACATTTGGTTCTTTACTTAGTTCATTTGCTGGGTTCACAGCTCAGAGTATGTAAGTATGACCAAGCAGCTGCTCCCTGCTCACCCCTCTCTGACGTTTCTACCTGTTCACTTCTGTCCTCATTATCAGCTGCAGACTGGTGAAATGAATACGTTATATCTTGGCACACTTTGCAGCATCAGCCAGCCAGGGCTTTTCTTCTTTTCTGGACCATAGTTACAGGTTTTCTCTTTCTATACATACTTCAGTAAAAAGTGCTAGGTACTTTTAATGAGTTCTAGATCATAAGTTATTCAGTTGTGATGGCAACCGCTACCCGCAAATTAGGAATTTCACCAGCTGAGGTGACCTGCTGAGTATCTGTGTATATAGTTTATGTAACAGGAAATGAAAGACTTGCACACTGGAAAAATACCTACATTTCCTGACAGCTATTCCTCACCTGGATTGCATTGTGCGTCTTAAAATAGCTTGTCATTGCTAGTATAGAGTACGTGTTTCAAATGTTTATCTAGACCACTAACTGTCATGCAATATAACCAACTATCAATCCTTCTGCACACTCTTCACACCATGTAAGCACACAGCAATCCCTGAATTCCTGGTTATTATCCCCCGCCTCCACGAAGTGGAAAAGGGGGATATAGGTTTGGCCTCCGTCCGTCCGTCCGGCCGGCCGGCCGGCCGACATGAAGGGGACAGCTTTTCTCGGAAACTATTACAGCTAGGATTACGAAATTTAGTGTGTAGCTTCACACCATGGGCACCTTGATCAAGTTCGAAAATGAGACCTGTGCGATAATATTTAACAGAGTTATGGCCCTTGATCACTATTTTGGATATAGACTCATAGACATCACATGTGGCGGGGGATATTGATGACCATGTTTTCTTGTTGTGTTTGTTTGGGGATTAATACCACGTACATTTCACTAGAGAGTGAGATTCATGCTGATTCTGGCAATTTGAGTGTCAGAGTACACTTACCAAAAATTATTAGTGACTGTTTTGCAACCCTAAACACTACCCATACTCCCTTCTTCTTTGCTCTATGTTCGCTTCCATTACTGTCCTTTCGTTAGGTCTCCCTCTGTTACACAGAGTGTAACACATGGTAGTGTACCCGCACAGTGTCTTATCTTTACCCTCCAGACCTATGCTGACTTCCCTTTACTTTTAGAGGAGAATAAACAAACAAGACGGGAAGAAAGGAACATAAATAAAGTGGTCTGGTGGCGTCGCAGAAAGAGGGATGGAGGGGTGGAATGAGAAAAGAGAGGGGTGTTGAGGGAGGGGATTAGTTCCAATCCAGTGCTGGTGAAAAGACTGGAAATAAGCCCCAGAAGACAGACAGAGAGAGATACAGGGGGAGATGGCAGCGTGGGAGGAGGAGGAGCAAAGGAGGTGAAGAAGACTGTGTAGGAGAGGGAAAGCTGTAGGACGCCATCAGAAATTTACAAGCTCTCACCAAACTTCTGTATTTTATTCTTAAATAAATTTTCGTTTTACAGACCTATATTTCCCTTTTCCCTATGCCTGTTTCCTCAATTTCCATGCACCACAGGATAATTTTTTTCATTTTTTCTCTTTGTTCATGATCTTATTTCTTCCTCCCTGCAGCCATCTACTACTCTTATCACTCTACCATTTTCGTTTTTATCTTTCACTCTCTTTTCCTCTCTGGCTGACATTACTTTTATCGCGTTCTCTCCCCATCATCTGGAAGATAAAACACTCGTTCACTTTTTCTCATAAATTGAAACAGGTAAAACAAATCATTGCAATCACACACTCTCACCTTTACAATATACATTTATAGAGAGGCATCGATTGCATTTCCATCCCATAGGCTTGCTGTTAGTATTAGTAAGAGGAGGAGATGATCATAGATCTCTGGGACCCCAGTTAAAATTGACGACCCAGTGCCTTATGTCTCACACACTCACACCATTGTGGTTGGTTGGCATTCCTTGTCCATAAAGTTCAATCAAAGCCAACATACACAAGATTTACATCTGGTGGTTAGAGTTGTATAACAAACTAACCGTATTTTCTAACTGATTCAATTCCCCTTTGACTTGGACAGGTTCAAAGAATCCATATAGTTTTATGTTGTAGGAATGAGTCAAAATGTCACTAGACCTATATGTGAATCTGGAGCTTCACATATAGGTGGTCTATAAGTATTTGCACAGCAACACAGTTTATGTAATCAGCTTTAGTTTAAGAGGTTTAACAAAAATTGCAATAACACTTTATAAATTACAGCCATTTTTAACATAGTGTCTACATTTCAGAAGTAATGACAGTTGACTGACATGCAGTTTCATGGCCAGGTGTGGTCTGTTTCCTCATTATGTCATGACAAAATAAGGAGATTAAAGATCTGGAGGTAAATGGCAGCTAGCTAGGCACTGAAGCAAGTAAAAGAAAACATTACCATAGAAGTAGCTAAAACAAACAGCTATTTGGTATATAAAAAAAGAGAGATAAGCTCAACAGCCCCAAAATCCAAAAGTGCAGAAAGTTGACACTGACAGAAGTCTTTCACAGCAGCTAGCCATGTGAACATTCTGGAGGGGATAGGCATACCATTGTCAAAGCCTACAATCAAGAGACACCTTCATCAAAGTAAATACAGAGATTTTACCTGAAGATACAAACCAATGGAAACATTCCAGAATGGAGAAAACGGATTAGACTTTGCTTGAAAACATCTAAGAAGATGTCTGTCTGGAACAAGATTTTTTTGGACAACTGAAACCACTGTAGCAAAAGAATTGAAAGAGAACAGAAAGGTCTCATGATACAAACAGACATCATCTGTCAGACATGGTGGAGGCAGTGTCATAACAATGGCATGTATGGCTGCCAGTGTAACGGGTTACTGGTGGTTATTGATGATGTGATTTCTGATAGAAGCAGCAGGATGAATTCTGACGTGTATAGTGCTGTACTTCATGTTCATACCTCATAGTCAAATGCCGTAAAACTAACATGATTGTGCTTCACAGTAGAGATGGATAATGACCCAAAAAATGAACAGGCAGAGATATGGCTGAGTCAATCACCTGTTCTCAGTTCAATTAGGAATGCTCTTTAACAGATAATTCAATATTTTTGTTAAACCTTTTGAATTAAAGCTCCAAGTCTACACTCCATTTCAAACTGATTGATAGACACAGTCAGAATTGCAAAAAGTCAGTTATGGTCCAAATTCTTTACCCAACTGTACATAAAGGTCTCCCAGTGCCACCAACTTGTCCTAACCTGGAGTTCTTAACAAGTGGTTAAGACAGACTGACATACTGTGGGGAAAAATAAAATATAGAAGTTTAAAGTGAAAAGAATGACTTCATTTAAAAAAAAATGCACATAACATTGAAACATTTTTTTATGTGCAATCACCCCATCCAGAACTAAAATTAGAACGTAAACCCACTTAACTGGATGAATGAAGGTTTGATCTAGTGTTCAACAATTTTGTTTTTTAGGAAATAATAAATGTCTGTGGTTTATTTTCCTGTATAAAACTATGTTTAATTAGATTATCACGAGCTTATTGACATTCTGCAAACTTGGGGTGGAAAATATTCCAGTATAGAAATGCTGAATAGTCTGTGGCTCTGGATGCAATAGCGCCATGCGTACGCTGCTGTTTGCTGCTTTGTGGATGTAAGTCATACTTAAAGATAACAAGGTATACGTACAATTCAATGGAAACTGCCCACAATTAGAATTTTCTCCTGAGGCCTCCCAGCAAGTTGATCTGGCCCTGCCTTGATGCAGGTTGTTGAGATTGAAATGTCAGCAGAAACTACTGCTTAATCAGCATTGTCAAGGCACATTCACAAAGCTTATAAATCATGTCCTAATCCAAGGTAGGAGTGATTTTAATCCCAGTCAGATGTTCTGCACAATTCCTTTCAGGAGATGTTTCATGCATCATAAATGCAAGCCCTGAACTTTTAAGTTTAAGTATAGTTTGTGTTTAGCAGCAATTGTAAGGTGAACATCTTGGTACATTCCTGTAGGTCTTAAGGTGTTTGACTATGTTGTCATAATAAACCCATTTTTCTGCCTTATGTCTCTCTTATAGTTATGGCAGAGTCTATGCAACAGCAGACCCCTATCACCATACGATTGGTCCTGCCGCCACATACAGTGTGGGCACTATGGTGAGTCTCCCTGTTTCTTTCTTGTTTTGGTGCAGCATCTTCTCACTGTTTTCTTATATTGTATACTGTATGACAGCATCTGGGCACGTTGATATTTAACTTCACTGGAAACCTTTGTACACCAGAAGAGGTCAAGTGAATTATTCATTTGAATATGTCAAAACTACACAATTACTGTAACAAGTCATGAAATAATTCACATCAAGTCAGTTTTGACACGTTTTGTTGATAAATAGGAAAAGCCTGTTTTACTTTGCAAGTCTTTGTACATACGAGTTGTGATACCCTCTGAGAGATCCATTTTGATGTTTAATGTGAATCTTTGCCACTTCAGTAAATGAAAAAGGTACATTGTGTTATTCTCACAATCCCCCTTCAATTTCATTGGTCTGAAGCTACTTGCTTGAAATCCAGTTGAGACTGAGTATTCCTCTCTACAGGAAACAGTCTCATTAAATTTAGCATGGGGAGACAGTCGAATGGTTAATGTTTGTTTTTAGCTAGCTTTGCAGCTAACATCAAAGATGAAAAAAATCTTTCTTGAGAACCCCAGAAGATGGGGCAGAAACAGAGAGTATAATTTGTTTTCTTTTGTGGGTGTGGGTAGAGACTTCCAAAGATTAATGACCATCTAGTACATACTTTGGTGTGCCGTGGGAGAATAAAGTAGAAAGAGAGAAAAATAGACCACAAAAGAAGAAAAAGTAGAAGAAGAGGTAGCGTAAAAGTTCCTGGTGGCAAACCCACTGCAATTGGACTTGCTTTCTGGTGTCGAATTTTCGATTCCACACAGATGAGGGCTCTTGCTAAGTGCGGATGTGCTTGTGGTAATGAAAATTTAAAGCCCTACCAGCTCTCCATGTGTCCCCCAAACACCCCCTTGCCCCCTAGTGCAGCTGCTAGCTAAAAGCCTTCATTAATTTCGACCATTTTTTCCTCTTCATTTACTTAATTAAAACAGTGGCCTGTTTTTTTATTCTTATTGATCTAAAATTTCTTCTCTTTTTTCTTCAAAGTACTCCTCCCTTTCTTCCTATCCTCCCATATGCAATCCAAACCTCAAACTATATATTTCAATTACAGATTTATATTTTAAAACTCATTTAATACATTCTGAATTAATTACTTAGTTGCTCACATTCTTATCAAACATGTCGTTATTCGAGCAAATTTGTCACATCAAAGTAATAATAATTGAATGACTGCTAGGCATGGGCCGGTTACCGGTTTTAAGGTATACCACGGTATGAAAAAGTCAAGGTTTCAAAACCACTAAAATTTTCCGTCATACCGTTCCTGCGGTATGAGTGTTTTTTTTAATGTGATGTCTCATCAGAGAGAAAGTAGAGGTCCCTCACACTGTGTGAAGCTGCAGCCTAAAGCGCCCCTCCCCCCGCTCACCTGCGTTTGTTGTGAGTGACGAGCAGGCAGCTCTGCAGGCTGTGTGATGGCTGAAGGAGGCGAGCCCCTGGAACTTTTTCTGCCGTCCAAGCGGACTAAGTCGGCTGTTTGGGAATACTTCGGCTACCGTAAAAAGCAAGACGGCCACGGCTTGGAGGAAGAAGGTCGCCCGACGTGCAAAACGTGCTTGAGGACAGTGGCAGCCCGAGGAGGCAATACATCAAATATGATAGCGCATCTACGGGAGCACCACCCATCGCTGTATGCTAAATTAAAGGTGCTGTCTTGAAATGAACGAGCGTATTAGCGTCTGACATTAGTGAAATGAGCTTGTTACCGAGGCAGATATGGTAACTACCATATCTTATCTTTTCTTCATCTCTATCTTTTAGTAACTTTTTTTATATTTTAACTGAGGCAGATACGGTAACTAGCTTGCTAAGGATTTATCTTAGCATGCTAGTTACCGTATCTGCCTTAGTTAAAAAAAAAAAAAGTTATCCACAACTTTTTTCTTTCATCAATCTTTATTGCTAAGATGGATAACAACAGCTAGTTTACTCTCTAACATTTTAGAGCTGCAATCATAATACCGTGAAACCGTGATATTTTTGCCTAAGGTTATCATACCGTCAGAGTCTCATACCGGCCCATGCCTAATGACTGCAAAAGTTACAATTATGGGTTAGAAAAGTCAACTATTGTGTCTTCAATTTCTATAAATGAATGACTCAAATGAACTCAGTTGTTGCATAAGTAGTTTCTGTATGAAGTAAAAAAAATCTGATCATATTGACTAGTGAGTTTAGGCCAAGCTACAGCCAGGATGAGATAATCTAAACTAGATTTGTCTATTCTATTGGAGAATTGTCAGACATGTGGATACAGGCCTTGTCAACACAGCACAATGGTCTACAGTGAGGTAGGGTTTTAAAATCCTAGCAACAGCAAGAAGGTTATGTTCCATCTTGGTGAGTTTGTTGTCCAGGTTGTGCTTATGCGCATGTTTGATTAGCTGTTACAAGAGATTTACTGAAATGAATAGGGTGGTTGTATATTTTGATGTAGTAGTAATGTCTTTATGAACCCAGTTAATAGTTGACAAAGTGCACCTAAACTGGATCATTCCACAGTTGCATTAAATTCTAACATTCATTGTCATTGTCAAGAAGAGGTGTGCCCTTTACATAGCTAGTTTGAAAAGCAAGCATTTAGATGGCAGGATACAGTGTATCTGTGTATTTCATTTTAACTTTAAGCAAATCTTTAGTAACCTTGACAGATCATTGTCCTAACTATAAATATTTGCATAACTATCATCCAGTTCAGACCTCAAAGGGACATTCCACAGATTCTACAAATCTTTTCATCATTTTTTAAAAATCATTTTATAGATAGATTACATTTTTGGGGGTAAAGACTTGCTCATGTGAAGAAAGATGAAAAAAGTGTTTTGTGTCTTCAGATGGAACTGTTTGTCCAGGTAGTCAAATTTGAAGTGATATGTTCACTTTTTTTTAAGCATGAAACTTGGTACATGTGTACAGCTTGAAGAATATTATATTTTCAGAAGAAGAGCCATCACAAAAGTGTCTTAAGCCTCTTGAATCAAACATAATACCACAGAAAGGGTGATATATGCCCATATGTTTTGACCATAGATTTCAATAATACATTTTGCAACATCATGATATGATCAGATGAATAGTTGAATTCAGAGACATGAAAAGGAAATCACAATATCATATTATCATGTATGTATGTGTCCATCCATCTATCCATTTTCTTCTGCTTATCCGGGGTTGGTTTGCAGAATCAGCAGGTCATTCCAAACGTCACTCTTCCCAGCAATATTTCCCTGTTCTGGGTGAGATATATAGTCACTCCAGCGAGTTCTGGATCTACTCTGGTATCTTCTCCCAGGTGGACTGCAAATTTTGCAGGAGGCAACCAAGTCAGATGTCTGGACCATGTCAACTGCCTTCTTTGAATGTGAAGGCGTAGCTGCTCTACTCTGAGCGCCTTACAGATATCCAAGCTCCTCATCTTATCTCTAAGGTTGAGCCCAGCAAATCTATGGAGGAAACTAATTTCGGTCACTTGTAACCACTAGCGTGTCCTTATAGTCACTCCCCAGTGCACACTGAATGTCCCAGTGTAATAAAGCCAATAGTACCACGCTGTCTGCAAAAGTAGACACGTGATAATGATGACCTTCCTCAACCCGGGTGCACCTTGAGACCCTGTTCATGAACACCACAAACAGGATCAGAGACCAGTTCATCACCCACAGGAAAAGCATGAGAATGTGAACACAGCTCACACTTTGGCGGTATAATGACCGAATGACCCCAAATGGCCCACAATGACCCCAGTATACCATAGTCCCGTGTACCTCCCACAGAGCCCCTCAAGGGACATTGTCATAATCCTTTTCCAAATCTACAAAACACATGTGGACTGGCTAGTTGAACTCCCATGTCACCTTCAGCAGCTCTGCAAGGGTAAAGAGCTGGTCCACTGCTTCAGAGCCAGGACAGAATCTGCATTGGTGGGAGCCTCCCGTCCTGTACCCTGAAGTAAACTTTCCCAGGGAGGCTGAGCAGTGTGATACCTTAATAATTGGAGCACACCCTCTGGTATCCTTTTTTAAAGTGTGGAAACCATCACCCCGCTTCCCACTTCACAGGCACTGTCTCCAATGACCACACAACACTGAAGAGACATATCAACCAAGGTGGTCCAACAGTGTCTAGAGTCTTCAGCATCTTGGGTTGAATCTTGGAGTTTCTTTACTACCTCAGCGACCTCTACCACGGATATGGGCGAAGATTCCTTTGAGGCTCTGCCTCCTCAGCAGAGGATGTGCTAACTGGGTTAAAGAGTTCTTCAACTTGCTCTTTCTACTGCTCACCAATGTCCCTAGTCTGGGTCAGAAGTTTTCACCTCTGGCTGAACCTAGCTGGGACCAAGTCCTGCCTCTCCTTCCCGAGGCATTGAATGGTTTGCCACAATCTCCTCGAGGCCAACTCTATAGCCTCTCTGAACTCCTCCCACACAAAGTTCAGCATGCTTAGTAGGGATTTAAATAGGAAAGTCCCAATCTGATCTCAAAGACACAGGATCAGGGCCTGCCACCATCCATACATTCTCTATACACTGCTTTATACTCTTTAGGGTCGTGGGGGGCTGGAGTCTATCTCAGCTGACTTAGAGCGAAGGAAGGAGACACCCTGGACAGGTCACCAGTTTACCACAGGGCTACATATACAGACAAACAAGCATACTCACATTCACACCTACAGACAATTTAGAGTTACCAATTATCCCCTCCTTTCCCTGTCAGTGATGCAGTATCTGCATTTATAACCAGAGGCAAGACGACAATATAAGATGTCTGGGTTGCCAATCATGACAACAGAAGTCTTCAGGATCCATTGGAGCACTAAATAATTCTCCTTTGTTGTTGCACCAGCAACTAACTCACCATTTATCAAGTTCAGTTAAAATATTTGAAAGGAAAAAGAATGCACCTTGATTTGAATATGCTTTTTTTAAAAATTTCTTATGAACTATTTATTGGCTTTTAGTACTTTATTTTTTTGAAGTGTTTTATGTGGCATTTGTTCTCTGTTCCTTTTACTGTTCTATTTTTCTCCTGTATTTGTTGTTTTTAGATGTTGACAGTGCACTTTGAGCTTCTTGCACTTCTTTCCAATGTGGTTTTATGCTGCAAATGGCAAATAAACTGAACTGAACTGAATGGAGCAAATCCCCTTAGCTAAAAATGCACTGGGGCAGCATTTCAACAAGACAGTGTACCGAGGAGGTTAAGCCAGGATGGTCGTATTGAATATCGTTCTACTTTAACATTCACCGTATTGTGAATTGTTCATGAAGAGAAGAATTAAGCTTTGAAAACTTTGCATAACAAGCATTCCATAGACATGGTATCATGAAGTCTAGCCTAGGTTCTCAAATATTTTGATTTCCTTCTCACATCGCTGAATTTAATGTTAATCTCGTAACTAAAGAGTTTATGATGCTGTATATAGTGAAGATGTAACCCTTAAACATACTATATGGGCAGACATCACTATTGTGTGTTATTTTGTTTTGTTTAGGAAATATGATGTAAAGTACATCGTTTGGTTATGGTGGATACTGAAATAACCCTACGGCTACCATAAGGCATTTGATGGCTTTATCTCTGAAAACATTCAGGGCCCCACATGGTACAGGTTTTTCATAAATAAGTGCCATTTTTTTCTTTTCCCCTTGACTTAGTATAAAATACATATGATGAATGTCCATTGCTGTGAAGGAAAAAATGAGCTCACCAGACCTGACCCTAACCCTGGGCTCCTATAACATGCCAAACTGTCCATGGCCAAGTTGCATTGTAGATAATGTGAGCACCATAAGGACAAAAACAAGAATAAAAAAAGAAATTTCAGTTTCAGCTGAGGCAATGGTGATCATTTTCTAACCCTTACATACTGTTATTTTATATCTTCACACAACACGGTCTCACGGGGATTCGTGAAACTGTTACGTAAATTTTTTGTTTCTTTTTCGTGCGCACCAACACGATTTCGTCATGTTTTTCGTGCCGCTCACCACGAAATGTTTTTCGTGTTGCTCACAACGAAACCCGCTGTGGTAATCACAGCTGAAAGTGGTTTATACCAGCGGATTCATGACGATCTAAGCTGTCCATCGGCGTATACTGCTTGTGTGATCGCGTTTGCGGCCGCCGGCCGCCGGACATTCTTTAAATTCCTATGCAAATTGGTAAGTGTACCACCGGGTTATGGTTAGGTTATGGTTAGGTTATGGTTAGGGTTATGGTTAGGGTTATGGTTAGGGACGATGTCATGCAAAATATAGCGTTGGATTCGCCATGGTTTTACATTAAAAATATAATACACACATTCGTTTGAAATACGTTCTGGGTGGCACGAAAAGTCCGCCGTTTAAAATACATTGGTGTGCATTTCGTGGTGAGCGGCACGAAAAACATGACGAAATCGTGTTGGTGCGCACGAAACCGAAACAAAAATTTACGTAACAGTTTCACGAATCCTCGTGAGATCGGGCTGCTTCACAGTAGGGTCCAGGTAAATTTTGACACAGGTCAGAAATTGCCTCACAACATGGACGTTTTTTAGATTTGACACCTCTCATTTTTGAAGAAAAATATCAAAAATCGAACAATATCATGTCCTATTTTACCTAAGACCTGAAAATATAACATATTTTATTGAAATTGAAAATGACATGAGAAGTAGTTGGTCTTGTGAGTCCCAGAGTCATTTAAATGGCATTTTCTGCTGCTGTCTGATATGGAAGTGAGGGCCAGCTGATTGTGTTGGTCGTCAACATTATGTCTTCCTTGCTACCTGCTCCTTTGCCTCAGAGTCAGCTTCATCAGAAAAGGTGTAAATTGTATTTTTTTGTCCATGTTATGTGATGACCATGATAAGTTTTTGTTGCCATAATTTCACTAAAATGGAAGTTTAGATACCTTTATATTCTTATGGGCTCCAACCCCTCTTCTGACCTCTGTTTTCACTTTAGTTAGCTCCTAAGTGATGGATTCTTGCAGGATCTCATGCTTGTAGGTGCACATTATTATGTTCTCTTTTTTTTCCTTTTTTTGTGTAGTTTGAATTTATTATGAAAGTTTACGCTGAAAATACATTTAGGGTGTTTTTTTACTGCTGTCAAATGTCAAAGCAGGTCAACAAGAGTGTTAGTTGGCCTTAATCTCCATTCATGTATGCAGGAGTCAGACTTCTGTCTGCTCAATGGGGATGTAAATCTTTAGCAATGTCTTCATTTGATTTCATTGTGATTCTTGACGTTATCATTCAGTACAGAATCCATGCTTAGTTCAAAACATTTTTTATTCAACAAAATGAGAGAATGCACTGTATTTTGACTCTCACTCTATTTGTGTGAGCAAAACGACTGACTCCTGTTATTTGGCCACTGAACTGCAAATGCAATCAGTCTTTAGGATGGTAATTGTGTGACACAAATAAGCAGAGAAGGGTTTTGGTGGCTAATAGGTTAACACAAATTTGTCTAAGGAGTCTACATGAACTTTAACACTCCCTACAGACATTTTTTAAACTGAAACAGTGATAGTGTTTCTGATCATCACTGGTTAAATGTGTCTAACATACTCGGGTCTGTAGAAATGACAGAGGCTCTAAAAGCTATTTTAGCTAGTTTGTAAAATGCTGTGATAGCCCACATAAAATAGTCGGTCACTATGGAATGTCTATGATAAAATGGGTTAAATAGATATGTGCACTTGCTTTAATGCGAACGAGTATCAAACAAATACTATTAAGCTTATAAGTCCGTACTCGGGTACATACAGCCATCAGACAATCATTCCTGCATTCCTACACTTCACAAATTTCCTCAAAAAATCATTCCCAATTAAAGACAGTCAAAGAGTCACAGGAAAAAAGGGAGGAACGCTGCTTTGGAAGAAAGAGAAGAGTTGATTTTATTATTAACATTACAAGGAAACGTTCTACACTGAATACTGATTGGAGCTTTTTCATCTTTGATGTTGCAGGCTAGCCTTTACAGAGGAGGGTGCAGTCGCTTCACTCCCTACTAGAAAAGAGGGATACTCGCCCCCTGTCTTTCCCCGCAAAACAGACAAAAAAATGCAACAAATGAAATCACTAAACAGTCTTCACCCACTTCATGGAAAATGAGAAACAAAAAGCTTCCAGGTGGCAAATGTGACCATGAAACGCAGAAATCATTCTCAAGTTGCTTTCCCATTCACAAAGTTATCATTTATTGATGTAATACACATATTTTGGGAAAAAAACACTTTGTTACAATGTGTTGTCTTGAATGTATTTGCAATGAAATGGCTGTAGTGGAAAAGGAGAATGATGGTCAATGTGAACAACATGGAATTATAGTTTAATGGAATTTAAAGGAAACTTTTCATCTCCTTTCTTACTCTTGTCCTCTTTAAGTTACTGGTCAGCAACTCAGCTCCTTTGGACTGGCCATTTGCACTGGATTCCACCTCATTTCCCTGTTTTTTATTTTATTTATTTTATTTAGTGTTTCCTCTGTATACACTGAGATCACTAATCCTAAACTCTTCTTGCTTAAGCGGTACATTTTAGATTGGATTTATCAAGTTAATTGTGCCGCTATTCCAACCCATTAGAGAGGTGGCTCCATTTAAGAGAGCCGGTAACTGGAGCTGAGTTTCATACTAACTTAAATGGACTCAGAGCCATTCAGCCTAAAAGAGGTGATTCTGCATCAAAATGGCTACCAGGAAATGATGCATTATGTGACCCAGAAGGTGAGTGGAAGAGTGTGATGTATTACGGAATCTGAATGCACCAGGAAGTGATGTTATAGCCGGGTGTGAAGAAAGAGCGATTGCAGCCATTGCAAAATGGGCGGCAGTGTGTTCGAGCCTATTGATCATTGGCACAGTGCCAGAGGCAGGAGGTATCCCATTACTGCTGAATGACTTTAAAGGAAAAAACCTTATTTCCACAACAAATCCTCACATGGTTTATGTCTCCTCACATCCTGTACATAAAAGCAATAATCACAGATTTTCTCTTCACACATGCAGGAATACTGGCGTAGATTTTTAACAGTGGAAATTGATTTGTTTTTATTTATTTATTATTATTTTACTTTTAATATTTTTATGTGGTTATGTTACAGCTGCATGATCACTGTGGGGCAGAAAAACATAACTAACAGTGTGCATACTTTGAAACTGTTGATATTCAATATGTTGCTTTTAAAACATAAAACTTGTGAGGAATCCATATTTCCTCATCTTTGCTGACACCTCCATACTTTTTAGTCCTAAGAAAAAGCTGACATTCCCAATTACAAATATGAGTTGGTTTTGAAATGAGCAATATTTACAAGTGAGAAATTGGTAATTACGGTAAGTGTGATATGTCATAAAGGCAGCATAATCCAAGTGTTTTCACGTGTAATGGTTTTTTTTTTAAATGTAAAGAAATACAAATTAAAGTTTGTAAAAGGTAAAAAAAAAAAACATACAGCAGGATGAAATACACTTAATTAAATAAATTAAAAGCATTACAGGCAAGGTGAAGTGAAAAAGACTAAAACGTACCTTATTAAATAAAACAGTTTGATTAAAAGATGTAGAAAAACAACAAATGGAGAAACATCATTAGTGTCATCAGACCTGTTAGTAGAGATGTGGGCAGGTCTGGAAATAAGAGGTCTCCAGCAGCTGAAGACAAATAACTGGCTCTTTAGCTGCTCCACATTCCACCTTCCAGGAATCCCAAAAACTAAAACTGGCTGTAAAACGATAGATTTAAAGGTATTTTATTTTGAATGTCTGAATGTTTCCCTACCTGAGCATGAAAAGGATGAGAAGTTTCTCATTCCAGTTTGTCTTTTTAGTTTCAAATTTCTCAAAGTCAGTTCATTAAATGACTCCTGTAGCGCTACACTAGAACTCAGCGTCATTTTATACAACCGTCTACTGTTTAGTGAATCATGTGCAAATTATACCAGACTAAGTAACCCGTTTTTAGCACGAGACATATCAGATGACTCTGTTATGACAGCTGCTCATTAATCCTGTATATCTGTGTCTCCTTTACATTTATTTTCGCAAAGTAGCTTGTTTTTTGTTTTATTCTTTAAATGCATTTTGGCAGAAAAACTGTCATGTGACCATTTATTATATGAGATAAGGAAGGAATAAAAATTAAATAGTGGTTGTATCATTGTGTTTTATTAGTTATTATTTATTAACTGTAATCAAAGTGTGTTCCGAACAAGTTGCTCTTCATTTTTTAGACAATTATATAGGTTCCACAAGACTCTTTCTATTTATTGAGCTGCTGTTCTTACACGTCGCTGTGATTGGCACAGCTGTTTCAGAGTAACGAGACCAGTGATGCGATTGGCTGAGAGTGAATTTACAATCAACATGTCCTCCAATTTAAATCCTACTTCAGGAAAGCCTTTTTTACTCTGTGTTGCTGCACCGAAATGAATTAAAATAATAGGCGACATCTCACCGTGTCATGCATGAAACACAAATATGGTGTTTCTTTTCATCAGTTAAATTTGTCAAAGTAATATTAGTCCTATGGGACAATGGTACGAGTCAAAAAATTGATCAAATGAAACACCAGCTCATCAAAACACTGCTCTGCCTCATGTCATTACCATCAAAATCTAGTCCGCTACATCAGCGAAGTAGTCCCTAACATGCACACACTCTTACTGCACAGCTTAGATATCACACTAAAAGCAACACATGCAGCACTCCTAATATACCCAAGCCACACTCCTTCTCCTCTAGTCGCACACACACACAAACTCTGCCACCAGTAAATAGCTATCTGCTCCTGTTGTGTCTGATGTGATCGTAAAGAGGGGAGTCAGTAGTGCAGGAAGAAAGGGGAGTGTGAAGAAAAGCACCAACCAAGGCAATTTACCCCACAGATTAGAGATAAGAGAGTTCAGTCAATAAGCACTGATCTCATTTGAAGATATACCAGACTGACTAGGCTCACACACACACACACACACACACACACACACACACACACACACACACACACACACACACACACACACACACACACACACACACACACACACACACACACATTCACAGTAGCTGGTCTGTTGCTGCCACTGCTGTCTCTTCTCTTGCTGTCTTGCTGTTTCCAATAAGGATAAGGCTATTGTTATAGTAAATATGTAAGGAACAAATCTCCCCCTCCCTGTCTAATCAAACGCCTTCATCGTTTTTCCTTACACAGACTAAATGTGACCTTAATCTAACACTTCAGCAGCCTCTTAATAGAATTATTTGTATTAAGTTTTGCACTTCTTCAGTGTATTGGTCCAGACAAATTATAATACAATGCCAGTTTAAACAAACACTCTATAGACGTTGCAATAGGAGGAGATGATGTGACGCTCTATGCATTTATTGCTCAATCCTCTTTTGAGACAGCCAGCTGTGTCAGTATATAGCCACTGGCTGTGTTTGTTGAACCTGTGGCTGTGGATTATTGCTCATACAACAGCGATAGGTGAATCGAAAGTCCTATGGATGTGGCTTCCATAGTTGTATACTGGTGACTCTTTGCTGGACTATTAAAGGGCTTATTTCAATCTAGCATATTTCCCAAAAACAACTACTGGGACCCCATGGGTTGTGGTAGCATTCAAGCAACAAAAGGACTTGTAAATGATGCACAAAACAGAATATTTTTGTTGCAAGCAGGACAAGCCTCGTACAGATGTGATATTTTTAGATGAACCATTTCAAACACTGCTATTCTAGCTAACTGTGATGTGCACCATTGGAAGATCTTGAAATTTTACATGTTTGAACAAAGGCATGGAAAGACAGTTTGGCAGGGTAGCATAGAAGGGTCCCTATATAAAAATACAGCTCTACCTTTACTGGTAAATGGATTAATTACAGTTTTTATCATTGTATTAATACACATTTTCCCAACTTTCTTTATGATGAACAAGAGTAACAACAGACCAGCAATAAAACTACACAGATGCAATAAATTTACTTTTGGTTTAAGCTTGAATACCAACTAAGCAAGACAATTTGCACATGTATCATCAAGTTTTCACGAATATCTAATGTAATGTTTTGTATTACCAATATACAGACATTATCTGAAAAACATTTTATTTTACTCAATAGAATTGTATGTTGCATCACTGGAAATTCTATGGGCAGTGAATAGAAACCTACTATAAGGTCATGCAGCAGAGTCATCTGTCTCCCTGTTTTTATCTTTTTGTGGAATCAGATTTATGACAAAATGATCAAACAAATTTCTCAAACTTCGAACTAAAGTAAGAATTTGAGCGAGGATAAAACTCAAGGAAGCAAGAAAACAAATCGTCTTACACGTATAATTTATAGTTACAAGTTTTGCTTTTCAATTTGTTAGATTTGTTTGATTTTAAAAGAAGTTAATTTTTACACAAATCTGATTCCATTCATTCTCTTTTAAAGTTATGCATTCAAACATACCCGTGTTTAGCAGTGCCACACAGCACCTGTATATATTTATAGCACCTTCAGCTCCATATGTAAGAAAAACACATTACAACACAATAGCATGTGTGTCCCACCAGAAATATTAGCACATCTGCTCTTATTTTTACAATTTAAAAGAATGCAGGTGCTTGTTTCACACTACGGTACTTTTCTATCACAAACACATAAATGGAAAACCGTCCTTATCCTCACATATTAAATTCTGTAGTGGTTGACCAGAGTGTAATGTTGAATTATACAGCCCACTGCAGCCCCAGTTTAGTTCGCCTTAGAGCAGGGGTGTCAAATGTATTTTAGTTGAGGGGCCACATTCAGCCCAATTTGATCTCAAGTGGGCCAGACCAGTAAAATCAGAGCACAGTAACCTATAAATAACGACAACTCCAAATTTTTCCTTTGTTTTAGTGCAAAAAAATACATTCTGAAAATGTTTACATTTAAGGAATGATCTTTTTACAAAATATCATGAACAACCTGACATTTCTGAAGAAAAATCTATTTAATTTCAGCAATATTATGCCTCGGTTTATCATTTGCACATTACAACTTACAGATCAAAGAGTGTCTGCAAAGGCATAAAACGTTTAGCCACAGGTATCTGGAACTGAACAGTCTAGAATTTTACTTTAGGATCAAAATGATAAAAGTCAGACAAAAACAGACAAAATATTACAAATATCAGATGCAAAATGACAAAAATGAGACACAAAGTGACAAAAAAATTAGACAAACGACACGAAACAAAAGAAAAAAGAGACAAAAGATTAGACAAAACAATTACAAAGCAATAATAAAATGGACAAAAACAAGAGACAAAGTTACACAAATAACACAAGACCACAAATGACAAAAACAAGAAACAAAACAACAAAAGTAGACTAACAACACAAGCAAGACACAAAACTACAAAAACGAGAAAGAAATGACAAAAACATGAGACAAACAATAAAAGTCAAACAAAAAAATCAAGACAAAAAATTGCAAAAATGACACACAAAATGACACAAGAGCAATGAGCAATCTAGTGTTTTACTTTATGATGAAAACAACTTGCCATGGTCTAGAAGTAATTTTAAATTTATAGTTTTATAAATTTACAATTGCAGTTAATGTCTTTTTGTAATTTTTACATTTTCCAAAGTCATCCCGTGGGCCGGATTGGACCTGCTGGAGGGCCGGTTTTGGCCCAGGGGCCGCATGTTTGACACCCCTGCCTTAGACACCATTCCAGCGTTCACAGCTTCGTCTTCCCATTGTGATACTTTGTGTCCTTTGACCTCAGCAGCATTTGTGACGAGAGCTGGGTTAATTAGCTGTTATATGAAGCTGCAATGACATAGATCTGTGCCTAGGAAGTCTATTACACAACTCTACATTATGAAACCATCCAGAACACAAAATATTACAAGAAAATACTCATTTATTCCAAGGTAACACAAGAGTATTGTAAAAGAATGCAAAACTAGCTGAGAAAAAATACCTCCTTATGACTCTTGCGCAGCTCTCCAGTACTCTGTAGTCACTTTTAATAGTATTTTTATTAGGAAACCACAGAGACGGTGCCACAGAAAGGCTAGGGATTGCTTATGCATTAATAAGTTATTCAAATGTCGGTGACAGAGTGGCACAGTTAAGTAGCAGACAAAAATGGCTTGATTCTTCTAGCTAACAGGAAGCTAAACTCACCATAGAACATGTTCATGTATTTTATAGGGCAAACTGTACAGTCAGTGGTAATGGGATATCTATTGCTTTACATAACCATTAATGTAAATAAAAGTCTGGTGTTTTTATTTATCTATGCTCTTCCATGCACTTTACAATTTTTAAATGTATGTTTGTCTTTGGTTGTGAAAGTCATTTGCTGGTATTTGTGTATCATAGAGAGAAATGTAATAGCTTAGTATTTATTCGTCTGTTGTTTACAGTGTTATTAACAATAGGTCCTTAAGCTACAGAAGAAAACAATAGAAATCCTCTATGTTCATACCTTTCTATAGGTACAGTCATTTCAAAGTGGAAGTTGTTTTTTTGCATATACAGACAAGTGACGAATTAAAGGAAATATCATGAACCTTTAACACTACAGGGAGGAGATCCAGCAGCCCTTTTCAGCTGTGGGAGGCGTCTTTCTGGCATGGTTTGGGTCCATATATTGAAGGGAACTTAGGGGCTTTTCCAGACTGACAAAGCCCCTATCTATAGGGCATGAAGGGTCACTGAATGATTTGATGAGTATGAAAATGATGTCTGGCCTTCACAGTCACCAAAGCTCAAACCAGTAGAGGAGGTTAGAAGCAGATTGGTCTAACCCACAAAAAATCTGAGGTGGGTTTTGGATCATTTCTGTCGTATTTTATGGTCTAGGTTTTAGTGGCAAAGTGGTCTAACCCACAACCCAAAAGTAGCGTTACAGTGATGCTTTAAATGTTAGACAATTCTTGAGAACACTAAATTTTGGGATAGACCACTCTGCTTCCAAACCCTTCAATTGATCACAGCCCTCCAGTGGACTTCCTGAGACTTGCAGAATCAATGTCAAGGTGCAGTGAAGCTGCTCTGTCAGCACATTGTGTCCCAACACCACACTGAAACGCTTTGTGCTGTTTTTTTTTTCCTTTAGTTCGTTGTCACTCTGTGTTTTACAGTCCCTATTCATAAAGATGATATACTCAAACAAATTACATGAAATTGACATTTTGCAGCCACTGTCAAAATTTAAATACATTTAGAAAAAGATCAATCACATTTGTTAACATCCATAATTAGATTAGATTAGATTAGAACCTCCTTAGGGATTGACAGGTGTAAGCTGTCTCATTTAAACCTCTGGCATCTCGTCTCTGGTGTTCTCTTTGCCATTGAAGTGCGTGGTGTCATTCTGTCAAGGATTAAAGAGCTCTCTAAGGCCTTCAGAAAGAAAATATATGGATGTCTATGGCAAGGGATGTAAAAGGTTGTTTTAAATAGATCATTCCACAAATGGCGTGGACTTCAAATGGCTGTGAATTGTCCAGCACTAGCTGTCCCAACAATGTCACAGGACCAGACTGTTTAATGCCAAAAGAAATGTCCAAGAACCCCAAAATTTCATTATAGGATCTGCAGGCAGCAACTGGAGTTGATTACATTAAAGTGCTGCATCTACAGTCAGAAAGAGCCTTTAGAAAAAAGTCACATGAAACTCGCATTCTCACATGGGAATTTCATGTGATCTGCCACAGTGCTGCAACGTAATGGGACACACAGGAGACATGCCATACCATGCAGAGCTCATATAGATAACATGTAACTACAGCTTATAATGTGTAGATCACGTGGAATTTTTTTCCCGTATGTTGTATAATGTTGTCTAAGATTCATCATTATATATTTAAGAAGTCAAGTAATGTGTGGACCATTTTCCAGGTGCAACAGCTCAAAGGTAGGACAGGGAAATTAACCTGAAGCTTGCATTCACCCATGTGAAATTCATGGGATTACTTGTGAAATCCAGGGAAATACATGTTGGATCAATGTAATTTCCCATCTAAAACCCATTAGATTGTACATGGAACTCATGGGATTACATTTGAAATGCACTCCCATTAAAATTACAGGTGAGACACAGAGTCCAGTAAAGGTTGTGCTTAGCCCTGCCTGCTTTCCCACAAGCCGATGTCAAAGACTGGTGGACAATTCTACCAAACAAGAAGTTGTTTCTGTGAGCAATGCTGACTTCTTACGCCAAATGCATACTTACTTGGTCCATATTTACTGACATTTTTGTTGAAAAAAAATTTAAAATGCCATTTTTTCTTCGTGGTCATGTTCAAGTATATCATCTTTACCAGCAGACAATGTATCAAAGAGGCCAAAATGTTTTCTTGTCCAAAAATGTCAAAAAAAGCAATGACTTCCACTACGTACTTATCTACATGACTGTATATATGAGTAGTGTGGAGTCTGACATCAGCAACATTTTATATGGCAAAAAAACGGCTTTAACTTGAGCTGAATTTCTTTGTGTGTGTCTATGGTTGCATTACTGTGTGAGGTGTGTTTTGTTAAACCATAAGCCGACCAATGTCTTCAGCAGTTTTTCCTAAATAACTTCTATGACTTCCAGCTCTCAGGCTAGACACTCTATTTTTTTCTTTGTAATTTTTTTAAGTCTGTCTGGTTGAGCTCGTTTCAGTTGGGAAAATGGAGAGCACAAATTTAAATAACTTGGTTTTGGGCCATAACAGTTACGTCACATTCCCAGGTTTCCGCCATCTTCCCAAAAAGAAGTAAAAAGTCTTCACAAATTACATAAATACATTTTACTTAATAGAAGTTCCATGTTTTATCCATCTTGTCATCCTTGTTAACTGAATGTTAATCATCATGTCAGTCATCATGTCCTTCAGACCCGATGCTCCCTGTGTTAGCTGAAGACAGTCTGGAGATTGCTTGAGCTTTTTGGTGGGAATTTCAGGCTGCTTCTGTTTTAGTTATTTGGTTTTCATGACTGCATAAAAAGCCATTAAATAATTTCTAGGCTTTGTAAATGCAGTCATTTGTAAGATGGTACCACGGGCGACCATCCAAACACAAAATAGGTGACTGTAAATTTGTCTTCTTACAAGATACAAGGTGAGCAACATATCCACAAATTCCCTTTTGGAAGACTTCAACATGAGTTTTAAGTCACCAACAATATGCACTGGATCTGCTTTTCAAACCCTACTATTCAAATCTTTATTGACACATCCATCCAGTCTGACCTGCTTTTTTTTTTTTTAGTGTTTGCTTCTCAGCTCTATAACAGCTTAACACCACTTCCAGTTTTGTTCCTAGTTGGAAACAATCATAAATAATTTGACCATTAGAGTTTGTAATTGCAACAATTTCAGGGAGAAATGGTGCATTTTCTGAAAAACATCCAGGGGTGCCAATACTTCCGTCCATGACTGTACATGGAGACCATTTACCACAGCTTTCTTCACTTTTGAAGCCTAATGCGATGGCTGTGGCTATCACTATGCCTGATTCCACCCAACTGTAGGCTAATCCATAAATTATTCAAGAGTATGAACATGAATGGAGGTGAAGTTGGCCACGTAAGCATTTCTGGGCTACAGACTGTTGTCTGACAGCACCCATCTGTCAGTCAAAGAGGCCACACCCCTCACTATGCATAACTATAAGCTTTAATACAATTTAAATGGGTGAGTTATATAAAAATTCACCCCTCGTAGAGCTGTTATAAAATTAGCTATAGAGACCAAAATCATGTTTTGTACCAGGCTGTAAAGTTGACCATTTTAACATGGGGGTCTCTGGGGATTGACTCACCTTTGGAGCTAGCCTCAAGTGGCCATTTGAGGAAATGCAATTTTTGGCGTTTCAACGCTGGCTTTAAAGCTCGTGTCCGGAGTTTCCGTTTGTTTTCAATTTATGTACCATTGTTTAACAAAGCTTAAATGTGTTAGTCTAGTTCGATACTATAATATAAAGTTAGTATAACGCAATATGAAAATTTATTCCTGAGCTCCGCCTTCCTCTCATAGACCCCCATGTTATTCCAAAAGCGCCGGTCGCTGCCGGCCAATCAAGTTCGAGCTTCAGCTTTGTCATGCTGTCAATCAACAGTTACGCGCACAGCAAGCAAGCCCATGCAGAGGTGGGCGAGCTACGCACTACGCAACCTCGCGCATATTTGTTTTGCTTGTGGAGGAGAGAGCATCAGGGCTCAGCAACTTCCAGAAAAGTTACCAATCCCACGGCTTGTCAGGCCAAGAGACTGCAGGACGTTTTTTGGCTTGGGGTGCTCGCGTCACTCCCCGATCACGGCCTCCATAGCCCGCCTGACGGCTTCGTTTAGATGCCCGACCTCTGGAGGAAGATGTTGGGGCGTCTGGGACATACTCTTTGTCAGAGGAGTCATGCAATTCTGAACTCTAGATAGAAATAAATAAACAATGTAACACATATACACGCGTAAATGCACTAAGTTTGATAAACAACGTCATCGACAGGGATACACGAGTGTAATCACATATTGAAACTTTACTCGTTCGTCCTAGCAGATTCATGTTATTTTGGTATTAGGACAAGTTAGACTCAATACAGCATTCTAACATAATTCCTTTATTATTTACTAAATGTACTAAATGTAGAAGAGGGGAAAACAGCAAAACAGGCGAGATGCTGCAGCACTCCGGGTACTCCTCTTGGGTACTGCGCGCGTGCACAAATAAAGGGGCGAAATCAGAGGGAGGGAGGGTGGGACCAACAGTGTTTTGGGAGACGCTGCGATTCAAACTCCGGACACGAGCTTTAACTTTCAGTCCAAATAGTGCCACTTAGAAGAGACAAAAGACAGTAAGGCCACCTAAATCTACAAAAGCAAGTCCATGGAACAATCTACCAGCTGAGTAGTGGTGCTGTTTTAAAGGCAAAGGGTGCTTCAACCAGGTAATGATTAGATTTAGTTTTTTGTTGTTTTGATTTTTTTGGTTACTGCTCTTGGTACCATCATTTTACTTCATTTTACTTCTAGTATAAACTTTCACATACAGCATATATATGCAGTGTTGGCTGCATGTTTGAAACCCATTCAGTGGACCTCCAGAGCCCATTTGTCCTGTAAATGACAAAAAACTGAGCCATTTACGGCACAACTTTCTACTGCGTCTCCACTCGCAAAACCATACAGACTTTCCTCTGTGGGATTGTTCTCTGACACAGCTGAAGTTAGCACACTCTTCAGTTAACAGAGCAGGCTTCTGCTATGAGAGCAGCCACAGGGGAGGCAACTTAAAGGCCACATCTTTTACATAGAGCCGTTGTATTCTTCCATTCATCGCAGTAACATTCTGAGCAGAAGCAGAGTTTAAGTGCACATTTATTTGCTTTTTCCAGAGGTTTTTTTTTTTTACATCCATCACCCATAGATTCTTTGTGCTCTCTTTTTTCTTCAGTTTACATGATTTTTAGAGACACGTTTTATATGAAGAAGTGTTCAATTCTTTGTAGTTCTTGTGCTGTGCGTGATTTTTGTTAATTTTTTTGTATTTTTGTATATGATCTACAGTTTGGTAATTGATGGTTTATTCTGAAGCTATTGCAAAGATTTTCTGTCACATTTTCCTTTGTATTTCAGATTTTGTCATTTCCCATATGCTCACATGCCAGAGTGTGATGCATATGAACCAGGCTGCATGTTTCTGTCGGGCATCCGAGAATCTTCCCGTTATCCCAGTACCAGTGAATGCAGCACTGGCTTTTCTTTGTTTTACTGTCTCTAATATGCAAACACGCTTATCATATTTACCGGTTTATCATCATATCTCCACATACTTTTTCTTTAAAAAGACACCTGTGAGGTTTGCACTTCTTTTCAAAAATGTTCATGCCTACACTAACTGAAACTGATCAGATTCTGGTTTTTAAACGTGACTGATGACACTTTCTCTTCTCTCAACTCCAGAGCTCTTGCTGAAGCATTGTTTGTTTAAGAATTATAGCAGATGACTTAACTACAAATGAACACACTCCAATACTGAAACGAGCAGATGTAGAAAAGTCTGAGGGGAATTTTGTGAAGTTAGAGGGGAGGGCAAGTGGTGTGGGTGGTGACCAGCTATCTGTTGGTTCAGGGAAGGTCAGCGGGCACAGACTTCACAATTCATAAACTTCTGCTTGAAGTATTTATGCAAAGTGAATAACACAGTATGTTTGTCACCTTGGATGAATCCTCGGTTTGGGGCGCTCCACTCAGCCCCTCCTGCTCGTCCTGCCTTCCGTCCTTTCCCATCCGATACTCTGATTCTGTGGGACTCTAAAACTGTGTCTGGGAGGAAACAAGTCCCTGAAGAAGAGACAGGAGGATGCCACTATTGGCGGTGATTGGCGACTCAGTGGAGCTGCTGGACAAGTCATGTCTCTCTCTGAGTCTCACAGGACGAAGCGACTACAAAGCAACGCTGAAATTAAAGTCAGCCTTCTGTTCTGCATTCAACTTCCTCCAGTACAGTCAGACACACACATACACCTCCTTCCTTCACCTCAACAACTCATCTCCCAGAATTAAAGAGGTTGTGTTGAGAACAGAGCCTCCCAGGACGCTCTGCCCGCTGCTGTTCTCCTCCTCTGTCTTCACATTGTTGCTGGAGTTTGGTGTACGTTGCTGCTCGCTCCCTCACTGGTGAACATTCAGGACTGTGATGTACAGAAAACTATCTGTACACATTTGGTCAACTTCAAAGGTGCTCAAAAAATAGCTGTAGTGAGGGTTTGACTGATTTCAAGGCTGATGGGACTGGAAGTTTTAACTGACATTTTTTTGTCGATACAAATATTTGAATGTTTTCAATTGGCAGAAGTGCTGGAAAACAGAAATTCATAACCTCTGACTGAAACAACTGTATGAAAATGTGTGTAAGATAATGATCAAGATTTAGAATATTTCTGTCAGATATGTTGGTCCTAGAGTTCGACTACTTAAGACACTTGATATTGAGCGATGTTTTCTAAATGACACATGAAATGTTCAAGTGATTTGGTAATGATATTTGGTCTTGTATTCCAATGAAGTGTTAGAATACAAAGATTCTGTATGTAACTAGACTAAATAGTGTGGATTAAGGCTTCACCTCAACAAGGAGCAGGACATGTCTTCAAAAAATTCCATTAACGAATAGGTTTTCAAAGGTTGTTTTGGAATTTTTTTAATTTTTTTGTAATTCACCGTGTCAACACCGATAAAAGTGGTGAGCAATATTACCAAGAGTTACGTTTTAAAAACCTTCAGCATCACCTCCTAAAGCAGTCCATGGTTTTGACAGGTTTTTATGATGACATCATCATAGAAAACTGACAAAACATTGAAGAACATTTAACATATTTACAATTTCTTTAAAAAAATAACAGTTTAATGTCATGTTAAGGTGTTACAGTTCCAATATGTTTATAATACAGTGGATTTGAGTTCAAATATTCCAGGTAAAGGACCATCCACTGGCATCCGATACACAAATTTACATGATCACAAAATAGCAGGATCACAGTGGTCAGTCACTGTTGTCTCACTATTATCAGATCAACAAACAAATCGGCTAAATCTGTGAGTCAAACCCTGCTGAATGCTGGTGAAGATGGTGAAACATTGCTTTGTTCACATTCAAGTTGTACACATGCTGTTGTAACTGTTTTTTAAAAACCGACAGTGTGATCTTACAATGTTGTTCTGAAACCTCAGTTCTCCAGCATAAATGTGTCTTTATCACTCAGTGATTGAACATTATTTGTTCAGTGAATGCTAAATCTGATCGATACTGATGCCGCAGCAGTTTTGATGTCATTGTGATAAAACTACTGTACGTTGTAAAAGCAAATTCACTGTTCCCAGTGTGGATCTGTTGTTTATTTACACTGACTTGCTTGTTCTCTCTTTTTTAGTAAATAAAAGACTAGAGGGATGAGTACAGATGGACACCTGCTAAAAAAAAAGGGAGAAGAACAACGCCGAAACAGAAGGACACTAAAAAAGAACAACCTAAACAAAAAGAGCAGATTTGTAAAGGAGCCCTTCCATCAAGGATGAAAGGGATCTGAAGGCGTGGACCGAGGATGTTTCTGGGCCTGCTTTGTGAGGCCAGGGTCTGAACCAGAGTCTGTAGTCCATGGGGACGAGAGTCTGCTGGCTCTGACCCCTGAAAAACAAGCCTTTGTTGAGTGGAAGAGACCAATTAGAAAGGTCACTATAAAACATTTTATTTTTTTAAACTTTTTTAGGTTTATGATTTCCAAAAAAAAGCAAACACTAATGTATGTATATACGTATTATATATTATATGTCTGTAATATAGTAAGTACGTCTTCAAAAAAAAAAAAAAGAAAAACTTGGGGAAAATCTCATGTGTCTTTACAGTTTAAAAGAGGAAGGTGTGGTGAGGAGATGCCAGTTTCCCCCAAGTTCTCTGATTGTCACCCACCACACCCCACACCCTTTACCCGCTGCTGGATGAGGTGGGGGTGATGGCAAGGGTGCCGACTTCGTGTGTGTGGGTGAGTGTGTGTGTGTGTGGGTGGGTGGGTTGTGGATCTATGGTAAGGTGCACGTGTGTGTGAGTGTGTGTGTCTGTGTGTGTGCGTGCGTGGAGGGGGGAGGTGGGGGTCCAGCAGACATGTCACTAGTCTTCAGATAGTAAGAAGCTTTATGAGCCTGTCTTCCACTAATGGACTGTAGTAGTGTAGTTGTTATTTTTCTGGCTAGTCTTGTCAAGCAGTCTGCATTTTGTAGATTCCAAAAATAAGCATATGAACAAATAAGTATACATTGGTGTATGCAAATGAACATAAGAAAGGAGCAAACTTATGTGATTATTTGACAAATGCACAAGCTAAGCTAAAGTCCACGGTGAGAGCCAAAAGGTCAGTAGTAGACGTGTCTGCCAGAGGCCAGTCGGCCCCTGACATCACTACCAAACATGTCATTACAGTGTTGTGATTTGAGGTGGCTGTGCTGTGTAGTAAAGTGCTTTTGTACACTGTGTTGGGTTGGGTCGGGTCGGGCAGGGGTGGGCAAAGAGAGCAGTCTAGCAAATAGGAAAATGGGAGCTGTCTGCTTCACGTGTCATTGGAGACTCTCCCATCCATCCTTGAACACAGTTCTCAGCTTTCACTACTGAGAGGGGAATGGTGGGAGATGAGGGGTGGGGGGAGACAAGTTTAAAGTAAAAAAAAAAAAAAAGGTCACAAGAAAACAAAGTTTTACTAAGAGTCTCTTTAAACCTTTCTATTTATATGGATCTCTACTTTAGTGACATCCTTCTATATTTAAACATTGTACTAATAACATGCTGTCAGGCATGGTCGGAGAGTCAATTGTAGCCATTTACTAATGTTGTATTAATTGTATTACCAGTAAGAAGAAAAACATTTATATATGAATATAGATATATCTATTTGTGATTTGCAACTCTTGGACATATGTTTGCCTTTGATTTTCAACTTTCATGCAGGATTCAATGCACTGTCGACTAACGATGAGGTTTCTACTTGTGTGATGTTTGTTTCTGTTGTTTTGTTTGATTTGGTTTCCCCTCTGTTCAGCTACTGAATGTAACTTCAAAAACTTTTTAGGTAGATGATGTTGTTTTATATATACTTCAAAAAAAACATACGGTACTCTGTACATTGTATACACATGTAAATGATACAGCGAAATGTTTCTGATAATATGCTGGACTTCCTTTTCTGCTGACCCAGACAGACTGTAATGTCCAACCTGAAAGACGAAAGAGCGATGAAAGAGTAAAAACGGCTAAAGATGAGGGAAGCATTTAAAAAGAACACTAGTGCCCTGCAGCCAGTAGGAAGCCGGTGGGAAAAACAGAAATGTGTAATCATTACAGGACCAGTCAGAATTTTTCTTAACCAGGCTTTTCACATTTGAGAAGAACAAGGAGAAAGCCTCCTGTCCTGAGTGGGAGAAAGACAGAGGGAAGGGGGGAAGATGAAAGGACAATTTTTTGAATTATTGTTTTTTATTTCATTTTTTTCCCCTCGTCTCTTCTTTCTCTTTGTCTTTCTCCCGTGAATCTCAGAGTTATCAAGGTGCTGGGGGTGAGTGCTATGCAGGGCTGAGGAACATGAGGACGAGGGAAAAAAGGAGGCATAGGATGCAGTCCCCTCTGAGGTACATGGAGTGGACAAAATAAAGGAATCTTTCAGTAGCATGCCATAATTTCAACTTAGAGCCTGATAAAAACCTGCTGAAATGTCTGCTGGACAGCTCCCTACTGCAGGATACTCTGACAACTCAAGTCATTAATATTTTGCAGCCCACTTAAAAAACGCAGATGTTGACCTAGTGAGCTTTCCAATAGAGAAAAGGGATTAACTAATCAAATTCACCTGCATAAATATTAAGGTTAAGCCTTCTCAATATTATAATAAAGAGACACCCAGTGAATGCAGTCAGTCTTTATTTGAGCAGCATTTGGTCACAGTGGAGTGATGAGACCTCCAGCAGAACCAGTCTCAGGGAGGTCGACCATCTGCTTCAACTAGTTGGGGAGAGGCTAAAGGGTAGCAGAGAGAACGCAACAACAAACAAGACAACAATAAACACCTGGCAGGTTGGTGGAAGCCGTAAATCTGAAATGTGCAGCTCTCGAGCCACAGACGTAGAAGATACTACCATGAAAGCATGTTTGCACATTTATGTAGATTCACATGCAAACTGTTGCTGTACTACCATTCCAATGCGTAACCTTTCTCCCAGCTCTGTATTTATTAGCATTTAGTAGTGTGCATAGATGTCACATCAGCTGTACTTAAACCAGTCAGCTTTAGGTTTAATAACTCATTTGTTCTATGTTCAGCAGAGGACAACTCAGAAGTGTTTTTTTTTCTTAAAGGCCACACTTAGAATTAACCTAAATTTCTTTTGCTTCTCCGTGTCATTTTTTTTTTTATCTACATGTGCTATTTGCATTACACGTGAATGTAAGCGACAGTATGCTAATGATCCTGCACCAAAAAGGGTAAAAGAATAAAACCAACACAAGCTTGAGCCGAACACAGCCGTGAGCACGCCGGCTTTTATCACAGCTCTTTATTTACCAGTGAGACAGTTTTATTTTTGGTATGCTGAGTTATTTAAATCACATCAATAAATATTTTAGTAATACAGTTTTGAAAAATTGATGTCTTTTCAAGCTGCCAAACTGTTTCCCGGCCTGTGTAGCCACATTTACAGTTGTAATTCAAACATGTTTCTGTTATTTTGTCCACATCCTTCAGACCTCAGTGTGTTCCCCCTGGGTGGATGCCCGCATTGGTCTGAGAAAGAATGAAAGGAGGGAAAGCAACACAGTTTATGGGGAAAATGTTCAATCTTCTCCTTTTCTTCCTCACCCAGTTCAGCTTCCCAAATGAGCATGGGCCCAGTGCTCTGGTGTTACGGTGGAATAGATTTTTGCTTCTGTGTGAAAGGATCCAGTGTTGCCTCCCATGTTGCTGCATTCGGTTCTCTCTCAGTCATTCAAAGTGCATGTGTCACAGTGGACAGGATGGTCGGCTCATACGGTGAACGAGCGTCTCAAAGCTACTTCAAAGACTCAATGAGACTAAAGGTGCAGATGTTCCGAGTGGACGGACTTTTTCAAAATGCCTGTACACCGACGCCTCTCAGCTATCCACGGCTGAGCTGCTCATCTGGGACAACACGTTTGCAATGGGACGAGGCAGCTGAGACGGACTGCATAAGACGTGAAGACAGGAGTCAAAATGGACTGGGACTTTACAGAAATCAAAAACAAAAAGAAACTAATGAAAAACAACTAACGATGTCAATCTTAGCAGGGATACAGGTATCCTCTGATCTCTGCCGCGTTCTTCTGATTCTGAAGTTTTTTTGTTTCTTTTGGTTGGAAGACTTTTGTCCTGTTTACATGTACTGTAATGCTGTCCATCCATTACTGGTTGGAGAGATTAACAAAAGGTGTGAAGCAGCTTTCATTCTAGCTCTGGTATGCCCTCTGGCAGATTACTGTAACCCTGGGAAAACCCTTCCGTTTAAGCTAGCATGTCCTCCATTGCCCGGATTCCTCCCTATTCTATTCAGAAAACCCTGTCTTTAGGTAGAGGGGAAAAAAAACACACCATAGGAGAGTCCTGACCCTTTTCCTACAGTACAAAAATATATCAAAAATCCTTGAGCTTCCTACCAAAACCTATGTGATCCTTCTGCAAATCTTACCCCATGTCTTTGTATTGTATGTACCTCAGATGCAAACCCAAACGCAGCTATCATTCTCTAAAACCTTTCTGGAACCAGACCGCGGTGGACCCCTGTAGCGTAGCCCAGCTAGAGACCAACTACAACCCATAAGCCAAAACCACACCTACCTCCCCTGGTAACCCGCAGACCTCCACTGTAAAGTCCACAGTATGCTTGTTGCAGAAGAATGTTTTGGCAGGTTTGCTCAAACTAAAGAACACATGCAAATTCCTCCCACACCATCCCGAACTGTGGATTCATTTAGTTGGTCTAAGTATTTGACAGCAAGAAAAAAATGGTTTTAATTAGTTAATTCCACCTTACAACCATTAAATCTCTAAAATTGGTGAGAAATCAGATGATAAGATCGTGCTTTTTGTAAATATTTTCTGATAAATTGACTTGGTACATTATTTGTAATTCGCTCTGACTTAACTGTTTTGGCTTAAGATTTCCTTTTGAGTCCACATTGTCATTTAACAAGGGATAAGGCTCAGTGAGCACAAATGTAAGTACTATGCACCAAGAACAAAAGCTGGAATTTTTTTAGACTCTATAGATGTATATAACATAACCTGTGCAATCAGCTACTGAAGCAAATAAAAAAAAAGAAGCAAATCACTCGCTGAAAAGTTTACCTTTGTTAAACCTGGCATGAAGACCTGTTGGGAAGTTACAGAACAATTCCATTCAACTAAATTTAACTTGTTAAGCTTCATATGTTATGATGACTTCATATAATTCTTTTATAATTCTGCTGTGTCCTCCTTATGAGCGTGTGGTTAGAAAAAAGGCCCTCCAAAACCATTTCTATGAGTATTCAGAAAGCTAAACTAGGATCAAATGAGCATTTTCATTTCAAAAGTACATTGTTAAGGCTGAGGGACTATCACTCCCATGGTTGAAAAAATAATACTGACATAAACTTTGGTCTCTGCTATTGACGTACACCTTCCAAGCCAGCCTTCTCTAAACAGGACAACAATATGACAGTGGGAAAACATTCTCATTTGCAAGCCTGCAAGAGATTATCTGAAAACAGAACATTTTTTTTAATCCAGTGGTCTTTCTTGTGTTGACATTTAACAAAAGAAATGCCACCAGGCGCAGGCGTGTGGTATGAGCACGAAGAATAGTGACCATGAGCGTTTCTGCTCTTTGACTGCACAGAACGGTGTCAGTGAGCAGGAATGCATGCTTGTACGACAGCATTTCTACTCCGCAGGCACAAATGGGATCCCACAAGAACATGCTGGAGCGTCACCACACACTCACCGCTGCTCAACACTCGCTCACTCAGCCGAGTTCACTGCTGAGACTTTGCAAGCGAGATGGTGGCTGATAACGCTGCTCCTTTGACCGGTTATATGAGCTCCATTGATTGGTTATTACAGCTACTTGTAATTTAGCAAACACCGAAGAACACTGACAGCTTCTTTTTTGTTGTTGTTGTCCAATAAGGTGGAGCGCTGTGGCCTCTACAGCCGGCCAAAGTAATTAAAAGTATCAGCTTCAAGGGAAAGTGAAAATTTATTATTTAACCGGCCAATACAGAGAGAGAGAAACCGCAGAGAGATAACGGCAACTAAACAGCATGGAATGAATGTTTGTACTTCCATCATGACGGGGTTTTCATCAGCGTCAATCAAGAACTGTCAGGTGATTTAGACAAATCGGTCAAGGCAGAGGTAGAATTCAGAGGCAAATATGTACTTTCTATGCTACATGATAGCTGTACAGTGGTTAGGGGCGTCACCTTGGAGCTAGAAGATCCCCGGTTCACATCCCAGCCTTCCCAGGATCTTTCTACATGGAGTTTGCTTGTTCTTCCTGTGCATGGGTTTTCCTCTCACAGTCCAAAAACATACTGAGGTTAATTAGTGATTCTTAGCTGTCCCTGGGTGTGAATGTGAGTGTGATTGTTTGTCTCTATGTGTAGCCCTGTGATAGACTGTCCAGAGTGTCCCCTACCTTCTCCTTAACCTCCCATGACCCTAATGAGGATTAATTGGTGTATAGATAATGGATGGATGGATATTTGATAACTGTAATTACTAGTTAATTTGCAAATTACATTAATATTACAAATACATTATGATAAATGTTGGAAATTGATGTTGAAAAGTCACAGACTGATGTCTTATAATTAGATTAAGAGGAAATTTTATTGGTCCCCACATGGAAATTTCCAAACCCAACAGAAAATAGTCGCATACATTACCTACCTATACAGAATGTATGTAAATTATATGAATTCTTCTCCATTTAAATTGTATGCAACGTGAACATATAATCAGGCGGTAAAACAAAAGCACATCAACAGACCATTAAAAACAACTTCACCTGTACCAGCTACAATAATGACAAACACATTAACGCACACATCATTTTAATACTCAATTATATAGTTGTCTTACTCAAATAAAAATATGAATGCAGGACTTTTCCATGTAATTAGTAGCCTTGCTGCTCTCTGGTATTGTTCAGATCTACGTTTTTCGTCCACCACTGTCAGGGTTAGAGACTGTGGATGCTGTAACCAATCAAAGGAGCAGACTGATCAGCATCTTTGCCTGTCTTCAAACTCTCAGTAGTCATCTTAATGGCCAAGCAAGTGTGAAGCCGTTTCTAAGGACAGCTGAGCTGGAGATCCTCAGCCTTGTGCCACAGTTGTGTATGTAGAGATGCTCCCATACAAGGTTGGCGTGCTGCTCACAGATCAGTATCTGTGAGCTTGTATCACACGCACGTGTCTGGATTTTATCTGCATAGGTTTGAGATGAAATGCCACTTGCCCCTGTTGCTGTAGAACACAAACAACCATACAATGCAAAGCTGTTGTGAAGAAATTACAATTTGTACGAGGCACCGTGTGCTGCTGTGCTTTTATTTCAGCAATTTTAACTTTTGCTACAAGTATACTGTTGCCTTTATGGATCCGTCATTCCCCAAACCCCGACAGCCTCCCAGTCCTATGCAGATCCCCAAAGCACAAAGGTTTGAATGACGACTTGTGAGTAAAACAGAAAGAAAAAATGAATTTTTCCTTCCATTCTTTTTGTATTTTTATGTCTGTTTTTGGTCCGTTTTATCTGTTTGAGGCTTTAATGCGCTTTTGTATTCTTTATGTATGAATCTTCCCATTCTCTGTCAACATCAGAACCTTGTATTACTGTGTATTAGAACAAGAAAGACTCTTCACGTATGACTGTGGCTTAACTCAACCGTGCAAATGAAACAATTCTGCTTGTGTATGTGTGTGATTGTGTATATACATGCATATACATATATCTATCTATCTATCTATATATATATATATATATATGTATATGTACATATGGATAGCTATATAAATAGATATATGTATGTATACTCTGCACGCTCACACACATCTTACAGCTGTTCAGCATGTGTACCTTTGATGTTTTAGTATTTCTTTTTCCTGGTTTTTATTTCTGTGCGCTCCCAGTGTGCTTCAGAGAAACACTATTTAATACAATATTGGTACATTATTATCACAATTATTATTACAGTTATCACTACCATGATTATTATTAATAAACATTTCTTTCCTCAGTATCTCCAGTGTTAATGCAGTGAATGTAGTGATCTGCAGAACAAGTCTTCTCATGCACAAACAATGCAGAGTGACCGGAAACAAAAATGCTCTTCCAAAGCTGCCTAAAAAACAATTGCAGACACAAAAGTAAAACATATTTTTTAAAAAATTGCCAGTAAATCTCTTCAAAGTCCTGATGTGGTAACTTTGGTGTAAATTAAGACCTATTAGATATGAGATTATTTGCTTGCCACTGTGATTGTCACTTAAATATCATTTTATTCTGTATTTTATGTTTTCATATGGGCCTTTTAAAAGTAATAAGGAGGAAAGTCAGTGTGTGAGTAACTAAAGTGTGCATGTGCCTAGTGTGTTTGTGTGTGCGCGCGTTAAAGCTTGAGATTGAGAAGATTGTGATAGTGTCGACATTTTGGCTCCTCACTTTCTCACACACCTTCAGTGGCTATTTGAGGGTCTGGCGTATGTGTGCTGGTGGGTCATGATCTGTGATATATAGATAAATAGCTCCTTCTAGTGGGCGTGTGATGCACTCTTTCTCGCATCTGCTAAGAAGCAGCTTTCCCAGTGAAATCGTGTTACAGGTCCACGTCAGCTTCAGATGGAACAGAATTAGTGGGACGGGACAGTGCTTTAATACATGTTGAATCTATGATGCCCATGCTTCAATTATTTATGGATCAATGTATTTCAATTAGCAGTATTTTCTAGAGATAAAAGATAAATGGCCCAGTTCCGTATCTGATCAGAAAAATAGAATTAATCACAATATATCGCAATGATTCCATCAAATATCAACGATCACAATATCCACATTATTGCATGTAAAGCTAGTCATAGTCACAGTTTTGTCTTTTTCTTCAAATTTCCTTTATTCTAAAATGATCCACTGATTTGAACATAAGCCTGCTCGTTGCTCATTGATTGAATTAAACCAAACAAAACACCATATTACCCCAGCAGCTGGTAATTTTGATTTCACACCACCTTTTTTACTTGTTAAAGGGCACAGTCATACAGTAATTATAAATAAATGTAAAGAGCAAAGTATGTAGTTTGTGCAATGAGCAATTAATCTGTACGAACGAATTTCAACATAAACTAACAAACACTAAAAATAATCAATACAAAAGGAGTAAGACAGAGGAGTGCAAACAGAGTGTATGAGTTGAAACTGATTTTAATTGCTTGTGATAATGATGGCATTATGTAGTTCTATTTCATATTAGTATGTTGCTCCACATGGTGCATATTCATGCATATGGATCCATGACCCAGAGCATGTTCAAGTGTGTGTAAGGCAGGAAATAAAAGTAAAAGGATTAAATGGGGATAAAAACGAGTGCAGCAATACATAAATACAGACGGCAGGATTCAAAAGTCTAAAATCTGTCAGATTTTCATGCAATCCTGGAAATAATCAGCATGAGATTTTTAGAAACTTTTAAAAACACAAGAAGTTTTGACATATAAGAAGGAGAAATATTTTAGACTCTGCTTTGTTTTGATATAATGAATCCAATGAAGCAAATCTGAGGCAGTCACCATGTCAACTCTTCTGTACAAATGATCAGATTTCCTTGAGCTGCATCCTTCTATTGAAGCAGCATTTGATGACATTCCGCTGGTTTGTTGGACTAAATCAGAGGCTTGTTTCAATGAATCAAGCTGCAGCCATTATTCACTTATTTCTGTGAATCAGGTTTCTTGCAAGATATTGGTCACTTAAGGTGACAACAGTGGAAACACGGCATCAGAACTAAGTGAAAGTGTCAGAATTCAAATTGTTATTCCAAACAAAAAGGGCTCTCTCAGTATTAGATCATGGCTGAACTGAAGGTTTCTCAGAGAGTAGAGCATGGCACTCTAAAACACTTTGCAGAAACTAAATCAGTTTTATCCAAAGCATGTTCAGGCAGAGCAAAAATGAAAAAAAAAAACACTCAAGGACTGTTCTGTTTGCACACAAATGATCTCAATCATTTTGCAATTTCATTCTTATATTCTGATTTAAAGGTGACTGTGTAACATCCATCTCGGTGCTGATAATTAGTCCAATATGAATCCAACATGACTGAAAGCATAACAACGGAAATGAAGTGCTGTCAGTTGTAGTGCTCAATTATAGAAGCACTAACTAAAGATACTGTAGCAAAGAAAAATAATAATAGCACCAGCAATTAAATTGAAAGGAGGCAACATAAAAATACTGCTACTCAGTGGTGGCTGGTGCTGAAATTTGTTGGGTGGGCTAACAAATGCATAATACCGATTAAATGGTTAACACAGCTGCAAAAGCAACATCACCTATAATACACACAGTTACATCAATTACAGGTACACTATACTTTTTTAGTGCTCTACATCAACACTCTCTCTCACTCACTCACTCTCTCTCTCTCACACACACACACACCTATGTCTGGTTCTGCTATTCCTGTGGGGACTTACCATTGACTCCCATTCATATCTAACCCCTAACCCTAACCCAAACGAAAACAATGCCTAACCCTAAAGAAACGTTTTTGCACTTTTACTTTTTTCAGTAACAACAGCATGGCCAAGAAAACACTGTTTAAACTTGTGGGGACCGAAATGAGGTCCCCACAAGTGACATTTTTTTCGGTTTTCCTACAGTTGTGGGGACATTTGTTTCCCACAAGTATAGCCAGCACCTACACACACACACACACACACACACACACACACACACACACACACACACACACACACACACACACACACACACACACACACACACACACACACACCCCACTACAAAACGTGTTCCACCTGCAACGATTGCCCACAGATAGCCTGCTGCAACTGTCTTGTTACCACTGTTTGGCAACATGTAGTGCAAAACACGCCTTCAGCACAACAGATGACCTCAGCAAAAACAAGGTGTCACAGTCCTTTAACAGGTCAACATGGGCCTACCTTATTTGAAAAGAAGCTCACATCGACGGCCGATGTGATCCCAGTCTCTTAACTTCCAGCTTTTCTTCCAAAGACATTGAGGAAAATGGACATGAAAGCAAATAATCCACCTCGTTCATGCTAACGCCTGCCATAGCTTAACCTTTTCTCGCTGCGTAAAAGGCCTGTGGGCTGACTGAAGTTAGCCCAAATGATCAGTAAATCATGGGGGCAGGACATGACACCTGTCAATCACTTACAAGAATGAAATGAATGAAAGCCACCGCTGTGTTAACTCGCTGCTATTGGTCAAAAGTCAGTGACCTGTGGGCTGAGTGAAGTTAGCCCAAATGATCAGTAAATCATGGAGGCGGGACATGACACCTGTCAATCACTTACAAGAACAAAATGAATGAAAGCGGACTGCATCTGCTGGGGCTGTAAAAAAAAAAAAAAAAAAAAAGCCCATTTAGAGATATTCTATGTTTTTCTTTTGACTGATTGGTGCTGTTGCTACCTTTGTTTTCACCTAAACTGAAAACAATCTGTTGTAAGTTATTTGAAAAATAATTTTCTCATATTTTTTGTGTTGGCCTGGGAGGGCTTAGCCCTGTTAGCCCATTTATACCAGCCGTCCCTGCTGCTACTAATAACAATGAAAATGAAACTTTTTTTAAGGGTGATGCAGATCTACTGAGTGTCTTCAGATCAAAGGTTGTAAAAACAGATTTAAAAGCCCAATGACAAAATGGGAGCAATGTCAGCAGCACTGATAGCAGGTGAGAGATAAACAGTTTCCAAAACAAACAAATGTATCTTGAATGTGTCTCTTTTCAAGGTGAATACATCTCAGTTCATTTGTGTAGGTGGATGGTGAGATTTCCAGTTTAAAAGTATCAGGTATTTCAAAATTAAAGTACTGACAGCAAGAGCAGCTTCATAAAAACTTGAGAGGTTGATGTTTTTTGGGTTGAAAGGCTGAATAGTGGAACCCGTGGACACGGAGTAGCTTGATCACTGAGCACAACACGAATGAAACAGTGGTAAATATAGATGATCAGACAAAGCCTGAACGTGTGAAGCAGCATGGCTGGTTCGTAATGTATAAGTCTGAACTGTACATGATTGTGGCAGGTGCATATGGAAGAGCAATGAATTCTCTTTAAAGCTTGTTCCCATTGTGGCCTAAATCAGCCTCCCACTCTTGACTTGTGGCGATAACAGATGAGGAAGGGAGTCAGACGCAGTCATACGGTAACATGGATCATTTAATATTAATATTAACTTCTGGAATGGCGTTAAGGTGCGCTTGAGAGCTGAGTCATAGCGACTTTGAACTTTAATGATCCCATCTATACACAGGTCTTTAAGTGTTCTAATTCAGTTTTTAAATCAGAGATTAAAAGCATTACAGTTTAATGGTGGAGGAAATGCTGGGTTTCTATTCCAGGGAGAAAACAATAAAAGTGAAAATCAAACTCAACATAATTTTGCTGTGTTTTGTGAATTAACTTTACTGCTTGGTTAGTAGATAAAAGGTTAGTATGTCAAAACTGCTCATGTCTAGTTCTGTATAAGGGGAGTTTGTGGGAGTTTTTTATCAAGTTTGAAAGATCAGACCAATATGAATATGTCTGAACACCTTATTATGTTTAATTGGTGAGTTGAGACCTTTAACATTCCATTACAGGCCATATCCTCATAAAGCTTTTATACGGCAAGTAAAAAGTTAAATATTACAATAGTTAGAAAGCCTACTAAAATGAACAGCAAATCAGTTTTGAAACAAAGTCAATTCTGTAACATTACCAGGATGGTAAAGAGTGCTTGACGAGCCGCTGATCTTTAAATACCTGCAGTATGAAGTACAGGGTACTGCATTAACCCTTGTGTTGTCTTAGTGCCAAAAATGACCCAGTCGCTTTGTTTACTAGCAGAGAAAACCCAATAATGACCTTTTTTCAATTTGAAATGACTTCAATGACTTTTCCTTCAGTGGCCCCACCATTAGAAAAAAGCGAAACATTGTCTGTTTATATCTTCATCAAAGCTTTACACCACTAGGGTACAAAGATTGTCTTAGGGTCATTTTGACTTACTTTCTGCACATTTCTGATACTTTCTGAGGATATACAAGTATTTTCTCTTGCTAATTAACAATGTTTGCACCTATGCAATACCTTTACCAACAATAATAGCGATAATATACCTCTATTTTAGTAAAGAAAGCTGTTAGAACATGTGTGACACGATATAAAGGAATGGTGTCCACTTATTAAATATGGTCTTTCTGCCCTCTGAAGAGGGAAAACGCAGACATTCACAAAGTGTGTGACGTATGACAGGTTGTTTCTTCCTGTAAAGTAGATTTTGGGTGAAAAATTTAATTCAGCGCCTTAGTGGAGGCGGGTCATTTTTCACCCTCAGGACAAGGAAAGTGCACAGGATCTTAAGACAACACAAGGGTTAAAGTGACTCCCCTCTTATCTGAATGGCAGCTGTTCATCATCTGTCACTACCATTAAATGTGGCATCCCCCATGGTTCTAATTTAGGCCCCATCTTGTTTTCTCTGTACATGATGCCGCTTCATTGCGTCTTTAAAAACAACATCTCACATCACAGCTATGCCTTTAACTGAAGGGGCAAAAAAGCAGAGTTAATTATATCTGGTCGATCCAGCTCTGCTAATAGCATTAAGGAAGAACTTGGCCCTCTGTCTGTAATGGACCTGCATGTTTTAGCCTTAGGCTGTACTATAGTAGCTCTCTAGATATTGAGTTAAACCAGTCTAACATTACCTGGGAAAAATCTGAATTAAACACTCATCTTTCTTTTCTTGCTGTAGGTTCTTCTTGAGGCTACCGTAGCCTTGTGTAATGTTTGTTTCTTTTTATCACCTTGCTTTTTTGCATTGATCTGGTTTTCCTAAGTTTTTTCTTTAATCTTAATTTCAGCTTAACCTCTTTTAAATCTCACCAATATGCTCTGCCCATTCTGTTCATATGGTGGTCTTATGTCGGTATACTTGAGTTTTGATAACGCCTTTTACTCCCTACTTTCATTTACATGCAACCATTGTATCTTATTAACTTTGTGTCTTCTCTTCTTCATTGTTTGTGCTTTGTTAACTGTGTCCTCTCTCTCCCTCTATGTCTTTGCAGGTATTTCAGGCTCTGGAGCTGCATGGGTCTAATATACAGCTAATAGTCCACCAACCTTTCTCATGTTTGTGTTGTCCATTTGTCTCTGCTCTCCTTGCTTCTTGCTTTACGATCAGCTTAACCAGTCACTGCAGTTGGCTTCTCTCCTTCTTCCTGCTCAGAGGAAGTTCTTCTTTTCTGTCACCTGCTTGCTCAAAGGGAATCTTTGAATTTGTTACTCGTATAATTTTGTAATATGAACATGTAAGTTTAAATGATTTGGGTACATTGGTATGACGAATAATGTTTTAGGACTTTAACGTTAATATTTAAACTTATTAGCTAAATTTGTCATGTTCATTTTAATTCTCAACTTAAAATCCCTCTGTTTTACAACTGATGTATAAATAGTGGTATCTGGGCTTGACTTTTTCTTTCAGATGCAATCCTGGTAGTGTTAAATGATTTTGGGAGCAAGTAAAGAACAAACATAGATACATAATTCAAACTGAAAACAAGAGTTAAATTTAAAGTTACCTCATTAACCAAAACCCTGTTTTATAGTCCAGGGGCCTCATTTATAAAGCTTGCGTACGCACAAAACAGGGCTAGAAAGTGGCGTATGCCACTTTCTACGCAAAGGTTGTGATTTATAAAAACAAACTTGGCGTGAGAATGTGTGCACCGGTGCGCCAACCTTGATTCTTGATGCTTGCTTACGCACAAAACAGGGCGTAAATCACAAACTTTGCGTAGAAAGTGGCGTACGCTGTGTTCGTTGTGATTTCTAAAACAAACTTGGCGTGAGAATGTGCGCACCGGTGCGCCAACTTTGATGCTTGCTTAAGCACATTTTGGAGACAGAGGGAACGGCAGTGCCGGAGGGTGAAGTGGTGAATTGAAACCAGATTGATCTCAAACCTTTATTGTTATCACATATTAGACTTGTAGAGCCGGATAATCATAAACCCTCATTGTTGTAGATGTTCATATAGTGCGTCATTCGGCCGACGACTGTATTTGCAGAACTATGTTCATATATCAACAGGGGCAGTGGCGGATTGAACGTTATTTCATTCAGTCGTTTGACCGAAGGGCTGGTCCACATCTGGGGCCGGTGCGGTGATCTTTATTAAATAATTTTGTTGACTGATCACCTGGCGCACGTATGGCTCATCGGGGAAGGCAGAAGACCCATTTGCAGGGGTGGTCTCCGACGCAGTGTCCCAGGTTTGATTCCTGCCCGCGGCACTTTTATGCATGTCTTCCCCCTACTCTTCTCCCCATTTCCTGTCACTCTTTACTGCAACTATCACAGTAAAAATGCAAAAAAAGTAAAGAATTTTGTTTATTTATCCATATGCGGCCAAATGGGATGAGCGTCCAACCATTAATCAGCCCTGTACAGGCACACATGCTTCACACCACAACCCCCGAGTGAAAATGAATTTGTCTATGTGAACCGAAAAAATGTACATTCAATCAGTTTACAAATTATTTGTACATCGGACATGATCATAGCAAATTTAGTGGCAGGGTGGCCTGGGTCAACACATGATTCATTCATCCTGACGCACAGCAGTGAAAAGACTGCAGGCCGGCGCTGCGTGAAATGCCGTGGATCAGCAGCTTATTTGTATACAGATACATTCATGAGTTACTTTGCATTGACCATTCATGGTAAAATGTGGGTGTGTTGTGGGTGGAATGTGAGGTGGATCCACCTGTGCAATCTTCCAGCTGGTGTGTGATTTATCAAGAAATTGCATGCAGCCGTGCTTATGCAAAGTTTTATAAATCGGGGCGAAGGGCATACTCCAATTTCGGATTTTCGGCGTACGCAAACTTTAGTATGAATCCTACGCAATGTTTTATAAATGAGGCCCCAGGCCTCTGTTGACACTGGTTACAGTTGCAGAAAGTGATTGGAAGAGTGGTGAGACTGTTTATCTTTCAAAATGAAAGAATGATTTTAAATCACACAAATGAATAAATGATTTTGTGGGGTTCAGATGGCATTGTCTCTATTGAGTAAAATTACAATAAAAACTGACTTACTGTCTCTCTTAGTCTTAACTTGACTTTCAGGCACACTTAAAGTATAGAGCAGTCTGTCACAATGTCAGAAGTCAGCTGAGTTTTGGCTTCTTGTATAGACACACACACACATGGGCACAGTGAGTGCCATCACAATCTACCTGTCTGGCTTCCAGCCATACCCAGCAAACCATGGGTGTCTGGCCCACAGAATGACAGAGAGGGATGATAGGACATTGATAGCCATTTGTCTTCTATCTCCTTAGGGACACAAGACAGAGTGCTGATGTCTGTCTCCACCACAATCATTTACCTAAACAAAACAAATGCATCATTGATCCCTTCCCACCTCACATTCTTTCTGCTCCCTTTCCACCACAGCAACCAGAGAACACACACAACACACACACCATGCATTGACACGCAGACAGAGAAACAAGCAGCCTTGTATGCATCACAACATTGATCCTCTTCTGCAGCACTTTGTCATCACACCTTCTGTTGTGTACTAAAGAATTCCCTCTGTTCCTCCCATCCAAGACAATAGATTTTGCTGTGTTAGCAGCTTTCTGTGTCCTCTGTGGGGCTTAAGTGGTCTAACTGTATAGAAAAGGATGACAAGGGCCGCGCAGGCCACCAAAGGGTTACTGACTAGAGTTGTCGGTTTGCTAAATGGACTTCTCCAGAGCACATATTAGAAACCTGATACCCTCTATTTTCCTTTTTCCTGTTACAGGACGTTAAAAGTTTAACTGCAGTGTTCAGGGTAGAAATGTCACACCAGATATGAAACTCTGGTTTGCTTCTGTCATTCTGCCACAGACCTGTCATACTTCCCAAACTTTAACTATAAATTATAGTTGTTATTCACAAATACTATCGAAAGCATGAACTGAAAAACTGTTTGCAATGGATTTGCAGGATTTTGACGCGTTTTCTAAGTTAATCAATCAAGAAGAACTTTAAGTGTCAGCCAGTCAGTTGCATCCGACTGAATTGGCGACATAAATAAAGTTCTTCATCCAGCTCCCTCCAGCTTCGTTGTGTCTCATCACACGTTCAGCCAGGGCTAGTCTATGTTGCCTAATGATGATTGACAAGCGTGGATGTGAGCCATATAGCGACTTCTTGGTGAGGTGCGATTTCCAGGAGATGTTTTGTGCCATCTGTAGCATTCTGGTATAAGTTCCACCAATTCCTTTTGAGAGTGTCTTTGAAAGTGATCAGGAGTCAGATCATAGAGCAACATGGATTCCACTGACACCTTCAATACTCTACTTTTTGTTGTTGTTTTAATTGGAGATACCCATATTTTTGACAGAGAGTTTAATGCTCCCCAAGCTTTACCAGCTTTTGTTTCTATATCATGTGCCATGTTGTTGTAGCCTCTAAAATATAGGAAATCATCAAGTTTTTGGATTTTGAATCCATCTACTGCATGCAATGTCTCTTCAGATGTTGGGTCAAGGTGCATGAACTTTGTCTTTCCAGCATTCAGGAAGAGTCCCATCAGTCTTGTTTCCCATTTTACCCAATTCAGACAGTCTTCTGCCTCACTGAGAGTGTTTTCCAGGAGGGCGATTTCATCTGTGAGTGCAAGTTCGGAGAGAAATTCTTCAGGGTGCGTTCTACTTTGAGAGCGCTTTAGGGTCAGGCCATCGGAGGGCAAGATTGCATTCCTCAGTGGATAGTCTAAGCAGATGATGAAGAGGAAAGGTACTCTAGGGTCTCCTTGGAGTAGTCCGGTGTCTGTGGAGAAGAGATCTGTGTTGTCCTCAGGAGACTTGACTAGAGCAGAAGTGTTGACATACATAGCCTTTAACAATAACAATAGGAGGAGGGATTCCATACACCAGTAGAATTTGGAGCATTTTGTTTCTGTCAGTTGAGTCAAATGCCTTCTTGAAATCAATGAAAACCAGTATTGCTTCCTTCTTGCGGTTGAATACCTCCACAGCAATTCTTCTAAGAGTTAGGATGTGCCCAGTAGTTGAGCAAGCTGTGCAGTAGTTCAGCGAGACTTTAAGTGTAAGACTACTAAACATTTGAAGTTGGGCGCCCAGATAGCTGAGCTGGCTGAGCAGGCAACACATATTTCCCAACACAGCAGTCATGGGGTCAAATCCAGCCCACAGCCATTTGCTGCATGCCATTGCCCCACTCTTCTACCCATGTTTCTTGTCTCTCTCCACTGTCCAATACATAAAAAGGCAAAAAGGCCCAAAAAATAACTTCAAAAAAACATTTGAAGTTAATCTGACATAACAGTTAGAATTTAAAACTGTGTTCACATGCATGAACAAGACAAGTATTGGGGTTTGTACATGTGACATCAGGGTGTGTGTAAATACCCTGAGTAATTTTAGGTCACAAAGATCCATGCACTAAGACTTTTTAATTATGATTTCATCTTTTCGTCCATGCAGGGATCTCTTTTGATGGTTCCCCACAGGACAGTTTATTAGAGCTAATACCCAGCATCCTTTGTGTATTGTAGCGCTCCTGATGATTACACAGCGAATATCCCATGTTACAATATGCAGCCTATCGTCTCATATCACATAACCCATGTCAGAGATAAGGATGTAGATGGTTGGCTGGGGGAGGGAGGGGTGACAAAGTATTAATACTACTCAGTGGTGCGATAAATTAATTTTGGATTGCTTCCCTGGGTTTGAACAAAATTGTTTTGTTGTGGGGAGAAAAAAGATTAAGGTTTTTAATTATACTGAGTAATTCATTCCACAAAATAAATCCCCACTAAAGCGATCTCTTCAGAGGCACGGGAGAAGTGTCAGCCTTCTCATGGTGTTGTTATTAAGAGATGTCACACAGACACACAAACAGGCAGTCTGCCATTAGTCATGTTCACCACAGCACTACTAGGACCTGCACTTTACCATCAGATAACATTTGTTCTTCAGGAGAGATCAAGTGAAGTAGCAGTAATTGATTTAAATGACTGTTTAATCCCTTTTTTCCTCTTTACACTACTTTGGCCCCTCTATACTTTGAGTGAACCACTGGAAACCCTCCTTGTCCAGCTTCCAATTTGCTTGTTCAACACATAGAAAAGGAATAAAATGAAAGGCCCCTGCAAACTGCACCTGCTTTGTTTGCACCATTATTTATTCATAATTGATTATAATTGAATGGCAATAACTGCTGAATGTGTTCTTTGGTGAACTTCAAGCAATTAGTGTGGGGAATTACTGACAATTAGTGTTGACTTTTCCTGACATACTACGATTTGCTGTCACTCCAGGTTCAGGTGGACGGCTTCAGCTGCCAGAGGTGAATGGAGCTTGAGCAAAAAGTGACAATCAATAAGAATCATGTTTGAATGGACTTCTGTGAGCAGCTGTTGCTAAAGATTGAGCCAGCTAGAGAAGATGTGTAGGAAAAAAAATTTGATAATTGTGATCAATTGCTTATTAACTACCACTCATGTAAAGATAATTCACATTTATCATTTTAGTAGTCAGGGCTGCACAATGGATCAGTGGTTACTTTTGCCTTGCAACAAAAAGAAGATCCCTGGTCGGCGTCCCGTCCTTCCCGGGATCTTTCTGCACGGAGTTTGCATGTTTTCTCTGTGCATGTATGGGTTTTCTCCAGGTTCTCTGGCTTCCTCCCACAGTCCAAAAACAAGCTGAGGTTAATTGGTGATTCTAAATTGATCATATGCATGTGAGTGTGATTGTTTGTCTCTATATGTAACCCTGTGATAGACTAGTGACCTGTCCAGGTGTCTCCTGTCTTCACCCTAAGTCAGCTGGGATAGACTCCTGCCCCCTGTGGCCCTCATGAGGATTGAGTGGTGTATAGTTAATGGATGGATTTATAGAGAGTTAAAGTGATTGTAAACAATAGTTTTTACATTCTCTTTGTAAAGCAACCTGTCAGAGCTGGTTTCTAGCTCTTTTAAAAGCTTTCACACCGATGTAACATTCTTAAAAGGATATTCCATCAATTTGTACCTTACGGTCAGATCGCTGTCGTGATAGTACTTGTTATGGTAGTGGTTTATTGTATGTGCTGCCCCTGGAGCGCCTTCTTGTGGCTTGGTGGACGTGGGGGGAGTCATGTGAAAATAAATGGTTGCCAGCCTCACAACACAGAGCAGTCTTGGTCTCGTGGATTAAACATAACCGGCACTTACAACTAATAAGACAGTACTAATGCTGTGAAACCTTTGGAAGGAATCATGCCAGAGGTCACTTCTATTGACTGCTTCTCAGTGGATGTTAAGTGACGAATATAAAAATTGACATAAGAGGACAATAAATGATTTACTGTACAAAATTTTTAATGCTGTGTTTATCTGTAAAAGAGGATCGAGTGATGCTTTGTAATGTTATATTCAGTGTGTGTATGTGAGTGTGTGCGTGTGTGTGTGTGTGTGTGTGCGCATGTGTGTGTGTTCATCATCATCAAAAAATGCACATTCAACGTGCATTGATGCACGTTGAATGTGCGCATTCAAAAAATGCACATTGAATGTGCATTTTTTGAATGTCTTTGATCTTTGTGATGTCATCACAACTGACGGAAAGTCCACAAGTGTAACTCAATAACTCAGTAACAGAGTCAGTTCAACCCACGATTTCTCGTGATTAGCTGCGATTTTTAACACTCACCGGACTTTAGCAGAGAAGAACCGGAGTTTGTGTGCACTACACAAAATGCACCGCTACAACAACCTGTGCCTTGGAAATAGAAAGATTTCCAAGGCACCAAGAGATGCCACCACAACCAAGGAACCAAAGAGGAATTCTTCTGATTTGTGGGTCCTGCGCACGCAACAGAGATACCAGCTGTTGGCTCGCTACCGCAGAATCTCAGAGTCAGTGATTGATGAGGGTGTTAAACCTACGGCACATGGGTCACACAGGAGAGCTATTGCATCCATGGATTTGTTGGCACTGCGTAAACATCGCAGATATGAACTGCTTGCCAGCCGCCGAAAAATCACAGGCTCACTGGACGAGGAAGACAATGTTTCCAAGGCAAAACCTACCATTGGAACAACTCAGAGCAGCAACCCAGGTAGCTGCACCTCCAGAGACCCAGACATGAGAGGAACCAAGAGAAGAGCCATCGCCTCCATGGATTTGCAGGCACTGCGTAAATATCGCAGACATGAACTGCTTGCCAGCCGCCGAAAAATCACAGGCTCACCGGATGAGGAAGACGATGTTTCCAAGGCAAAACCTGCCATTGGAACAACTCAGAGCAGCAACCCAGGTAGCTGCACCTCCGGAGACCAAGACATGAGCGGAACCAACAGAAGAGTCATCGCCTCCATGGATTTGCAGGCACTGCGTAAATATCGCAGACATGAACTGCTTGCCAGCCTCCGAAAAATCACAGACTCACCGGATGAGGAAGACGATGTTTCCAAGGCAAAACCTGCCATTGGAACAACTCAGAGCAGCAACCCAGGTAGCTGCACCTCCGGAGACCAAGACATGAGCGGAACCAACGGAAGAGCCATCGACAATGGTTCGACTAAAAGTAAAAAACAATACCGCGCCGTTCCGTTTAACAGAAGAATGGCTGACCAACTGTCACATCTCAGCCATGGTAGAAACTCTGACTCGGCACCCAACAGAAATTCCTCTGATAAGAAGGCAAATCACAGACATGAACAGCGCGCCCAGTTTCAAAGAAGGCAGCGCCCTCCTGCAGCTGTGCAACGATGTGGGCCTCAAGGGGTGAGCGTTGCAAGACAACAACCCCATGCCAGCCGCAACACTAGGAATCGAGTTGCACGCAGGCAGCGGAACATTGGTCGTGCATGGGCTTGGCAGAGGTATCCCAGCTACCAAAGGCTGACCAATCCAAGGCCCACTTGGTACAACAGACCAGCGTACCAAGCTGATTATCATCACAGACCCTTTTACAGAAACGCTTCTCGTGCAGGCTTTGCACAGAGACAGCACAGTGGCAAATTCTGTCACTGCAAAGGCCAAGTAAAAAGGGACAACCAGCAACGGTTCACACCACAGCAGAACCGCAGGGGCAAGTTCAACAATGTACACCAGAGACGCCCACCGAACCATTTAAGTTCCAGTGGAAATTTGCTCCAGCCAAGAGACAACACAGTCAGCAGCAACCCGGGTAGTAGTAGTGGCCCCCAGACTGGCCACCAGCTGACCACAAACGTCCAGCCATCAAGTCCTAAGGTTCCTGATGCAATGAGCACACTGACGGCGGCATTCTCCAACATGACCCTTTAATTTGTTTAAATATTTTTAGTGTCAACACCACCACCGAAACAAATAATTCAAATAACCCAAAAGATGGACAAAATGTCGAAGGCCATGTTCAAGGACCTTCAAAATATGTTTGGCTCTGCAGAAAAGCTGCTGGAGGCAGCGATGAATGTACAATATCCATCTTTTGATGAAGCTGTGGTGTTGGCTTTGAACATCCTTTCCTTTCCCTACTACTCTTTCTTTCTATTCTTTCTATTCCTCCTTTCCTTTGCTTTCCTCTCCTGTCTCGTGTCCTGTCTTGTGTCCTGTCTCGCGTCCTGTCCTGCGTCCTGTCCTGCGTCTTGTGTTCTATGTTCCCCTCTAAAGAATCGCCACCTTATCGCGGTGGAGGGGTTTGAGTGTCCCTGTGATCCTGGGAGCTATGTTCTCCAGGGCAATATCCACTTGTAGGGTCTCCCAAGGCAAATTGGTTCTAGGTGAGGGACCAGACAAAGAGCGATTCTGAAAACCCTGATGACATTTAACAGTTTTTTTTATTACATTTTAATCGAATACAATGTTTTCAGTATTTTCTTAAATAGCTGTAAGAATTAGCTAATATTTTTTTATCATGGAGCAATATATAGTGTCACCACAAGGCTTCAGCTCCCAACCTGTTGCAATTCTAGAAATATTAACCTCTCAATTTTAAGATATCAAAGAATAAAAATTAAGAATAAATCTTCAGAAAAATAAAAAATACAACTGTTCTGAATTCACCTTCTTTTTAACATGTTTTAAAAAAATTTCTACTTCAAAAATAAAACACTTTATATTTGTATTGTCCAAAAAACAGAAATTATACAAGATAAGTCATGTTAATATTCTAACATAATAAAACAACCATACAAATAAAACAGCACAAGTGAAATACTGATGTGAAACCTCAGTTTTTATTATTTATTTGATCTTCCACTTTTCTTTTTATAACCCAGACAAGGCTTCGAAATGATTTTTTTTATCACATCCGCCACGTCGGTCCGCTTTTCATCTACCTAAAATATTCATATACAACCCGGTCTCACAAGAATTCGTGAAACTGTCACGTAAATTAATCTATGGTTTCGTGCCCTGATGAAACGAAGAAATTTTGATTGGGAGCTTATGGAAGTGCTGCACGTTCTTATGTTGTTGTTCAGTAGAATGTGGTAGCCGGTATTATATTAGGAAATTGTATTGCCCTGCATATGAAAAAATATTCCAGTCAGTTCCTGCATTGTTTTTTTGTCTTTTAAAAAAACGCTACTGGTCGGGCACGGTTGTACCAGCCAGATTTCACTGAGCAACAGTGTGTGCAAAACGTGTGTGTCTCGGGAGTCATTTTTAATACATCTGTGATCAGAATTGAGACGTGTGTCCCAAGCAGCGGCGATCAGCTGTAGAAGCTCCGCTGCTCGCGGTATCGCCCCCTCCCCTGCATTTGAAATGCATCTTGAAACGCAGGCACGCACATGGGCCTGCGTGCCTGTACAGGGCTGATGAATTGTTGGACGCTCATCCCATTGGGCCGCATATAGATAAACAAAATTTTACTCTTTTTTTGCCTTTTTATTGTGATAGTCGCAGTGAAGAGTGACAGGAAAAGGGGAGAAAAATAGGGGGAAGACATGCAGCAAAGGGCCACGGACCGGAACGGAACCCGAGCCGCTGCGTCGGAGACCAGCTCCTGTACATGAGTCACCTGCTTAACCCGCTGAGCTATACGGGCATCGGGTACCCAGTGAACAAAATTATTTAATAAATACCAGCGCACCGGCCCACATGTGGACCGGCCCTTCGGTCAAACGACCGAATGACATAATGTTCAATCCGCCCCTGGATTGTTTACACAAATTTTGGCCCGAAGCCACATCTAATTGCCGACCCCTGCATTACATTATAAATATGGAACAATGTAATGCAAAATATAGCGTTGGATTCGCAACGCTTTTACATTAAAAATATAATATACCCATTCAAAATGCCCTAACTCGCTCAAATCTGACCAAGGAGAAATATGACACACCAGGAATATTTGATTATAATTAAACGTTCTATTCAGGTGTGATTAAGATTCAGATATGAAAATAAAATCAAACCCGTAGTTGCAGTAGTTTTAAATACGTTCTGAGTGGCACGAAATATGCTCCGCTTGAAATACATTGGTTTGAATTTCATTGTGTGCACCACGAAAAACATGAGAAAATCGTGTTGGTGCGCACAAAACCATAGATTAATTTACGTGACAGTTTCACGAATCCTTGTGAGCACTGTTGCCAACTCCTCAGTAAGGAAAGTCGCTGTTGGCTGTCCTAAAAGTCGCTAGAAGTCGCTAAATGACGTCATCGCCTAATTTGCAATTTTCCCAGTTTGCATGTAATTGTAATCAACGTTGTAGGAGAGAGGAATAACGTTGTGGAATAGACCAAAAAGTGAGTATAAAACACCCAAAATATGTTTTTGTACTAAAGGCTAAATGCTGTGGTTTATTTTAGCATGACAGAGAAGAAACATTTTCGTTTACAGGGCTCCGTAAGTCTGGATGGGATCTGTAGTGACTGCGCATGTGTGATTCATCTGTCGTCTGGCCGCGGAGTGATGTGGGTCTCCCCCTCCCCTCACTGGGACTGCCGCGGGGTTACTGGACTGAGAGCCCGATCTCACGAGGATTCGTGAAACTGTCACGTAAGTTTTAGTTTCGGTTTCGTGCGCACCAACACGATTTCGTCATGTTTTTCGTGCCGCTCACCACGAAATGCGCACCAATGTATTTTAAACGGCGGACTTTTCGTGCCACTCAGAACGTATTTCAAAAGAATGTGTATATTATATTTTTAATGTAAAACCGTGGCGAATCCAACGCTATATTTTGCATGACATCGTTCCTAAACATAACCCTAACCATAACCATAACCATAACCTAACCATAAGCCGGTGGTACACTTACCAATTTGCATAGGAATTTCAAGAATGTCCGGCGACCGGCGGCCGCAAACGCGATCACACAAGCAGTATACGCCGATGGACAGCTTAGATCGTCATGAATCCGCCGGTATAAACCACTTTCAGATGTGATTACCACAGCGAAAAACATTTCGTGGTGAGCGGCACGAAAAACATGACGAAATCGTGTTGGTGCGCACGAAACCGAAACTAAAACTTACGTGACAGTTTCACGAATCCCCGTGAGACCGGGTTGGGACTGACAGCCTGTGCTCTGGGAGGGGGAGAAGCTCACAGCAGCACCTGCTGCTCGTTGAGAACAGTAACTGCAGAATGAGCCGAGTTTTCCTGTCAGTGTCTCCAAAACGGCAGAAAAAGTCGCTAGATTTGTCGCTAGTCACTTTTGAATAAAAACTGAGGTTTCACATCGGTATTTCACTTGTGCTGTTTTATTTGTATGGTTGTTTGAATATGTTAAAATATTAACATGACTTATCTTCTATAATTTCTGTTTTTTGGACAATACAAATATAAAGTGTTTTATTTTTGAAGTAGAAAAAATGTTAAAACATGTTAAAAAGAAGGTGAATTCAGACCATTTGTATTTTTTATTTTTCTGAAGATTTATTCTTAATTTTTATTCTTTGATATCTTAAAATCGAGAGGTTAATATTTCTAGAATTGCAACAGGTTGGGAGCCGAAGCCTTGTGGTGACACTATATATTGCTCCATGATAAAAAATTATTAGCTAATTCTTACAGCTATTTAAAAAAATACTGAAAACATTGTATTGTAGTGACATTGCCTTATTAACAGTAATTTATGATTGCACTTGTGAGATAATAATTTGTTTATTAATCGGGGCACCACCTAGTGTTTTAATTGCTAGGACATTAATAATTAGCATTAATAAAAATTATTAATTGATTTAAATTTTGATTAGTTGATCAGTCTAATATCTGAATGTTGAAAATCCTCGAAAAATATTGACCCCAGTCAACACACATAAACGCAAAAGAGACTGTAATTTTGGTCTAAACGAAGTATATTTATTGACTGATATAATGACAACACAGGGATTGATACAGTGACAAATATGGAGTGAATAAAAGCTGTGTGTGGGTGCGTGTGTATGTGAGATAGTGTGTGCGTGTTTATGTAGGTTATTGAATTTGCAGTTCTAATCTGAGATTATGGCACTGAGTAATCAGACCGCGGAAGAGGTGACGAAGTGACTAATAATTTTGAATATGACCGATTGACACGGGACTAACGGAGTTATTAATATTTAGATAAAATTATGATTATTTTTGACATCAACCACAAGCTCAGATCACACGTCAGCTGGTCTTACTTTTCTTTGAAGATGGGTCACCCAAGAGTTCGGGAGCCGGGATGCGGTTGCGGTAGCATGGAGCTTAGCTGATTCCAGGAGGGAGGCTGGAGCCGTGGGTTGGTATAGCAACGCTGGCTGCTGCGTCCTGCTTGCTTCAAACTTTGGGACCTCAGGGTCTGGTTCGACCCAATTCGGCTGGTGCTCAGCAGACGGTGGAGAGGGCTGGAACAGCCTACGTTCTTCTGGGTTGACTTTGCCAAAAATAATTTGAAAACTGAAGGCTCACGTTCGATTTCTGCCGGCAGGTCTGGCTGAGGCACAGAGCAGATGTATGGATGGAGCCGCTAAAAAAAACTGGAACGGGATCAAATTGGTTCCTAATAACAAAAATCGCAGATAAAACAAAATGAGCTCTGTTGGTTGAGAATGAGCACAATTATCTAATCTCAAAAAGGGAAAAATGAATAAGAAGTCGCTGTTAACAGAGACCTGCTCTGATGACCGCGAGGGAGAAAAGTTTCAGGGTGAAGACAAAGGAAAGAAGGCGTACCTTAAAAAAAAGAGAGTCGCTCGGACGAAGTTTCGGGTAGCAGGTCAAAAAGACAAGAGAGCGAACAAAGAAGTGTGAACCTTCTTATACTTTTTGGCTAAAGGAGGCGGAGAGCTAGAAGTTTTAAGCGAGAGTTTGAGACCTTGGGGACCCTCCCCACTGTGGGCTCCGGGAGAGGAGATGAGAGCTGATCAAATAGGGGATTAAAAATATTAAAACGCGCAAAAAGCGGTCTGTTTACTTTGTCATAATCCAGGAAACTACTTTTAACACACTCAAAGGTTATAATACTGTAGAGCATACCAGCTATTCAAAAATATGTGAGTTATTTGTTCATAGTTATATGTTTGTGTATTCTATCTAGTAATTATGTGGGTCACAGTGCAAATATCATAACATGGCATACATAAGGTGATTAATAAACAATTTTCAACTCTTTTTGACCTGTATAAAACACAATTTTATGATTAATTCAGCGAAATCCTTGATAATGTCATGACATTCCGGCGTCAAGAGGGGGCAATGTTGAGCTGTGGAAGAAATTGAGTTTGAGAGACAATAAACTATAAGTCTGTTAACTTTTGATATCAGCCACCTAGAAACGTCAGAGTTGGACCAACATGTATAACAAATTATTACTTCAACTTTGATCATCTCAAAATCACAAGATACATTTCAGAAACATGATTTTAGAAAGTGAGTCTTTGTGGGCAGCAGACAGAGAGTGAGCGGGTGACGGAAAGGTCACTAATTATTTACGATCTGTTATCTGATGGAGAGAACCAGAGACAGAGCGGAGCCTCGGAAAAGGATTTCAGTTCATCAAAGCGGTTCCCTGTCGGTGTGAACAACAGTCATTTAAATGGTAATTTTTAAAGGTGTTAAAGGGTCTGTGAACAATAGTTCTCTGCAGAGGCTCTGGGGTCTCTCTGTGGAAGTGGAAACAATAGGGGAATATACCTGTCCCAATCTTCTTATAGGAACACATGTGTCCTTTGTTTGGAAAAAGGAGGTTTTCTTTAAGAGTCAGATGTCATCATAAGTTAATTTTATGACGTCCTGTGGAAGGTACGGCTAGTCTCTGGAGTCATAAAAATCTTCTTTGGAGCTTTTGGTCTGTTTGTTTAAGGCCTCTCTGGCTGAGAGAGGTTGTTTTTCCCGGAGGTGATATCTCCTCAGGAATGTCTTTAATATGGATGTCGCCTACAGTATTCTATTAAAATGTAAAAAAAACTGCTAAATGTCATCAGGGTTTTCAGAATCGCTCTTTGTCTGGTACCTCACCTAGAACCAATTTGCCTTGGGAGACCCTACCAGGGGCTATTGCCCCGGACAACGTAGCTCCCAGGATCACAGGGACACTCAAACCCCTCCACCGCGATAAGGTGGCGATTCTTTAGAGGAGAACATAGAACACACAGGACACAGGACAGGACACAGGACAGGACACAAGACAGGAGAGGAAAGGAAAGGAAAGGAGGAATAGAAAGAATAGAAAAAAAGAGTAGTAGGGAAAGGAAAGGATGGAAGGAAAGGGAAGAAATAGAGAGGATGAGGGTGACAGAGGTTGAAGAGGTGAGGAGAAAGGAGGCAGAAGGGGTGAGGAAATGGAGGAAGGGGGAGGCTACTCCGCCTTCTTGTTGCCCTTGAGCCAACTCCAGAAGCTCTTTTTCTTATTCTTGGCTTTTTTCTCCTGCTCCTGTTGTTCATTTGCTTCTGCTTGTTCATTTGTCTCCTCGATCACCTCATCACTTGTTTTTTTGTTGCTCTTTCTACCTTTGGTCCTCCTAAAAAACTTGAAAAGTCTGTTTTTGTTTTTCTTTTGGATCCAAAGGTCCTGCAGTTCCTGATTATTTTGTATTTGTTGTCTTATTCTTTCCTGCAGGTCTTTTTGTCTCCTGAGCAGTTCCTGATTTGCTCTGGTCTGCTCTTCCATGAACTTAACATTTCCCACCATCTCTTGATTCTTGCAAGATTCTTGGAAGAGCATTTCCTCCAGCTTTTTGATCTGGAGGGATTTCTCGTTGTTCTGGTCTTGGAGTTGTGATTTCTCTGTCTGGAGAGTTTCAATCTGGTCAGTCTTGAACCTGATGTCCGCTTGGATGTTGACTTTCTCAGTCTGCCTGATCTTCTCCTCCAGTCTTTGAGTCTTTTCTACCAATGCCTGATTTTCTTTCTGCAGCTTGTTGTTCTGGTCTTGGAGTTGTGATTTCTCTGTCTGGAGAGTTTCAATCTGATCATTCTTGAACCTGATTTTCTGCACCAAAATCTCGACTTGAATGTTGACTTTGTCAGTCAGCCTGATCTTCTCCTCCAGTCTTTGAGTCTTTTCTACCAATGCCTGATTTTCTTTCTGCAGCTTGTTGTTTTCTTCCTGCATTTCTTTATTCTCAGTCACCAAGGATTCGACTTGCATTTTCAAGTCCTCATTTTCTTGGTAGTCAGGTTCTCTGTGAACCATGGCATTGGCCGAATTCATGGTCGCAGTCTGGGTCTGGGAAGAGGCCTGGTCTTCCTTTTTTTGGCTCTTGGCCTCCAGCTCGGCTTGTAGCAACAAGCTAATTAGCTTTCTCTGCAGAGACAACAGTTCTTCCAGTTTGCTTAATCTGGTCTTGCTGGCCTCTTCCTGCTGGAATGACTGCTCCTTTTCAACGAGGAGTTCTATCAAACTATACAATTTCCTGTAAAATCCAGGCCCTTTGAAGCCTTTGGAAGCAGCCTGCTCTGGTGTGATGTTGAACCGAACTTCACGTTCTGGTTGTGTTCTCTGAGCCATGCTGATGGAAATAAAGTCCTGAGTGTTCTCCAAAAATGAAGAAATAATCCAACGGTTTGTCGATGCTGTCGTCTGTTTGATTGCAACAAGAAAACAGCTGTTATAACCTAAGTACCTAGGTTGCATTCCTGCATTTTCAACAGTTGTGGATGTATTCTACAGCAGAGTTCTAGAATCTTTCTTGTGTTTTTCAATTGTCTGTTGATCTGTTTTTTTTTCAAACATTCAGTTTGAAAAAAAAAACAGATCACTCTCTCTCTCACTCTCTCTTTCGCTCTCTCTCTCTCTCTCTCTCTCTCTCTCACACACACACACACACACACACACACACACACACACACACACACACACACACACACACACCTGGCCTGAAGACAGATGGGCAGTTCAGCCAGCAGGTATTTAAAATGAAGGAATGCAATCGGAGTGGTTGCCAGTTTGTGTTTACAACTCTATCGACTTCCACTGCCCTCTTCTCCTGCTCCTCCTCCATTTCTGTTTACTGTTCTTGAAGACTTTTATTTCCACTACTCTTATCCCCTCTTTCTCTCTCTCTCTATTTTGCCCTTTTCTGCAAGCCTAAATAAAACAAATGGCTTCAGACATTTAGAAGAGCGATAGTAGGACAGGAATATTCAAAAAAGACCTGTGAGATGGGAGATGGAAAAGTCTTCCTGTCCGTCTCTAGCCATAGCTCTTGTTTACAGCTGTTGTTTGTCATACAAACAAACTGGCGAATGTGCATCTGACAACAGCAAAAACAGTGATGAAAATGATACATTTAGAGAAGCTTCTGCTAATAATACTCACCCTTTCAGACAGCTGTCAGAGGATGATGTTTAGGAGGGTTTTTTTCAAATGAAACTTAGCTAAAGTTCAATCAGAAAGACAATCTGATGCTTGTCTTTACATTCTCTCTGTGTCACTCTGAGTCTCTACCAGGGCTGTCTCAGCACCCCTCACCCTGGTGTTAGCTGGGGCAGACAAAGAAACACCAAAGTTACCAGGAAGTTACCTTTGCTAAGGAGGGCAGGGCATTCGGATTTTAGTTGCTTTTTGGGAACAGAATAGACAAACTGGAAGGGTGTCATCAAGAGTGTTTTGTGTTAGAAAGTCTGGGCCATTTAGGAGGCAAGACTACAGAGAGAGTTCAGATGTTGATTTCTTCAGAGAATGTCACGGGCTAGGCTGGACGGACCAACACAGAGAGCACCACTACCAGAACCGGAATGATTGCAAGGATTTATTGTGGGAGGATGAATGCGAAGTGAGAGCAGGAACCAGAGTGCAGGGACGGGGAAGGCGGGAGCGGAGGAATGTGGCCGGGTGGGTCCGGAGCCGGGGATCGGCGGTGGTCTGTGGTCCGGGCGGGAGCCGGAGCGTTTGGATGATGGAGTGGATCCCTGGCGGCCGGACTTCAGGGCTAGAAGTCAGCGAAGGAGGCAGGAGGTGGTTCTCTGATGATCCGGGGGGAAACTGAAGAGTTATCCGTGTCAGGCGGGGACGGTGCTTTGGTCGGTTGAAGTTCTGAGAAGGGGCTCCGGGAGGCTGGGTACTGATGGTGTCTGGCCGGAATGTTCGGGAGGAGAGCCGGAGAGCAGGGGGTAAGCGGTGTCTGCTGCGGCTTCAGCAGCCGGGAGGAAAAAGGGGTTTCAGGAGGGGGTCCAGGCAGAGTGGGGAATCCGAAGGGGCAGGAGACGGGCGCCGAATGGGTCGGGGGGTTCGGGAAAGGGTTCCAGGCAGGAAGGCTCCCGGGCAGCGGGTTTGAGCAGTATATTTCAACAATCTGGCAGGGTGTGGAGTGCTGAACCGGTATTTATTGCAAGGTGAGTGATCAGGGTGATTTCTTCCAGCTGCCCGGGGCTCGAGGAGGAGACTGATTACCCGAGTAGAGACAGCTGTGAAGCCGAGCTCTACTCGGGTGTCGTCCTGTAAGGGAAAACAGGGGAAGAGGGATGGATGGGAGACCAGTGAGCAGACAGAGAGAGAAAACAGGATAGAGGGTAAGGGAGGGGGGTTAGTTTGGGATGCCAGGTGGGGAGGGATAAGGAGAGGGCCCTGACAGTACCCCCCCTCAACGGGCGCCTCCCGGCGCCCCTCGAAGCCGATCAGGGTGGTCCCGGTTGAAGTCGGTGATGAGGGAGGGATCCAGAATCCGGCTACTGGGAACCCAGCACCGCTCTTCCGGGCCGTAGCCTTCCCAGTCCACCAGATATTGACGCCCCCTACCCCGGCGGCGGACATCCAAGAGGCGGGAGACTGTGTATATCGGTTCACCGTCTAGCATGCGGGGGGGTGGAGGGGCCGGAACGGGAGGGGCCAGGGGGCTTTCCTGAACCGGCTTGACCTGGGAAACGTGGAAGGTGGGATGGATTTTCATGGCAGCGGGGAGTCTCAAACGAACTGCGGAGGGATTGATTATCTTGTCAATAGGGAAAGGACCAATGAATCGGGGAGCCAGTTTCTTGGAGGGGACACGGAGGGGAAGATCCTTGGCCCGAAGCCAGACCTTCTGGCCTGGGGTGTAGATGGGCGCCTCGGAACGATGGCGATTCGCCTGATCCTGGCTTTTGCGAGAGGCACGGAGGAGGGCGGCGCGAGCCTGGCGCCAGGTGCGGGCGCACCGGCGGAGGTGCGCCTCCACTGATGGAACCTCGATCTCACTCTCCCGGTCTGGGAAGAGAGGCGGTGGGTAGCCGTAGGCGCAGTGAAAAGGCGACAGCCCGGTGGAGGAGCAGGGCAAGGTGTTATGTGCGTATTCCACCCAGGGGAGTTGTGAGTTCCAGGAGCTGGGGTTCTTGGACGCCAGGCAGCGCAAGGTGGCCTCCATTTCCTGATTCAGCCGCTCCGTCTGGCCGTTGCTTTGCGGATGAAACCCGGAAGATAGGCTCACCTTGGCCCCGAGAGCAGTACAGAAGGACCGCCAGACCTGCGATGTAAATTGGGGTCCACGATCCGAGACGATGTCGGTGGGAATGCCATGGGCTCGGAATACGTGGGCCACCAGCAGGTCGGCGGTCTCACGGGCTGAAGGGAGTTTAGACAGAGCAATGAAATGTGCAAACTTAGAGAACCGATCAATTATAGAGAGGATGGTTGTCATACCTTGTGAGGGGGGTAAGCCAGTGACGAAATCCAGGGAAATATGGGACCAAGGTCGGCGTGGAATTGGGAGGGGTTGTAAGAGACCAGCGACAGGTTGGTTAGGGGTTTTGTTTTGTGCACAGACGGAGCAGGCTGAAACAAACTCACGGCAGTCGTGGTTCATAGAGGGCCACCAGAACCGCCGGCGAAGAACCGCCAATGTCCTGGAGACCCCTGGGTGGCACGTCAACTGACTGGAGTGGCACCAGCGGAGCACGTCTGGACGGGCGGTCTCCGGGACAAACAGCGTTCCTGGGGGACCGCTCTCAGGAAAAACCTGGTTTTGTTGGGCCCGGCGGACGGTCGTTTCAATATCCCAGGTTAGGCAAGCCAGGTGACAGGGAGACAGAATTGGTTCAGGATCTTCGGGTGCATCTTTTTTAGAGTAGACGCGAGACAAGGCATCGGGTTTGGCGTTTCTGGTTCCGGGTCGGTAAGAAAGAGTGAAACAGAATCTATCGAAAAACAGGGCCCACCTGGCTTGCCGGGGATTCAGTCGTTTCGCTGACCGGAGGTACTGGAGGTTCTTGTGGTCGGTCCACACCAGGAACGGCTGTTCTGCCCCCTCCAGCCAGTGCCGCCACTCCTCCAGAGCCAATTTCACCGCCAATAGCTCCCGGTCTCCCACCGCATAGTTTCCCTCAGCCGGGGAGAGTTTCCGGGAATAGAAGGCGCACGGATGGAGAGTCCCATCTCCGCCGGCGCGCTGCGAAAGCACCGCCCCCACTCCGGTGTCCGAGGCGTCCACTTCCACTATAAACGGCAGGCCAGGGTCCGGCTGGACCAGGATCGGGGCGGAGGTGAAATGGTTCTTGAGGGTCTGGAAGGCGGTTTGTGCCATAGGGGACCAGATGAACTTACGGGAGGTGGACGTGAGGGCGGTCAAGGGTGCAGTGATTTGACTGTAGTTTCTGATGAAGCGGCGGTAGAAGTTGGCGAAGCCCAGGAACCGCTGGAGCTGTTTGCGGTCCCCGGGCTCCGGCCAACCCTCCACCGCCGCCACCTTGGCTGGGTCCATCCTGATCTTCCCGGCAGCAATGATGTAACCCAGGAAGGGCACCGTCGACGCGTGAAACACGCACTTTTCAGCTTTTAAAAAAAGGCGGTTCTCCCGGAGGCGCTCGATTACCTTCCGTACGTGCCGACGGTGCTCCTCCAGGCTGCCGGAGAAGATCAGGATGTCGTCGAGGTATACGAAGACAAACCGGTTCAGGAAGTCCCGTAGCACATCATTGACTAGATGTTGGAAGACAGCCGGGGCATTGGTGAGGCCAAAGGGCATGACTAGGTACTCAAAGTGGCCCAAGGGGGTGTTAAAGGCTGTCTTCCATTCATCTCCCTCCCGTATCCGGACCAGGTGGTAGGCGTTGCGTAAGTCCAGCTTAGTGAAAATGGTGGCTCCGTGGAGTGGGGTAAATGCTGAGTCCAGAAGGGGAAGGGGATATTTATTGCGGACGGTAATCTGGTTTACCCCCCGGTAGTCCACACAGGGGCGCAGTCCTCCATCCTTCTTTCCCACGAAGAAGAATCCTGCACCAACAGGAGATGTCGAGGGGCGAATCAACCCAGCCGCCAACGACTCTTTTATGTAATCTTCCATAGCCTTTTGCTCTGGTTTGGAGAGGTTGTATAATTTCCCGCTAGGCAGGGGGGCATCTTTCAGGAGCTCGATGGCGCAATCGTAAGGTCGGTGGGGAGGGAGAGAGAGGGCTTGATCCTTATCGAATGCGGGAGCTAGGTCATGATATTCTGGGGGACTCCAGTGAGATCGGGGGGATTGGGACGGGCAGGCGGCGTGGGACTACCGGGGCCGGGGCAGAGAGAAGGCAGGTGGCATGGCAGTCGGAACTCCACGATAGAATCTTCCCCTGGGACCAGTCGATGTGGGGGTTGTGGAGCCTTAGCCAGGGATATCCAAGGACCAGGGGTGTGTGTAGGTTGGGGAGAGAGCAAAAGGAGAGGGATTCGGAGTGATTACCAGATATGCGGATGGAGATGGGGATTGTTTGGGTCTTGATGTGTGCTAGACGGTGACCATTTAGAGAGAATGCCGAAAGGGGTGGTTTGATAGATTCAGTGGGAATCTGTAGTAGTTGAACCAGGGACTCGTCGATAAAGTTCCCCTCTGCACCCGAATCCACCAACGCCGCGACTGAACGCTGGCGACCTCTCCACTCCAGAGTGGTTGTCACCCGGAGGTGAGTCGATGGGGAGGAAATCATCGTTCGGCTCACCAGGACCCCCCCGGTCACTGGCGAGCCACGATTTTTCCCGACTTGGCCGGGCAGGTGGCTGAATAGTGTCCCATCTCTCCGCAGTACAGGCAGGCGCCCCGTTGCCGGCGCGCCGCCTTTTCTTCTTCGGAGAGGTGGGCCCGGCCAAGCTGCATGGGCTCCTCCCCTGGCATGAACTGGACTGGGGCAGAAGGGAACGGCCGACTCTGGGTGACTACGGAACGAGGTGGGCTGGTTTTGGGAGGAGGACCGGTGGCGCCGGGATAGGGGGACCGAGGCTGGGCTGGGAGGCGGGGCCGTTGGTACGAGGAAACCAGGGATCTCCTTTGTCTCCGGCGCTCCCGGAGCCGGTTATCCAACCGGATCGTCAGGTCGATGAGCTCTCTCAGGGATCCCAATTCCTCCTTTGGTGCTAACTCATCCTTGAGTTCCTCATTTAAACCATCCTGGAAATGGTAACGGAGAGCCGAATCATTCCAGTCACATTCGGCCGCCAGGGTCCGAAACTCGACAGCATATTCTGCTACGCTCCGGCTTCCCTGCTTTAAACTGCCCAGTCGCTTGGCTGCATTTTGCCCCTGGACCGGGTGGTCGAACACCTCCCTCATGGCCTCGACGAATGCTGTATAGGAGTCACAGGCTGGGTTGTCATTCATCCAGACCGCCGATCCCCAGCGCCGCGCTGCTCCAGTGAGTAGACTCAATGTATAGGAAATCTTTTGTTCATCTGTGCTGTAGGTCAGCGGTTGCATCGCAAATACTAGTGACGTCTGCATGAGAAATTCTTGACAGGTTCCTTGATCTCCTGAATAACGTTCTGGAGTGGGGATGAAAGGTTCACGGGCTGGAGGAGAAGCTGGAGCAGCGGGTCGTCGATCTGGAGGGGAGGAGGAACGGATAACTGGGGGGTTTCGACCTGTGGATAACTGGACAAGGGAGGAAGCTACTTGTGATAACTGGGCTGTAATGTTACTCATCTGGGTATTCATATGACGGGTGGTATCTGCTAATTCTTGCAGGGCTTGACTATGCTGATTCAGGAGAGACGGGGCTGAGGCTACTTGGACCATTTGGTTGGACAAGGCGGTGAGTTGGGCATTCATCTGCTGGTTGGTTTCAGTTAACTTACGGAGGGTTTGGTGATGTTGTCCTAGTAGATTTCCCTGACTGGTGACGGCCTGCATGATGTCGGGTGAGGATGACTGGTCCGGTGCTGATAGCGGGCTCTCCGGGTCCATATTTATGGCCAGATTGTTCTGTCACGGGCTAGGCTGGACGGACCAACACAGAGAGCACCACTACCAGAACCGGAATGATTGCAAGGATTTATTGTGGGAGGATGAATGCGAAGTGAGAGCAGGAACCAGAGTGCAGGGACGGGGAAGGCGGGAGCGGAGGAATGTGGCCGGGTGGGTCCGGAGCCGGGGATCGGCGGTGGTCTGTGGTCCGGGCGGGAGCCGGAGCGTTTGGATGATGGAGTGGATCCCTGGCGGCCGGACTTCAGGGCTAGAAGTCAGCGAAGGAGGCAGGAGGTGGTTCTCTGATGATCCGGGGGGAAACTGAAGAGTTATCCGTGTCAGGCGGGGACGGTGCTTTGGTCGGTTGAAGTTCTGAGAAGGGGCTCCGGGAGGCTGGGTACTGATGGTGTCTGGCCGGAATGTTCGGGAGGAGAGCCGGAGAGCAGGGGGTAAGCGGTGTCTGCTGCGGCTTCAGCAGCCGGGAGGAAAAAGGGGTTTCAGGAGGGGGTCCAGGCAGAGTGGGGAATCCGAAGGGGCAGGAGACGGGCGCCGAATGGGTCGGGGGGTTCGGGAAAGGGTTCCAGGCAGGAAGGCTCCCGGGCAGCGGGTTTGAGCAGTATATTTCAACAATCTGGCAGGGTGTGGAGTGCTGAACCGGTATTTATTGCAAGGTGAGTGATCAGGGTGATTTCTTCCAGCTGCCCGGGGCTCGAGGAGGAGACTGATTACCCGAGTAGAGACAGCTGTGAAGCCGAGCTCTACTCGGGTGTCGTCCTGTAAGGGAAAACAGGGGAAGAGGGATGGATGGGAGACCAGTGAGCAGACAGAGAGAGAAAACAGGATAGAGGGTAAGGGAGGGGGGTTAGTTTGGGATGCCAGGTGGGGAGGGATAAGGAGAGGGCCCTGACAGAGAAATGAAGTTCTTCTGTTCAGGGCAGCATTAGTCAGACTTTCTGGATGTAGGATGCGTGTATAAGCCTACCATTGGCTGTGTACAGCTTTCTCCTGACCTTTCCAATGACTCTTCTCGTGAAGATTTCAATGCCTTTCCAAGGTGAACATGTTATATTCAGTGTTTTTGGTTAGATAAGGAGCAGAAGATTCAGAGCAACACACACAGAATCCAGAGATCCTTTCCCACAGCTGTAAATTTGGTGAGAAACCAATTCAGAAGACGACATTGCTTAAGGTGAGACAGCTTAGAGTAATCTATTCCTTAGTTCCTCCACACATGAAAATTGGACAACTATTCACTCACTCTGCAAGTCTATAGACGAGTAGCTTTGTTGTTATTTATTTAGTTGTAAACTGTCTTTTAGAACCGCTGATTTACAACTGGCAGTGTATTCCAGAGTGAATGAAAGCATGCTGTTTGAGTCAAACATTATTTCATTTTTCAGCTTGACACCCATTTGACAATTTTGAGCACACGTTTACAAACCAATTTTAGGAAAGCAAAGGTTGCCCAGATGCTGGTAACGTATTATTGAGTGTACTTTTAAGTCCCAAGCATTTTAATTAAAGGTTCTCCCTCAGGCCTATCCCTAACCAACAACAGCAACAAGTACCAGCCAATCAGAACCAAAGGTCATGCCTTCACCATACTTAAGGGAAAACTGACTTGCAGCACTCAAATGAGTAATGCTAGATCAAATAAGATATAGAAGTGGGTTTAAAATGTTTTTAAGAAAATAGCTCGATACACAATAAATACGATATACCTGCACATATACTCCACCTGGAATAGCAGTCCTCCAACAACTCACGTCTCAGATACTGTGAGTAAAGCAGAACCTTCTATCTCTTTGTCCTGTGCTCTCTGTTAATTTGCTGGGTCTGACACAGACACCCACAGACATTCACACAGAGTTTAGTCATTTATTTGAGTGTGATTAGGCTCCTCGAGGGAAGAGCCTCAGTGGCAGAAAGATTCATTTCACTAAATGAGGCCTTATTGTTCAGGGCCACACTGTGCGTGTGGGTGAATGTGTGCATGTATGTGTGTGTGTGTGTGTGTGTGTGTGTGTGTGTGTGTGTGTGTGTGTGTGTGTGTGTGTGTGTGTGTGTGTGTTGTTGGATAGGGTGTTTGTGGAGGGTACAGGGTATGTTCCCATGGGTTAGAGGACATTACTGCGTTACACACTTAACTGAGCTGTGATGATGCTGGTCCATGGAGCACACACAGATAATCGACAAAATATAGACAAAGAAAAGAGATTTATTACAGCTATTTATGCATACTCATATTAAAACTCTTTGCATTTGTGTGTGAACAGAGGACTTCTATGCAATGTAGCAGAGTAAAAAAAATAACATATAAAGGCACAAAAATAAAAAAAATGGATAACAATAACAATGCAAACAATAATATTCAAAGTAAAAACAATATTTAGAACAATCAAGTCCTAAAGACAGCTTGTAATTTATCCGATTTCCCAAATATTTGTTCTATGTGACTTTTTAAATATTTGTACCAGCCACAGCAGAGATGCCAAGATCGTCAAAAGAAACCTTTTTGTGAAAATCATGTATTTGTTTTTTCTACATTGAGAACTAATTTATTATTGAGCGGAACTTGCAACTGAGTGAAGCAGTCATGAGGGGCTTTTACAGCAAACTGTACATTATCCTAACTACTGTACAATATTGTATCATCTCCATAGAGACATACAGTCATGGAAAAAATTACTAGACCACCATTGTTTTGCTCAATTTCTTGTTCATTTTAAGGCCTAGTACCACAAAAGGTATATTACCCAAAGAATACAATGAACGCAACAAAAAATGCAGGTGATTACATCATATTTTATGTCCTATTTGACATACTTAAAGGCATTAGAGGAGAATTAATTTCCTATGACTTTGAACGTAACATGCACATGCGCAAATACAACCTCTCCCTCACCCCCCTCTAACCTCCCCCTTCTTAACATTTATGAAGAAACGCCCCCCTCCAGAAACTTGCGTAGGACTCGTGAAGTTGTCTTTTACGGCTGGGTCCCCCTGGATCTTTATCTGTCATTATGTAAAAAAAGATGAGCAAAACAAGTCGCCAGCTAACTACGAAGCTATACCAAAGCAACACATACAGAAAACACGTAAGTCCAAGGCGTACGTAATCTACGTAACTAGGCCTGAGCCGGAAGATTTTTGATTGACAGGAAAGGGAGCAAAGCAAACCCCTCGGTCCGAGCACAATGATTGGCTGATGTTTTTCAGGTCCTGCCATGTCCACAGTTATTTTTTTTAAATTTTTAATTCTTTTAGAAACCATACATACAAGTCCACTAAAGGTCAGTATATTCCTTTTATATGAATCAGACAAAAGAATTACTGTATATTACAAAAAACAACAGGCAATGCAGTATCATTACTGTACAGAGTGAACAGGTCCCACGATCTGTAAATTTACCCGCTGCGGGATCAATAAAGGTTTTATCTATCTATATATATACAATTGAGTCTTGTGAGATACCTTTGCTATGTTCAGAAGCTCCGATTTAGCATTTCTGATTGTCGCACAATGTTGTCTGTCCATGAGGTAACTTTGGAACCAGTGAAAAGAATTTCCATCAAAACCAGCACTGTGAAGTCTTGTTAAAAATAAGGCATGATCAGTTGTATAAATGCTTTTGAACGCTCAATGAAAAGAGCTGCACAAGAGCTTTTTCCAAAGTGGAATAAAAACATTTAATGCAGGAGTGGAAACATTAACAGGGCTGAGCTTTTCACTGAAAACCCAACTGGCATATATTTAAAATAGAGTGTGATTCCATGACTGATTTCAGTTTTGTTCACTAGGACATCTAGGACTTTTGCAAGGCTTGATAGTATCTGTAATTGTTCAGGGCGGATGTTTCACCACCTTGTTGCAGAGGTACGACATACTACAGGATATGTGTAAATTAAAATCGAACCGAAAAAATGGATCGAAACTATCCAAGCTTAGTGAACGCCTAGAATCTTGTCAAGCCTCGGCCAAGTCATTAGGAGCAAAATGATGTAAAGCAGGGCCTTGCTGCTACCTGGGAATCTGAATCAGCAGTGGACAGAGGTGATCCTTTGAAAGTAACATATTTACACGTTTCCATCAGCTGCAAATATCTAGTAAACGCAAAACAACTTTAACTCAGTGTGAACCAGTAAAGCAACGCTGTATGTCAGATAGCACACACAGAGACAGCCACGGCCTTAGAGACACAACATTGTTACTATGCTACCTGTGCTGTACAACATGATTAATGGCGACATTAGGTACATTAATTACTTCACAGATTAGAAAATGAGCTTGTTTTATTATCATAAGCTTCTCTGCATCATTTACACTACTTTCTCTCTTTTCTAACAGCCCCAAATGACCCACTCCCTGAAGATAGCGCAGATAACATATGAGTATCTGCATGTGTGCGTTGGTTTGCTGTGCTTAGCAAGTTTATTTAGTTAATTATTTAGCGTTAATTAAGTTTGATTCCTTGGCTGTTAAGGCAGAACAAGAGCATCTGCTGCAAAGAAAAAGAACGTGCAGCGAGCAAGGACAGGAAAACAGTCACTCCCTCTCTTCTGTCTGCTCTAATGTATTCTCACACACACACACAAAGACACACACTGGGTAGCATCCTGAAACATTTAATTACAAACAGGGACAATAGGGAGGATGGGAGTTAGAGGAGGGAAAACTGACAAAGCAGGAGACATGAATCTTTTAATGTCTCTATTAATGAAGTACACAGGGAGGCAAGAGGGGAGAGAGCGGCCCAAAACTACACTGACATTTGCCCTCAACCTGAATTATTAAAGCCTATTTTACTGTTTTAACAACTATAAAATAGCTACTGAAACAGGCCATAAGTGGTGTCAAGCCCACTTTACACCTTCCCACTGGCCACTTTTTCTCTCTTTCTATTCCCCATCGACAACTCAGTGGCTGCATTCACTGATAATGACACCACAAGCAGCGACAACTTAATGGTGTTCTGGTCACTGAAATGATCCTCCCACTTTGAACTGTTTCATTATTTTCATTGCAAGAAAGAAGATTTTGCAACTGACTTAGGGTGAAGGAAGGGGACACTCTGGACAGGCCATCAGTCTATCACGGGGCAAGACAGACAAACAATCACACCTACAGACAATTTAGAGTTATCAATTAACCTGAATATGTTTTTGGACTGTAGGAGAAAGCCAGAGTACCCAGAGAAAACTCTCGCATGCACAGGGACAACATACAAACTCCATACAGAAATATCCCACTAAGGTTGGGATGCAAAATGGGGATTTTCTAGCTGCCAGGCGACAATGCTAACCACTGATTCGCTCTGCAGCCCTGTTTAAAAATACAATATATCAAAACAGACCAGTTCATTGAAAGCAGGTCTTTAAAACACAGTGTAAAGTAGCATTGCACCAGACATGCTCTCAGCCAGGGATGTCAAACTCATTTTAGTTCAGGGGCCAAATTCAACCCAATTTGATCTCAAGTGAGCCAAGTGAGTGTTTTAGTGCAAAATTGTTCACATTTAAGGAATTATCTTTTTACAAAACATTATGAACAGCCTCAAATTTCTTAAGAAAAACAAATTCAATTTCAACAATATTATGTCTCACTTTAGTATTTGCACATTGGCACTTACAGATCACAGTAGAACTAAACATTTAGTCTCAGGTGTCTAGAACTGAACGATATAGTTTTTTAATCTACCATCAAAATGACCAAAAAAGATCAAAACAACAAAAACAAGACAAAATATTACAAAAATGAACACAAAATGCCAAAAAAATTAGACAAATGACACGAAACTAAACGAAAAAGTTACAAAGCAACAAAAAATTGAACAAACGATGAAAGCGAGACAAAAAAATTACATAAATTACACAAACGAGACAAAAAATGATAAAAGTAAGAAACAAAATGACTAAAAAATAGAAAAAACAACACAAGCGAGACAAAAAAAAACAAAATGACAAAAGTAAGACAAAAAGACAAAAAAAACCCCCAACAAAACAAAGCAAAATATTATGAAAATGAGATTAAAAATGACAATAGAACAACCTAGTATTTTACTTTATGATCAAAACAACATGTCATGGTTTAGAAATTATTTAATTTTTTTTTGTTTTACAAATGTATAAATTGTAGTTAATGTCTTCTGTGTAATTTTTACACTTTGCAAAGTCGCCCAGCAGACCAGATTAGACCCTCTGGAGGGCCAGTTTTGGCCCGTGGGCCGCGTGTTTGACACCCCTGCTCTAAGCCATTCAAATGAGGCTGTGCTTCGCCTGCCACCTGCACCCAGTGTTCTGCACTGGGCACCAAAATACCACACAGCTGGGCAAAGCAATTTTGAGGTCTGGCAGATAACAGAGTCTGAGTGCTGCTTTTGTGGTTCATTGAGCCACCACAATAGCAGACACTTTAATTCTCTTAAACTGTTGATATTGGATCTGCTTCAGGCCAGGATGAGTCTCCAGGAAATTAATGGCGGTAAATGTAAAATCTTCGACCCATTCTACTACACAGAATCCAGAATGTCCACCAGATCTTTGACCAGAACCAAAACTAACTGTCCACCACTAACCAGAAGTAAAAGTCAGTATTCTACCTGCATAATATCCATACCTCATCTGCCAACTCCAGCGAGAGTTTTAGTTCTACAAAAGAACAACATGAGGAAATGTGAGAAAAAAAGTCCGTGAAACAGGAAATGACCATTAAAATGGGATTAACTTTTAGGATTGCGCTGAAGTAATTGTGTGATCATTGTTTCTACAGAAATTATATAATTATTAACAAAGTATAATAGACACATTCAATTCAAAGTTGTTGTTTATTACACTGTCTGTCTGATGGAATGCTGGATCAAGTGCAAGTGTGTAATGATGAGAAAAGAGGAAGTAAAAACACTGTTGAAAGTTCCAGAGAGGCCCAGCAGACACGGGTGGCTGGGATTTAATTGGGATTTAAATGAAAATAAAACAGACACTCATTTAATCAACCTTATATCAGTATTACAGGAACTTTGTGGTCACCATGACCTAAATGTTAGGTGAATGGCCTTACCTACTTACCTGATTTGGGGAAGTTCTAATGGAGAAATGAACCTGATGAGGAGCACATTATAAGCCTGATTACACCATTCCTGACTCCACCTGGTCTCCCTAGTGATAACAGATGAACTCATTCTCCCTATTGTCCTATTTGGCCCATAATGTAGGATTTTCATATTGGGAGAGGAATTATCATAAAGGATATCAAGTGTGCTAGTGCCAGCAAATACAGGGAGCTGAGCAGTTTTTTTTTTTTTTTTAGAGTACCATCAAAACAAGAATGTACACATTGACTGAAGTACCAAAGAACTCAGGTGGAATAGTGACATCAGGCTCAATACAACCCACGTATGGAACATTTACCCAGTGGTCCCTTCAACTTAAAGAATATGATTCAAGGGTTTGAGTTCTTGGTCAGATGAATGAACTGCAGTAGGAAGCTCATTTACTCTAGGAAGAGACATGTTAATACACATTTACCATCACATGAAACATATATAGCCTTATTTTAATCATGTTTCATGTATGTTCTAGACAGATTTGGAATCATGCAGAATGATGTACTGTACAGTATTTGTTCTCTGTGAAGACCTGTAATTGTAAGAATTATGTGAGCCCATGTAGAAGACACACACACACACACACACACACACACACACACACACACACACACACACACACACACACACACACACACTGCCATCTCCAACACAGGACATAGGGCTATAACAAAATGCACAAGAGCCGCATACATGGCATTACAAGATCACCCCTCTAGAGGGAGTCTGGAGACCACAAATGAAATAAAAGTCTACTAGTGCATAGGTATCAAAAATATGATCAAACATCAAACCTGTAAGTCATGACACTCACAAAAAAATGAACTAAATCAAACATGAACAATGAACTCGTCTGAAAAAGTGAGTTTTGTATATTTAGCATGTTTGGACAAAACATCAGAAATGGGTAGGGGGCTACATCAGTCAATGGAGCTACTTATGAGGAACATATGAATATAAAATATTTTGAATGTATTCAATATTCAAGCATTCATATTCATTCATATTATAGCACCTCCTTATGTTAGATGTGGGTCATTTTTTCTGAAGAAAACTTTCTCTGTAATTAACATAATAATATCTATCTATCATAGGCCTTGAACAAACACACACATGTATTCTGTAGCTATGAAAATTCATTACAGCACCACCATTTGGTCGATTTACATTAAATATGACTCTCTGACATAGTACTGTATACTTTATGCGCTGAGTAAATTCAGTGAAAACCTCCCATGCAGGTAGAATTTGTGCAGTCTCTTTCTGACTGTAGACACAACTTTACCACCAGCAGGTGCTACATGGTTCGTTTAACGGTGTGCAAAAAGGTACAACTGCTACTTGATCCATGATTTCTTTAATTTGAACAACAGCAACAACATTATACTGGCCTGGGGCCCAAGTCTAGGCCATGGAAATATCTCTGGGTCACTGCACCACTCAGGACCACGTCCTTATTTCTGCATGATTTTACACCTTAGTACAAATTTTTAGCACAACATAAAAATTCAAGCCCATAAAACTTTGTGAAACCAGCATAAAGTAGCCGTTCAAGGAAATGCATTAATTTTTGAGCGGTTTTAATGAGACTACACCCATGGCTCACATTTCATAGAGAATAGTGAGATGCCATTTAGTATACATTTACTCCCATATTCACTACAATTTCATCAGAGATCTGCAGTCCCTGACACTTAACTGATTGTATCTCCCTGAAACAGCACATTAGTTTAGAATTTCCTGAGGATTCTCAGTAATTTACTACATTATTTCCAAACATCCACTAGATGTCACCATTAGCCTGAACTCAAACTGCTAAAACCCCTCACATGTTTTACTAATTAATATGAGCATCAACTTTATCAGTGGATTCAAAACTTTCATCTCCTCAATCAGTGTTTAAATAGTCTTGACTGTCCTTCTGCCTTTGTCGGTTTGTCTTGTTTGTGTTTGCCTCCCTCATGTCACACGTCTTGTTAACCTACCTGAGTTCTTCCTTTTTTAGCCTTTTTGTTTCTTTAATGTCCTGCTTCAGTTTACACCTTTGCTGTCGATACCTCGGCCAGCTCCGCATGCTTTAAATTCATCTGGACTGTTTGGTTTTTTAGAGGCATTTTTTTCATCAAAGCTTGCTTTTCCCCACTAAAACCTGCCATTGGTGTCTGCAGTGGGGTCCTGAGCTCACTGATTTATGACAGTTACTGACTACAACTTCTTCTCTGTCTCCAAAAACTGATGCATGACTCACCCAATCATTCGGAGTTGTATTTACTGAACATGAAAGAGGCTTCCAGGCTACCTGCTGTCCAATTTGGGAGTCTTGACTTTTTTCTACACTGTAAAAAAAATATTTTTTTTAATATGGCAAATTTCTGGCTGCTGTGGTTGTCAGGATGCTACCGTAAAATTATGGTTAAACATTTTCTTCATTTACGGTCAAGAAATGTAATGATAGTGTTGAGTTTATGGTTTAAAAATCAGCTTATTGTAAAAAAAAAAAAAAGTTTTAACCTTTAAAATTTTTAAACCTTTAATTAATTTCTCCGAGTGTCCCTGGTCCCAGAGCTGGATGCTTCAGATCTGCGGTCGATGTTCCACCAGCTGGTCCAGTCTCCATCATGTCCACTGTGGGATGCTGCTGCTGACCTTCCTCCAGCCCTCTGCTTCCAACTCCCCTTTTCCACCAGTCAACTCTGCATTGCCGTCACTATACTTGTTATGCTAACTTACATACTGTTTGAATTTTACTGCTAGTTATATATGGAGTATGTTTAATGTCAGAGCCGTACATCATCAGAGTAAACTATGAGTCAGTTTTCAATGTCAGCTTATACTTTGTCTGTGTCACATATCCTGTCATGCATGTATCCAAATGTGTGTTGTGTTTTCCTTGCTTTCCCACCCCTCCCTCTTCTCCCATCCCTCCCCCTTGCCCTCCTCTGTCCTTCTCAACCCGCCCGGCCAGCAGGCAGATGGGTCCCCCCTATATAGAGCTGGGTTCTGCTCGAGGTTTCTTCCCTGTTAAAAGGGTCTTTTGCCTTGCCACTGTCGCCTTTGGGCTTGCTCTGGGGGTCAGGCATATGGGTTCTGTAAAGCGTCTTGAGATGATTTGACTGTAATTGATGCTATATAAATAAAATTGAATTGAATTGAATTAAAAAAAATATGTGCTTTACTTGAAAATTTACATGAAAATGCCATATAAAATAATGTTTGTGTGACCTATTCTAAATATTACAGCATTTTTTTCCATTATCAGCACAACAGTTAGAGTATTTAACATTTAATATGTGTATTTGTAGCATGACAAAGGCTATATGCAAAAATTCTGGTTATAGATGTCATAAATATTAAACCATATGTCCGTTATTAACACACAAGTACATCAATTTGACCTGGACAAACTGTATATTTACATGAAATAAAAAATGTTACTTGTTATATATATTACGGACTGTTTCCTTTATCAGCACAACAGTACATACATTTAACTGTGAAAAACTGTATTCTTTTCGAGAAATAAATGTAAAAATTACGATATTAAATGTTCTACACATATTGAATAGCTGTGGAAGAGTTTTTCTTGATTTACAGTGATTTGATGTTGTATAAACAGTATAAAACTGTTTTAGAGTTTACAGATTTTTACTGACATGGTTTGACAGTTTTTCACCGTAATATTTGCGAGTATTTTTTATTTTTTATTTTTTTGCAGTGTATGAGTTCGCATTCCCCATCATTTTATATAATAATGCAGCCAAACTGGTCAGATAAAGGAAGTAGTACACCTTTGTTCTACTCTTCGTAGAGAAGAGCCAAATCAAATACTGTGCCCCACCCTTCATGTTTAACATGTAGCAACAGGCACTCAGTAGGAATAGGGTTTCAGAATACTTGGAGTATGTATGAGATATGTTATGAAAAAGCTGGTACAAGGAAAAGTTTATAGTTTAGTGTACATTCTGTTCACTGCTGGGATAAATAGTTCTGACTGACAGTCTGGGCAAGTATTTTCTTTGACTTAATAAATGGGATAGATCTACGTATCTGTTTTCTAGAACAAACACTGTGCTTCATAAGTGTATTTGCTCTTTAGTAGGCTATGCACATGGCAGGATATTATTTTGGTTCAAAGACAGAACAGTAGCCCTCTGGATTAAATGATTGGATTAAACCTCCTCAGCCAGCTGAGTGCACTCTGTCCTCAACTGTGAAGGGCTTAATGTTCACTGTTTAGTAAACACCAAATTACAAGAAAAACTGTGTTTTGTTAATAGATCAGTCTTTATTTAAAGTTTCTAAACCACACCAGGAGGCTGGTCCTGCTCTTAAATCAGAATATTAAGTAATATCACCTCCATAACAGCTTAAAGGCAGTCAGTAAGTAGTAATAAACATCTAAATATAATATGCATGCTATTTCTCTCTTTCTTTAATTGATGAAAAGTATAATCTTCAGGTATTCTTAACTGTGAGATTACCACCAGAATCTGTATTCCTGGTGTTGAATCACTGCTAGTGTGGTGATCACTGAGCTAACCAGTCATCCTTTCCACAGGACATGGCAGCATGCAGACTCCACGCACCAGTCCACTTGTGACAGCCTGTTACTCAATCTTAACAGCAGGTCTGCCACGTGAGTTGCCTACGAATTATGCGGATTGGCCCACAAGCAACCAATCAGAAAAATTTATTGTGACTCTAGCACAAGCAACCAACCAGAAAAATCGAAGCTCAGATGAGTGGGTGTGGCTACAGAGCTGGAGCTGACCTACCTTAGGAGTGAGTACAGACTCCAGCCAATTCATGCTTTATAATAACACATTTGCTTTTATAATCTGAGTACTTTATTTCTCTGAATAAAGGGCACCAAGTCTATGAGCACTCATTACTTACTCATTTTATTGATCAAAATATGCATTATATAAGTAAATATGGAAAATATGGCATGCTGATAAGCTGTATATTCATTTTCCTTATGCTGTTTTTTCAAAGTGGAAAGTTGAGGTAGAGTGTAGCTTATGAATTGAGAAACTGGGTGCTAAAACGTGCTATTTAAACGTGCTTAGCATTCTCATTGTATGTCCGTCACACCTGGAGTTGTGTACTAAACTTTATAAACGTCAAGTTTTACGAATGCTGTGAATTATGAACGCTGGAACAAAACACAATATGTCTTATCTCAATCGAAACTTTCCTGCCTGACAAGCCAATCTGGGGAGGATCAAATGACATTCACAGGAATTTGGATTAGATGTTTGTGGTAACCATAAATTCATGTGCTAGGCAGAAAACAGTCTGTTGACACATGTTACACAGTGAGTGTTGTACTTCTGTTCTTTCCAAATGCAACCCAAACCCTCTTGAATAATAATGAATTATGTCATGGAGCATCCAGGTGGTGCTCTTAATTAAGAAAATGCTTCTTAAATATTTTCGGAACAAAGTGTTACATTTAGTGCTGGCAGGCTTCCTCGGGTTTTCCTCCTGCACATGACTGTGTAAATATTATCCCAGTCCTGGAAACGAGCAGCTGCAGGCTGAGCAGCTTGTTCCACGAGATTTTCCCTAATCTGCCCTCTGTTGCTAGGGGAAGTGACGGCTGCAGCGAGTGACAGCTTGACAGTGGAAGAAGAAAACAAGCAGAGGAGTGAAGCTGCGAGCGAACGGGGGGAACTTATCCGAGAAATCCGTCTCCATCCTGACGTTTGGGGCAATAATGAACCCCAAAACAGGGAGAGCATAAACTAGGCGTTTCACACTATCGAGGGATAGCGGTATCATAGACCTCCGGTGCTCAGAAAGATATAAAAGGGATGGTGACATTTGGATTGTTAACGAAGCAAGTAGGATTCTGAGGGATAGGGGGAGTGTGAATGAAGGGGGTCGTAAACCTGTTAAACAAGCTGGAATGTTTACTGAGGTAACGATTTAGCATTTAGGGGAAGCAACATTAGTTACTGAGGTCCGGACGAAGCCACAGAGAAGCGATAATTAGCGGCGACATGGAGCTGAGAGTGGGGAACCGATACAGACTGGGCAGGAAGATCGGGAGCGGATCCTTCGGGGACATCTATCTAGGTGAGTGGCATTCGTGGTCTCACACTGGCTCCTACGTCCTTTCACCGTTGTTCCGTCGGTCCCCATTATTGGTGAACTTTTCCGATATTTCATTAGCCTGAATATCAGTTTGTGCTAACCTCAGTGTACGACATTAAGCTAGCAGTTACTTTCCTCACTCCATCCTGCTAAGTACTGCAAAGTGAGCTAACATCCAGAGATCAGGGGAACTACAACAGGCACTGCGATGTCGAAAGGTCAGCTTGTTTAACTGACAGTATTTGACTTAAAACCGGTGAAAATATGAAGCTACTGCTGACCTGGGTTTGTCGTTGCTAACATCTCAAATGAAGGCGACTATAAAGTAACATTGCTGTTTCATTAATCTGTAAAGTGATGATATTCTTTCATTTAGACAGTCACTTCTACGCTAGGCGCTCAGCTATTTTAATCCAATCTGTTACTTACTGACACAAAAATTCCGCTACTTAATGGCTCTTATTTGCTAACAGCTTTTAGTTCAGTTTGGGGTTATGTTAGAAATGTGATATCTACCAATATATGCAGTAAAGATGCTAGTTGTGTACTTTTGTATGTGTGTTTGTGTGAATTGCTACTCCAGCATTTCAGTTTCTGATACCCTGCTTTATTATACAATGTTGACAAGTTGTTAAAGCTGGTGGCCAGAACAGGAACATGCACTCAGCCAGCTCCCATGTTCCCTTTGAATAGTGGACACACCAACAAGGGCTGGAAAAGAGACAGAGAGACGGTAAAAAAACAACTCCATTTTTTTTAACAGTCCACCTCACTGCTGTGTGCGATGTGCCAGCCAGTAGGCACTGCCATTGTGGCCAGGTGTTTTGGTTATTTTGTTGGCCTCTTTTGCATTTATTATAGTGCACAGTGGAGAGAGAGACAGGAAATGTGAGGGAAAGACATGCAGCAAATGGCCATGGGTTGAACTAAAGCCAAGGGCCGCTGCTTCGTGGACTCTAGTTCCTGGTTATGGGTCGCCCGCTCAACCTGTTGAGCTACAGGGGTTCCCAGACATCTGTTTCTGATGGAGGACAGGGTGAGACTGATGGCTGTGGTAGTAAGTCAGGGTGCTATAGTTTGTGATGACTTTCCAGCTCAACGGTTGCGTTTACTCGACCCTAGGCTGGGCTAAGGTTGTTACTTATTCTCTGTGTGTGATTATAATCTAACCGACCACTTTACCAACAATGCATTAAAAACTGTATATGAACAAGAGTTACTGAGAGACTGAGGTTGGGCCTAACACGCCAACAAAAAGAATCCACTGAGATTTCCAAATAATAAACTTAACTTTTTATTAAAGAAAGAAGATAGTCAACTCTTGATAACGTGCACAAAATTGTAATCAAAGCGATCGAAGAAAAATAGCGGTCAACAAACATACAGAGACCCAGCTCAACCCATCTCAAACAACGGAAAAAATCAATACAGATGAATATATTCTCTTGATTATCCATGCTCATATGCATGTGACCCACTATCCCTCTATTCAACATGATAACAAAATAATATCATAATCAAACAAACACAAACAACAATTAATATGCCCCTTAACAATATAATAAAACAATAATTCATTTATGGCTCTTACAAAAAACATTCCTACAGCAGTGATCGACCAACCTGAGGATGTCTATTATGTAACAAATGATTTAACTGCAGGTTCTAAACTGTGATTGTGGGTGTGACAGCTCACTTGTATGAGGTGATGGATAGTCCACAGTGTGGCCTGCTCTTAGATCCTGACTGATTTTGTGAAACTGCGTACCCAAGTGACAAAGAAAGCTGTTTTGTGATTTTGGCAGCCAAACTATCTCTTTTGCCCTCTGTGAAATGTGGACAAAACCTTCTCTAAATCACCTCACACTACTCCATGTGCAGAGCTTGTGCTTGCCGATCTGTTAAGACGACGTTAAGAAGATGGCATTACCCATTACAGCTCACCTTCACATCCCATTTCAGTTTTCCAAGGCCTTCTGCTTAAATCAGTCATGACATGGAGGAAGAGTGGCCAAGCGAGGCCCAAGTTAACAAGAAAAATATGAATCCTAACAATAGTTTTGACACTGAAGAGTCCACTGACACCATGTTTTATGGTGCCACAGGAGACAGAGAAGTGCAAGAGAGATGACTAATTGAGAGTTCTGCAAACATTGTAAAAGACTTACAGTGCACAGTTTGGTTTGTTGTTGAGCTGAATCTTTAACTATTCTGTAGACATTGCCCTGCCCTACACCAACAGCAGAAGCTGGTGCTGATGGTAAAACTGAAGCAACTGTGGTAGCCATCAGTCTCACACATTCCTGGCTTAGACATCCCATCTTGATCTGTATTGCATCTCCAGGAACATCATCCTGTCCAAAGTGACTGCTGCAGGAAGTCACATAGCCACACTTTTTATAGTAGACAGGACAGTAAGGGCTCTTCGCCTTCACTAAACTGGCCCAGCCACAAAAGCAGCTCTGATGTTGGGAAACATGTTCACTTTTTGTCTCAACAGGCTAAAGTTTTTGCAACCTGCACAAGTACAGAAGTTCACCATGCTAAAAAATTCTGAAATTTCAGACAACTGTCAAAAACGAACACCTTTCTCAATCCCAACTGTTCTGACTCACCAGCTGTTGCACAGTGCACCGAGACAGGAATGACTTACGTGACGCTGTGCTGTGAATTTTTCAGCATTTTCATCGTGTTCAAATCTCGTACCGAAGTCACAGAACAGATACACAGTAAGGTGGATGAAAGCTTTAGCAGCTTGGAACTTGTCTCGTGTTGTCATCGTAGGGTCTGTCTTCGCGTGCAAAAACAGTATTGCTGGGATCAGGCAATGGAATGTTATCGAATGTAGCACATGAAAAAAAGCATTGTTAAGTTTATTGAGGCTGTTTCAGAAATGTGTTGGTATGACTTTATGATTATCTTGGAGATTGTAGTTTGTTACTCTCCCTGTTTTGCTGACCAACCACATGCTCCTTTCCAACCTTTGCATTCTCTATGAACACCTTTTGTAATGATTCTTTTCAAGCAGCAAGCAAAAGTTTGCTTCCAATTGTTTTTTGATTTCCATCTAGGCAGGGATGGGCAGAGACTCCTATAATCATAATGTCCTATCGCTTTCCTTTTTTTATATATTTTTTGCAAAAGAAAAAATTGGGATTTGGTCCAGCAGCAGGCAGAAACTTGTTGTTATTAATGTTTTTATTATTATTAATATTTACACAATTGAACCTATCTATGTACTTTAATGCCATTAGATTGTTAGAGGTTCTTTTTCATAACTGCCACTGATACACAGGGACACTGATCCTGTAAAGTCACCGTGTGTATTCTACTTGTCTGTTCTAGGCACTGATATTTCAGTGGGTGAGGAGGTTGCAATTAAGTTGGAATGTGTCAAGACCAAACACCCCCAACTCCACATTGAGAGCAAGATCTACAAGATGATGCAAGGAGGAGGTGATGTATTGACTAGCCCGCTGGAGTCCTGATCTCTGAACTTCTGTTCTCATTTCCCCTCCCTCTCTTCATGTTCACTCTAAATGTGTGTACTCATTTTTCATGCAAAGCCATTTATTTTTCCAACTGTATTTGTTTTTTTCTTGATTACCTTCTGTATTTCACCCACCACTGTTTTACTCCTCCATGTGAATGTGATGAATACACTTCGGCAGCTAGGGATCCGCATTAGTCACCAAAACAAAGGGAGATAAACTGACTGTGATTCCACACTGGTGTGTTAAGAAATATGGGAATTAAGTGGTTGTAAAGGGTAAATAGTTTGTGAATCAAACACTGACACTTAAAACACTTTACCAAGGACTCCACCCCACCCCACATGTGTGCGCTTGTACATATTAGGTGAAATGTAGGAAATTTAATCCTTTTTCTGTGTAATTCCTCAATGCAAGGCAAGCCAAATTAACTGTTTTTTTTCATGTAAATAGTTATGATGTGGAATATGTGGGAAGAGTGGTTTGGTGATTAGTACTGTTGTAATACAGCACCGTTTATTTCCACCCTGAATAGAAGACACAGAACAGAATACAAGCAAGTTTTAGGGGATACAGGGGTGAAACACGTCAACAGGAAGTGTTGCGTTGTCTTCAGTTCGGTAATTATATCGCATTTCTTTTCCTATTGTTGCAGTGGGCATCCCAACAATAAAGTGGTGTGGAGCAGAAGGTGACTACAATGTGATGGTGATGGAGCTGCTGGGGCCCAGCCTGGAGGATCTCTTCAACTTTTGCTCCCGGAAATTCAGCCTCAAGACAGTCCTGCTGCTTGCTGATCAGATGGTGCCTGCCCAGTAAACACGCACACATACATATATACTGACCAGTGTCCAATTCAGAGCAGCTGAAAATGAGAGCAGAGAGGCCGCCATTGTTTACATATGCATAGGTTTATGTGTCCCTGTGCCATGTCACATATTAATAGATAATTCTGTTGTTCAGTTGCGCCAATACTACAAAGAAAATTTTTAAAATCTTGTATCCAGACTACTATGTATGAGTCAGAGGAGATCGATAGCATTTAAAGTATTGAGATTTTCCCACAGAAAGTGATTCCTGAAATAGTAGCAGCCATTTGAGAGACAACTGGGGGAAGAAAAAAATCCAAATTCATTTTTATAGAATGTGTGGAAAATTATTAGGAACATTAACATAATGTTCATCAACTCTAACCACTAAATCCATTAATCTGCCCTTGTTGTCCTCAAAACGTGACTTGACCGTGATGTAGAGAATGAGCTGTTAGAAAGAGGGAAGCATGTTGCTGTTGTGCTAGAGCGTGGCTAATGCGCACATATTTATATGGCTTAGTAGTGTCATTTGTCTTACATTTTGTTCTTCTCCACTACAGATCAGTCGCATCGAGTACATTCACTCGAAGAACTTCATCCACAGAGATGTAAAGCCTGATAACTTCCTGATGGGACTCGGCAAAAAAGGCAACCTGGTCTACATTATTGACTTTGGCCTGGCTAAAAAATACCGCGACGCCCGCACACATCAGCACATCCCCTATCGCGAGAACAAGAACCTGACGGGCACCGCACGCTACGCCTCGATCAACACGCATCTTGGGATTGGTAATAAAATAAGCTCAGAATTATGTACTCATGCAAAGTTTCAATTTGCAGTAAACTTGACCAGTAGATTTCTTCTGGCTGGATTTTACAAACAAATGTCAGAAGATGGTAGAACATCATGTTGGAGATGTTAATGATAAATTTGGACTTTCTCTATTTGGTTGTGTTTTTTGTGTTTGTATTTTATTTACATTTATGCTAATTCAAGCATCAACACCAACACTGTCCTGATGAGCAGTTCTGGTAGCAACATCGCAATCAAAACTTTACAAGTCTAGTCTCAATGGACGCTGACCAAGAAGGACTCGACTTCTCAAAGACAGACACATGAAAGCTCACCTGGACAATGAAGAATGCTTTTGGTCATTAGTTCTATGGTCAGATGAGACAAATTGGAGTTTATTGGACACAATAGGGTTTCATTTGGTAACAGAGAAGAGACGCTTTCCACCCCGAGAACATCTTCCTCACGTTCAGTCATGGCAGTGAAAATGTAATTCTTTGAGGGTGTATTGCAGCCAGTGGGCTACATAAAAATACTACAGGAGAACATCAGGCAGTCTGCAGAAAAAGTTAAGAAAGATCAGCCAAAATTAAAAGAATTGTTGTGGTGGAAAGTAAAAGCTTCACTGAGAACATGGACATTTGGTTCAAATTAATCATCTCCAAGAGGGTGTCATACTTTCTTTGTCATTTCCAGCCAGAAGAACCTGGTAGTCAAATAGAACTTCACTATAAATCTGAATGTGGCATAGACATGAATATTTTTGGATTTAACTATTTACTGCATTTTTAGACATTGAATTTAAGTGCGGTGGTATCCCTGTTTCTTCCTCTTTTTGATGTTTGTCTTGTTTTCTTCTCTACAGAGCAGTCAAGGCGTGACGACCTGGAGTCCTTGGGCTACGTTCTCATGTATTTTAATCTGGGTTCGCTCCCTTGGCAAGGCCTGAAGGCTGCTACCAAGAGGCAGAAGTATGAGCGAATCAGCGAGAAGAAAATGTCTACTCCCATTGAGGTGCTTTGCAAGGGATACCCCTGTGAGTCAACATTTTGATAAGGCTTTTTTCTTTTTCAATTATTTTAAAGTGAATTTGTAATTCCAGAATAACCCATATAAAGCTGAGCAATGCATTCTCTCTTCGTTACAGCTGAGTTTGCCACCTACCTGAACTTTTGTCGCTCCCTGCGCTTTGACGACAAGCCAGATTACTCGTACCTGAGGCAGCTCTTCAGGAACTTGTTCCACAGACAGGGCTTCTCTTACGACTATGTATTTGACTGGAACATGCTCAAGTTTGTGAGTATTTGTCATAATCTCTGAACTGTATGGGGTAGAAGCATTGGCTGTAATATTCACTTAAAATGTTGGAAGCAGTTTGTACACATGGACATTGATTCATGGGAACTAATTGGTGTCAGCACTTTGATATGTCAGTTCAGATTACAAAGAGGCCACACTGATGTTTTTGGAATGAAATGATGTTTCTGCATTCGATCATTTTCACATTGTATTTTTGTCTTTTTCATTGACCTTGGTGTTTTTCTTTGTACTGATGGAAAAGCCTTTTAACCCTCTAACTCCAAGTAATTTCAGGGTATTTCTGGTCTTCTTCCTTCCACACCATATTTTATTGATTATCAAATTAACAAAAACAAAGCCATACAAGGCATTGTTAACCATTCTTCCTCATTGTTACCGTGTTGGGTGGTCCACCATCTTAAATTTTCACAACTATTTTAGGAAAAACCATCAGTGTTTCCTCTAGGATTTTTTTTTCAGTAGCAGCGGCAGGCTTTTCCAGGAGCCGTGGCTGCAGAAACAAATGACACTGGACTGCAGGTTTTACTTGTACAACCTGTTTATTGAATGGCCGTTGAAAATAGCGTTTTACAGGCTGAATGTAAAAATAAAAAATATTTGAATAAGCTCATCTGACAATACAGTCAACAGTTACATCATGGTGTGTAAATATTAGCTTAATGCTATCAATTAGCTTACTCACGTTAACGACACTGAGTTGGCACCGGGCTCAATTAACTGAAGTTACCGATATGTTACATAATGTTAGCTAGCCATCAGTATTTTACGAATGTCTATTTAACTTGTAAAATCTACTATGAGTTATCTTAAGCTAATAACTTTTCTCCGGTAAGTCCCTGCGCTATTTTCCAAGACGACACTCCTCTTACTATCTGACTTGTTGCCTGGGTGCTTGATGTGACGTCACTTTAGAGGCCACGCTCTGACGAGTACTTAACGTCGTATTAACCCGACGTATCAAAGGGCAGATACTGAGCAGGATAGTTATCTGTAGTTTACCTTTGTACTCACGGTAACCCGACACAGTGCAAGACTCTGCTGTGAAGGTGTGTTTTAATTGTTGCAAATACTCCACCACCACGTAGAGTGGTGGTGGAGTATTTGCAACAATTAAAAAAAATAAAAATAAAATCTAAGGAGCGGTGGCCTACCGCTCCTAAATGAATGTTTTGCTGATCGTTCTTGTGATAACTGTTTGTTGTTGTGATACCCAGGGAGCCAACCGTGCAGCAGAAGAAGCAGAGAGAGAGCGGCGAGATCGAGAGGACAGGTTGAGGCATGGCAGGAACCCAGGTACCAGAGGAATACCTGCCGCATCAGGACGACCACGAGGAACCCAGGATGGAGCGCCGCCGACTCCGCTAACTCCCACCTCACACACAGGTCAGTTCACTCCAGCCACAACCTACTGATTGTTATTGAAGAAGTCATAATGTAGATGTTTTAATGAAATTTGCCTGCTTTTTTTTGTCAGAAAACACAACAAATTGTTTTATGTCTGTGATATCCAGCAAACACATCCCCTCGGCAAGTGTCTGGTATGGAGCGTGAACGAAAGGTCAGCATGCGACTCCATCGCGGTGCTCCTGTCAACGTGTCGTCATCAGATCTAACAGGGCGGCAGGACACTTCCCGCATGTCAACCTCACAGGTAAAAGACACCAAACTAGTGTGAGCACAGAGAAGAAACTCTCGACTTACTACGTGTAATTTAACCTCAAACCAGGCCAGGCTTAAAGTAAAGGCCTCATATGTCAGGAGGAGGAAGCTGCTTTTGCTTTAAAGTAGCCAGTATCACGGGGAGTTGCATTGTAATGTTTGCCAAAATACATGGAATTCTGTATCTTGCTAATGAATAGGGATTGTTCAACAGTTATCGGATTAATGTCTAATAATCTCAAGGAGTTTTTGTCTATATAATGTACTGATGTGTAGCGCTTTGTGCAGGACCAAGATCCAGAGCAGCACAACAGTCTTTATACTTATATTCAGTTTACAGCAGAGACAAAATCATTTCAATCTCAAATGATTCCTAATTGTTTAACCTCTCAAAAACTGCGGTGTTTCTAGATTGAAAAATAGAGTGTGTCCTCTTATGATCAACCAAAAAGACAGACTATTATACAGACCCAAAGTAGAAACCTGGTGCAACAAAAGTGAATGTGCCTTTGATCACTGACACAAGTTACAAAGCATGAGATCACCGAGAAAAAAGTGAGCATGGCTGTGATTTCTTAGCCTAACTACATGAACATGGTTCTAAAATGAGCTGTGAACACCAGAACTTGTTCGGTTTTGATACCGTGGGCTGTATCTATCCGCGTCATGACTGCCATGGAAAATCTTTTTTTTTTTTAATTCAGCATTTATTTAGGCAGGTTAGTCCTATTGAGATCAAATATCTCCTTTACAAAGGAGACCTGGCCGAGAGGACAGCAACATAGTTACATTAAAAACAGTAAACAACTGGTAAAATTAACAACATTAAACTTGCTCACACATAACACTTGCACACAGACAAGTTAAGCTGTAATGATTTTACCAGAACTTTAAACTCATTTAGTGTAACAAGGGCTTGAAGTTGAAGTTTAGATTGTATTTTATTCCAAGCATCAGGTGCAGAAAACTGAAATGCTTTCTGGCCCAGTTCAGATCATACTTTGGGGACGGCAAATTGCAGAGTATCCATAGACTGGAGATTGTGACTTCCATGTTTCCACGTTAAAAGACAAGACAAATAGGAAGGAACGATACCCAGAATGGTTCTGTAAATAAGCACATACCAATGACTGAGGCGTCAGGCATTTAAAGATGTCCAGTTAACTTTAGAATAGAGCTCACAATTGCCAGAGGAACTAAAAAAAATCTAGTTTGAAAACTTCTCAAAGATGGAAAAGAACACAGCACCTTTGACGATGGACTAAAAACAGTGGAAGCACTGTTGCAGCAGTGATCAGGAGTCATAGTGCCACTAATCAGAGCTGCAGAGGCTGTCCTCCTAAAATGACGCAACAGGCAGTGCAAGTAGTGCACCGTCTACTCCTGAAAACAGCTTCAGAGTGCTTCTGTGACCGCTCAGACAGAGAGAAGGATGCTGCATAACATAAACCTCTATACCCAGCATCCAAGAAAATCAATCCTTGCTTGCTGTTTTCTATTAAACTGCAAGATGAAACTTTGCTAAAGAACATGAAAAGAAGCCTGATGGAAATTTGGAACACATCTTTTGGTCACAAGAAAACAACAACACAACACTTCCAGCAGAGAACAGCTGGGAAAAAAAATAGCATCCAGAAATTTGTGCAACACACTCAATACTCCATTCCAAGGAGAATTAAAACAAGGTGGACATGTGAAATATTACATTTTGGATCTCAGTAATAAAAGATGCACTCACCTTTGTTGCATTAAGTTCCTACTGTGGGACCTGTACTTCTAATGCGGTAAATTAAAACTGTGTCAAACTTTGAACCATTTGACATTGAAGTGATACTGTACAGGGCCGTACACTGTTCTGTTGTGTATCATATACGTACAGCACCCCAGCCTCAGGTTTCCTCAGTGAAGAGAAGTGAAGCGCTGCTCTTCAGCCAATTTTCTCCAGATGTGTGGTTGGTGTAGGATGTGGGTTCTGACATATTGGGCCTTCTCTCTCCCTTCCCCCAACCTCAGAATAGCATTCCCTACGAGCATCACGCCAAGTAGACGCTCGCCACGTCCTTGTGTGACGGCGGCAACACTGGGTGAGTCCTGTATGTAAAGCACCAGGGATGCATGAGTCCAAACTCCAGTTCTGCACTGGGCTGCCTCGTGTTTAGTCCTAGCTTCAGCATGTTTCACTTCCAGCCTAGTGTCTGCTTTTTAGTCTGAAGTAGGTTTTCTAAATAGATACGCAAATATGATGAGCATGAGATTAGATCAGGGACATTAAGAAGCTCATGTCAATAGAAAATACATTTTATCTGGAATTAGCAAAATACACCAGATGCTCAGTCTTTCAGCAGCAGGCTAGACATCAAGTTTGTGAATAAGACTCGCCTTAAATGACAATACATTGATGTCAGATTGCATAATGCCACAACAGCTGTTACATAGTACATCTGCTGGGCTGTGGATGACATCATAGCTGCATTGTACCGTCCTACACCTCACTGATGCAGTCCCACAGTCAGGTAGTGGCTGTTTTCTGACCTGGAGGATCCAGTCCTCTGAGAACTGGAGTGGATAATGCATCGCAGTGCATTGTGGCCTGAGAATATAATTCCCTCACTGCCTAGACCGAGTTGATGTAACGGCCTTGTTATCAGCTCTGTGCCTTGCTGCTTTCCCTGTTGGTTTGATGTCTGAGGCCATATCGATCAGATATCAGGCCTATGGACATAAGCTCCAAAAGGAACCTGCCTACCTACTCCCAGCCCTCACTCCTTGCTTGGTGCAGTCTAGTATTTTTACGCTTGGGTTTTCACACTAAACACTTGCATGATATGAAGTTACTCATTTAGTCAGTATCTTTCTTGTGGCCTCCACTGAAAGCATGTCATCGGGTGTTCAGAAAAGGAAGGTTTTTGAAACATAAAAGGTTATTAAAGGTGTCAAATCAGTCTCTGATGTTCTTTTTTTTTTTTTATTCTGAGTGAATTCTGAGTTTACAGATGCTTTGTGTTTGCTGTGGCAGTAAGACTAGGTATCCCTTTCAACTCCACCTAATCTGAACTGCATGTTCTTGCATTAGCGGACAGACTAACCAACTATCCAACCAAATGTATTGCTTTTAAACTAGTTATCAATTATGATTTATGCATTTTAGCTAGGGCTGCAGCTATCAATTATTTTAGTAATGAAGTATTCTATCGACTGTTCTGACGATTAATCAAGTAATCGGATTCTGGACGAGGCATGCACCTTACAGCATCAAAAGTGGAAGTGAACACGCTGTGCAACAGAAATGACCGTCCTGGACTCATATAGTTAGTACTGTGGCATTTTACATATGTAGCATATGAATACTTACATAAAACATAGAGTGAAGGTACATGTCCACTAGATACGTTTTTCCCGCATGTAAACGTGCCGCATCTGAAGATCACACGTACGGTCACTAACAGACTGCAACATTGTCAGATGACGGCGCTCCAGCTTCAGCGGGCCACGACGTGGTCACGTGACCGAGCTTTCAGCTTGACAATCCAGCAGATACATCGGATAAACAAAGCAGCTCGGCTGCAAACCTTCTCTTTTATTTCAAAAACACTCCAGGGAAAAGTATTTCTGAAAGCATCTGAGGCGAGAAATAATCTGTGCAGTAGCTGAATCTGTCCTTGTTTTAGTTCACCGGCGGCTAGTTTAGACAACTGTTTAGAATGCGGACTGGTTGGACACTCCTGTCATAAACAAAAGAAAAGCTGCACTGGTTAAAGTAGAAGCATCCCGTCAAATTTGAGGATCCGGTTTGTATCACATGAAGTCTGGGTTCGGCCCAGGACCACGGTCCACCATTTAGTGACCTGGGTCTAGCATGTAGTTGATTAAGAGAATTTTGCCTGGAGGAATTTTAGTAATTGAATTACTCTAACTCGAGGAATCATTTCAGCCCTAGTTTTAGCACTAATTGATTGGACAGAAACCACTGAAGACAGCCTGTCACCACAATATTTTGTGAAAGTCAGGAATTAGTGCCTCAAAGATGTGTATAATCCATCCCAATTCTACTGCCAGTTCCTTTTAGCACACACTTTGAATTGAGCTTAGAGGTGAACTGTTTACAAAAGTCAGTCCTCAAAAATACAGGCCATAAATTTACCAAATAAAATAACACATTTGTCAAAAAAATTGCACCCTGAAAACCATCCCCAGTGAATAGTGTAGTAGTTGTTGTTTAAAGTGATAACTTGTGTCCCGTTGTGTCTTCATAAAGATCTGAAACAATCCTAGCTGTGAAACTTGAGGTAAATGTGGCAGAATGTAGGACTTAGACTGTGTTTGTTGTAACAGGTTCAGTTTATGGTCACTGTGATGTGAGAGGGATAAAAACTAACAGGTGTTTCAACCGAAGTTAAGAATGTATTTTGTGCTTAATGACGAATGTGGATTTTTACTTTTTGTCACTTACAGTGTGTGGGTCTACAAACGGATCTCCTTATAGACAGTAATGAAAGGAGGAACAAAAACAGTTACTTTTTCAGCATAATTGTGGTCTGTCTGTTTTGAATTAGACGAACAAAAGCTATTTTTCCCTCACAGCCCTGTTCTAAATGTGTACAGACTAGTGTATTTAAATTTGGTTGTAAATGGAGTTGGCCATTCTAGAAATCTGAATTAACGTGTTCGTGGTTGACTCCATAAACTGTCTTCTAGGAGCAATTTGTGGCGTATATGTGCACGAGCGGTTAACCATCACTGGCTTTTAACTAACTCACATTTAACCTGCAGCAGCTACACCATTACTGAATACTTCATCCTTGAGTTAGTTTGACAGTTTCATACATTTTGATGCATTTGTGGCCTGATGCTGTAATCCTTTTAAAGCTTTGGTTTGTTCATCACTGTGATATTACAGCATGTTTTCTATAAAATTGTATGAATTGATGCTGCAGCTATGCCATTGTTTGAATATTGGGGTATTTGTGATTGACACCAGTCAGCTATCTGTTTTTACAACCATGCAGCTGGTTCCTCTCTTTAGACATTATGCAGGTTTTTTTGAACATGTAGCTCATGGGGTTAACATATGTTTGAGGTGAGTTTGTGGTTGGAAAAACGCCAGACTGCACGTAAATTACAGGACTATACATTTATATCCAGAAGCCGTGGCATTACAGAAAAGTACGCATGGAAGGCTTAGTATCTCCTGTGATGTGGAACAGATGTCGAGCTGCATTTTTAACCCTTCTGTTTCCTTTTCTGTGTTTCCTATAGATGGTGTCTGGCGTGCCACATGCTGGTCTCCATCTACTAGCTCCTCGATGAGCTGCCACAGTGCAACCTGGCAGATCAAGCCCTGTTAACTCAAAAGCAATCTGACACAATAATACTACCACAACCATGACTTTGTATGACTTCAGCCACAGCTGCACAGCTCTCAGTACCATTGTTTTCACATTTCCGTGTATCGGTCTGACTTCCCAAGACATTAATGAGTGTTGGACTTCAGGACTGTTCTCTATTCACTTTTCAGGAGATATTTGAATAACCCCCTCCCAAACAACCACCCACCCACCCCCTTCCCCATCAACAGATTCAGAATGGGCAATCCAGGGCCAACATGGCAACCCGGCAGTCTCTTCTGGGACACTGACTGGCTGATGATCTTTAAGTTAACACTACTGGCTCCTACTGGCTTCACACCTGCTCAGCACAGCAGCTTTTCTCTCCTTTTTCCAGCAAGGAGCGTCGAGCTAAACCAGCAGCTTTTAATTTTAGCTATACGTACGGGCAGATTTGGGATGCGTTGCTATTTTTGGTATTTGCAGTTTTCATTCCTTCTCCTCATCAGTCGGTTTTGCTGTTTTTAATGATCATCACCACACACTTGATTCACTCGATGGCCATTTGTGTTAAACAAAAAGAAGCGACTTCTTTGCATGCGTTAGAGGCGAGCTTTCAGAAGCAGTCGTGAATGCTCGAGCGCTAGTCGAACTCGTGAACGTACCAAAAATACGCTTTGGTTGTGCAGGAGGTTGTGTATTCACCCACTGAGCCCCGTTTGCTTTCCAGTGTTCTGTACAAAAGCAAGTGCACTATGTTGGGGGTAAGGGCATCGTCTGACTCATTTTACCAAATGCTCGTTCACTGTGTACAGATCAACATTTTTGCTTTCTTATTTGTATTATTTTGAAGCTGTGAAACACTTGTAATATTGATATGAAAATGTTTCCTGTTGTTTTATTTTCACTGACCTTTAGGAATGGGTCTGACCATGACTTGTAAGCTTTGTGCAGAAGCCAAGCTGCTGCAAGTTTGGCCTAAGTGTAATAGTCTGCCATCAGTCTGCCCCTTAAGAGCCATGGAGTTAAGATTCTGTATGACATGCTTTCTCAGAGAGTCTTCTTCAACGTATATTGAAGTGAGAGTGGAGAAGGAAGCTGACCATCATCCTTTTACGGGCTTTTCCAGCAGTGGTGTGTTGGGATTTTTATAATTAGCTCATCTGACACTTGGCTATAATGAATAACTGCTATGTCTGTCAGAATGAAATGGCCTGTCGCGGTTCATTCTTACTGCTGTTGAATCTTTCTAGTTTGAGTTTGGACCCTTAACCTTCTCTGTTCTGCTGCTCTGTACTTTAATTGAATTATGGAAGCAATCAGATCAGCCAGATTTACTTTCTCACATTTATGTTTGCCACTGTATTTGTGTACTTTAACTGTAAATAAACGAGTCACTTGTACCTTTTTTTAAATCATGATTTTATCGTACTTGTAAATGAAAGATTCTGGGGGGTCGTTGGAGAGATTTTGGAGAGCAAAAAGAACACCTTCATTTTTCATAGAATTCATCTGAAGTATTTAATCAGCACTACAGAGTCAAATGGAATGAAGCAAACTGAAACAGCTCAGTTACTGGAGTCCATCTGAAAGGCTTCAAGCTGCCACAGTTCATGCTGGTAGAACAAGGTGTCCGTTTCACCTCAGACTCGGAGCATGTATTTATTCAGGGAAAAGAGACATCATGCACAACAAAGGCAGTGGAAATGCAGCACATCTTCACCCAAGCAGACGATGCTGCTGTCCGCTGGTGGTCTGTGACGCACACGTCGTACAGCACACGTTACAGCAGCGTTGCCACATCAAGCAGTGCACTAAAGACAGCTTTAGGTAATACTCTCTTCAACTGACACTTAAAATTCTAGTTTGTTCAAGTATTCTACAGATATGCAACAGGCAGCAACTGGATACATTTCAGTGTCACAGCAATCACAAAACACACATCAAAGAGTAACTTTAAATTGCAGCAATGGATGCGTAGCTCCCATTTATTGCATCTTGAGCACTCTGGATGCTAAAATAGTTCCTACAACCTCCTTTTGAAAGTGGTTTGTCCTATAGTTGCATAACCTGCCAATAAAAAATCCAATAAATAAGGCAAAAGAGTGAAACAAACATTTGAAATTTCAGCGTGAACTTGAGACCATAACGCTGTACCACCTGACTAACATTGTGGTGGATCTTCACGTGATCTGCTCCATGAAGAAAGTTCAAGTTTATGCTACATGTCTCAATCTAAACCCCCTCTCCCAATAAAATAACGGCTACATAAATAGTTACAATACAACTGCAAAGAATTGACCAGAAAAAAAAAAAATATATATCTATCATAAATGATCTACAGTATCTACACTACCAGGCAAAAGTTTGGACACACCTTCTCATTCAATGCTTTTCATTTATTTGTATTATTTCCTACATTGAAGGTTAATACTGAAGATTAGCACATTTTTTGCTTACAACATAATTCCACATGTATTCTTTTACAGTTTGATGGCTTCAGTATGAATCTACAGTGTATAAAATAATGAAATAAAAACCACTGACTGAGAAGGTGTGTCCAACTTTTGATTTTTAGTGTATATATTATTTTAATCCTTATGCTTCTGTTCTCTATTTTGCTGGACTCAATACATTTCTGTGGCCCCTTACTCCATTTCCTTGCCACAGGTCATCATCAGTCATTTTGTGTATCCTCTAGGTGCACAGTTTATCTCTTCTCATCAACCGTCTTGTTCTTCATAGTTGAGAATTCTCCCCGACCTCCTCCACCATCACCACATCTTCTCCCCCTTTTAAAGCCGTGGGGTGTCCGTTCTCTTTTCCTTTCGACTCTTCTTCGCCTTCGTCATCTCCCTCGCCTTCCACCCCGCCGTTGAGCCCCACCTTCTCTGCGGGAGTCACAGCCATCTCCATCTTCGAACCTACATCTTCCTGTTTCTTTTTAATGCAGAAGAAATTACCCAAGGCCATGACGATGGCCGACAGCGCGACCTCGCAGCCTGCCAACAGGAAGACGTACATGTACTTGTGTGTAGCATCCAAGAGGCGACCTGGTGGAGAGCACAGGAATGTCAGTATGATTAGTAGCTTTACTCATGAAGTAAAAAGCATTCACTTCACCAGATATGGCAGGAAGGATAGTGAAAAAACTGACAAGTACCACTGTAACTGGCTGCAAAATTACAGTAAATAATGGTGTCCATATTTACAGCTAGAAAGCTACTGTTAACAGAAGTACATGGCTCTTTTGAATCTTTGTCTTTGTCGTGGGCTGAAGTGTGGCTACAGAGGCTAGATACAAAAAAATTGCTTTTTTTAGGAAGCTAATTATTGATGTAGGGGTCCTTCCAGAACTGGAGGACATTTTACTTCTGACCCATCAAATTTCAACTAATCCCTGTACAGAATACTAAAACATGCAGTTGTTGTACATGTCCAAAGACCAAATCTAATAAACAAAACAAATAAGTCTGGAGTTTCTCCCTAAAATGCCAGTTTTCTCTTGTCCCTGTATTAAATGTCCACATTTTATGCTGCCATGATTTCTGATCATCAGTAACTAAAAAAACAAATGCTGCATTTCTAAAAAAAAATAAAAAAATGCTGCATTTCTGACAATAGCATATGTGGGAATAAGCAGACATGGTGGAGTACTGAGCTCTCTGACTGCTTTTCTTGTTTAAACTGTGAATGTTTTGTGTCTGTATTATCGTTATTGACAACATCAGGCAAAAGGACTGCCATGTAAATTAGCCTTTTAGCTAACTCAGCTACATTTACATTTATTTGGATGTTGATATGTTTACATTGTCTCTTTTCAAATAAATGAACTGAAAATCAAAATGAAGCTTTGGATGCACATGGACAACCAAGTCCTAGTGAGATGGCGTTCCCTTTTAAAAAAGATCCCTTAAAAAGAATGTTTTTAAAATGAGGAAAGAAAGAAAATATTGCATGGTGTGAGAAATGTGTCCACACAGAAATGCATGGATGAGAGGAGAGAAAAAGTCACATTTATGTGATCTGTGCTCGTACCTGCACCAGGAGGTCCCACCAGTACAGCGATAGCCTCCATCAGCAGCACCAGGCCGATGGCACTGGAAAACTTCTCTGTCCCTACAATAGCCATGAGGACCTCAAACTGGAGTGCTCCCACCATGCCATATGAAATGCCAAAGAAGATACAGAAGACCACCAGACCTGTATAGTTATCTGCCTGGAAAGAGACCGATAAGAGATTTGTGAACATGACAGCAGGTTTCTAAAGTACATACAGGTGACTGAACAGGCCGTTGAGTTGGATACACACTAACATATCCTAACTACACATTCAGCTGAGTCTATGGCATTCATTTTTAATGCTAATGAAGTGGTATACAATAGAAGTGAGTACATCCCCATTTCTAATTTGAAGAGTGGATTATTTGCTCTACTGTAAAATTTAAAATGCAACACTTTAGATTTATTACATTACCATGTAGTGGGGTCACTCGGGCAATTTAATCTTTTCAATGTGCTAACATAACTGCACAACGGTTTTCTAGTCATCAATGAGCCTTTCAACACCATTAACTACTACAATGTAGCATTAGAACACAGGAGTGATGGGTGCTGGAAATGTTCTTCTGTACCCCTATGGAGATATTCCATTAAAAATCTGCCGTTTCCAGCTAGCAAAGTGATTTACCACATTAACATCTAGACTGGATTTATCATTCATTTAAAGCTATATTCATTGCAAAACAATTATTTTCTAATAGACTGCCAGGAAATCACAGCTTAGTCATTTAGTTTCAGGTTTTCTAACTTGTGTGTCAGTGATCACAGGTGCATTCACTTTTGTCAGATCAAGTTTCTACTTTAGAGGCTGTACTTTTAATACAGTCTTCTGAAGTATTTATTTTTTGTTCGTAATAGGAAATAGTCTATTTGTTAACTTGTGTGCAATGCAGATGTTAGGAAGCGACACAATTTTGAAGTGATATTGCACAGTGGTGTACTCTTTTCTGCATACTGTTAGCATCACTCATGTTTTAGTGGCACCATCATACACATTACATTTCACAATATGTTCATATGAAATGGTCTTTTTTTCTGTTTTTACCACACTTGCAAAAATCTTGGATTTGATGACAGCAACACAAATCATTTCTACTAAATGTGTGAAGCACCTACAAGTCCTCAGTGTATGTGCTGGTCTTTGTGGTGAGCAGGCATGTTCTCTATTCTCCTTGTAGTAAAAACCCCAGTATGGCTTTGTTACCTGTGATCCTACAAGATCCGTGACTCCATTGAAGAGCATAGAGAAGGCGAACAGGTAGACACATCTGGGCCGCACCCACTTCATGCCTGCTATGAGTCCTGCTGCAGGCCGGGCAAACATATCAACAAATCCCAAGATGGTGAGCAGCAGTGCCGACTTGGTGTCCTCATAGCCGAGGCCTTTAGCGTAGTTGACGACAAACACAGGTGGGACAAACAAGCCCAGCACCATGATAGATGCTGCTGTGGTGTAGATTACGAAACCTCTGTCCCTGAACACACTGAAGTCAAGCAGTTTCTTCTTTGCCTGGGGCTTGTCCTCAGCTTTGGGAGCGTTCTCTTCCAGCTCGAGAGGCTTCTTAGGGGGCAACAGGGGCCTCATGAGGGCACCACAGGCACAGCAGTTGAGCAGCATCCCTCCCAGTATGAGGAAGCCCCCCCTCCAGCCATACTGGTACTGGAGAACCTGTCCCAGCGGGGAGAGGCAGCACAGTGCGACAGGGCTGCCGGCTGCTGCCAGGCCGTTGGCTAGAGGACGTTTCTCACTGAAGTAGCGATTCAGCATAATCAGAGAGGGCTGGAAGTTCAATGCCAGACCCAGACCTGTAGGAGACAGAGAGGAACTGTCATAAAAAATTAAATGTCAAAACACTGTGTAACAAACACACGCTGGCATGTATCGGTTATGAAGCCTCACAAAGGAAGCAAACAATGGTGATTATTTTGTGAGAACAGCGAGTCATATTCTGTGGTACTTTCACTTCTTGTAATCAGTGTTTCTCTGGGTTCTCAGGCTTCATCCCACATTCCAAAAACATGCTGAGGTTAACTGATAACTCTAAGTTGTCTGTAGGTGTGAATGTGAGGGTGATTGTTTGTCTCTATATGTAGCTCTGTGACAGACTGGTGGCCTGTCCAGATGTCTCCTGTCTTCACCCTAAGTCAGCTGGGATAGACTCCAGCTCCCCACGACCCGAATGAGGATTAAGCGGTGTATAGATGATGGATGGATGGAAGGATGGATGATAATCAGTGTGTTCAGTTTGTGACATGAATCTTTTTTGAAACTGCAATAAAGGGCATTTTCTCAATTCTTGAAATTTTCTAGACTGATTGATCTTCATGGCTTGATGTAATGATGGACTACCATTACTCTTCAATTTGGAGAGCAGATCTTGCCATAGTATGGATGGCTACATTCCATGGGGCTACAAGGCACTAAATGGGGTAAACAGGGCTTTGCTGTATACCACCTTTGCTTGCTACTGAGGCACCTTTCTCCACCCATAATTGTGACCTTTACAAACTGGTGGGTTGGCCCTCCCTTTACACCAGGCGACTCCAGCACTGGCTTTTACTCTTCTACAAGACCCTATCAGGGTGTTCACCTCAATACCTCTCCAACCTCCTACACCCCTCCCATAACAACTACCACCTGAGCTCCAGTGATTTCATAACACTCTCTAACCTGACCACTGCACATGCTGAATCTTTTCATTGAATTGCCAGCATTAATTTAGGGTGTTTTTAATCTCTTTTTAAACCCTTGTGTGTCATTTTTTTGTATATGTATTGTTTCTTTGTTATCTTTCTTCCTGCTGGGGCCTCTTGCCAGGTCATCATTGTAAATGACAAATTGTTCTCAACTGATCTTACCTGGTAAAATAAAGAATAAACCAACACTACATTGCACAACACATGAAGTGTTTCTAACCCACTATAAACCTCTTAAAGGTGGTTAAGACATCGTCAGTGGTGTGTCAAACTGTCATTAAGGCAAGCAGCAGTAACTTCTGTTTCTTTATACTTTTTTCTCATGGCATTGTTCTGTGCAGTATTGTTCTGTTTTGTGGGACACAGTAAAAAGAAAAACCCTAAAATGATTATGTGCGTCCAGAAGAGTGTGTTTTTTGGTACTGGACACATAATGTATCTCATCTTTCCTGGGTGGGCTACACTTCATGACCAGAACCTAAGTAGAGTCACCACAAGATGTAAAACCCGGGTTACCCTTCAAAAACAGCTCACTAAAAGACAAAAAAAATCCTTCTGAAAGCAATCAATTGTTTAGCTTTTATTTTCAAAGAAACCTAGCTTTGCCACCATGACTGCCACTTTATCTTTTGCAACACAACAACAGCATGAAGCATGAACTGTGCGGTGACGGATGCACTGATGGAATTGGAGCACCTCTAGCTTAACTGATTCTCTCTCACTACACTTTCCTTCCCTTTACAATAATCTAGGATGTATGTTGTGACTCTACCTGTAATAACTCCAGTGCAGAGGTATATGTGAATGATGCTCTTAGCAAATGAAGCCAGAATCATTCCCAGTGAAGCGAAGATCCCTCCAACCATCATCACTGGTCGACAGCCAAATCTGTTCACCAGCACGCTGCAAAGAGGGCCTGAGAAAACACAATCCATCAGTAAGTACAGTACACACATGTACAGCCCACCGTTAGGCAGTTTGATGCTAACAGTGAATTAGTATCACACATCATGAGTGTTGTCTTTGGGTACCTGTGCCGTACAGCATGGCGAGAAGTATCGATGAAATCCAGGCGGTGTCGCTGTAGCCAACGTCAAACTCTCGGATCAGCTCCTTGAAGAAGACGCTGACAGCTTTGGGAAAGGCGTAGGAGAACCCAGTGATGACAAAGCACCCAACCAACACCGCCCAACCCCAGCCGCCGTCCGGTGCCTTCACCCCTGGAGGCCCGTCGTCCACCACCGCACCTCCCATTGCTCTGTCTGAGTGCTGTGCTGAAGTAAGTGACTGTAAACACAGAAGTGCACACAGAAACACAAGTCATACATTCATGAAACATTCCCTGAACATTCCATTGTTGCTATCCTTACATTCAATGAGGCCAAAGTTTCCTCATTCCTCATCTGTGCAATTTTTGAAACGACAGTGTAAACAATCAGTATGTCTGAGAAGTTACTTCCTCCTTATTTTCTCAAAATATGGACATCAGAGTGCATCACAATTCCATGTGACAGATGACTGACCACACTAATCTGTTCTGGCATTTTTCCCTCCAGCATTGCTTTGTTACTCTACCAAGGAACGCGGCGGAGTTATGTGTGTCTGTTAGTCTGTGTGCAATATTACTCAAAAACGGAATAATGGATTTGGATGAAATTTTCTGGGAAAGTCAGATATGACACAAGGACCAAATGATTCAATTTTGGCAATGATGTGGCTTTATAGTGTGGTGCTATGGATTCTTAAAGATTTCTGCATCATTGCGAGATAGAGGCACGGCATCACTGTAACTATGACAACAAGTGAACACTACATCAGCTGCCTGCTGACGATCACATGATTGCGATCCTACTACAAATCTACCACTGTGGGCTTATCGGGACTTGTCCATCGGAAATGGCACAACTGAGCAGATTTGGCGGAGTATTGCGCTCTCTGAGTACTTTTCTTGTTATCATTGTGTTCCAGTCATTTGTGTCTGTTTGTGTTTCCTGTATATTCCTGTACCCTACAGGTTCGTGACCTGTCTCTACCCAGCTTCTGGACGAATTTGTCTTTTAGGACTTAAGTTTCCAGCCAAACCCTTATCTAATAAATACTGCTTCTGACAAATCATCTTTAAGTGAACCTAGATCCAGCATGTTTGCAGTGTCAAAGCTGTGTCTCCAAACATACATTAGTGCACATGTACAGACACAGAAGCCGCGGCACCACCCTTATCATCCACACTATCTCCCTAACTCAGTGTGACCTATGCAGCATTCTGTCAGGCATCACCACGAGACTAAAATAAGACCCTTACATTCCACATGTGTACACACTGCATTCACACAGGGATCATGTTTCATCCCAGCCTCACAGATGAAAGGTTACTTGGATGTTTTCCTGCATTGTGTGAGAGCTACAGACAGAATGTAGAAACTATTTTTCCCTGTCTGACGGTACCATGATTTTTAATTTGGATTTTCTTTTTTCTTTTTTTTTTTTAACTTATTTTTATAATTGCTCCTGCAATTCAAATAAACTATACAAATATCTCGTGCTCTACATGTGTTGTAGTAATTTGGTTTAGTAAGCTGTTGACACCTGAAGCTAGCAGAGCTCTCCATCTATTACAGTGCAAGTTCTCAGACCAACCAGTAGATGTCACCAATCCAGCAAAAGAGAAAAAAACAGATGAGAGTCCTTGACAACTTCCTTGACAACGTAGGAGGTTGTTTTTACTGGAAAACATGACAAAGTTAGAAACCGTACTGCCCCTGGTGAGCGTAGTTACAACCGAGATCCAAAAATACAGCAGAAATGCTTTTCAAGATGCCACCAGAGTATAATAAACAAGATATATGCCATTTTGGACAGTCACATGAGGACACAGTTCCGTATGATCGCTACCTCAGTTCTCTGAATATCAGCATGAAGTGCTGCCCACAGGTTGTTGTCATTTCCTGTAGTGAAGAGGATTTCTAAAAACAGCTACAGATAGCAGAAGGGGAGGAGAAATGCTGATGACCGGTTTATAGCTGCAATCTACATCCTGTGAGTCAGGCTTGCACTGATGAAACCTACTTAGATACACACTAGAAACAAACGGTACAAACTCCTGAACAATGAAAGACTGACCCAGAGCCTGCAGCCAAAAGAAAGAAATTAAAGGCTGGATGGGTGTCCTGAGCACAACAAGGACTCTTCTGATGTAAGAGTATTATATGTACTTGTCTTGTGCAATTTAAATGGAAATTTTATCATGTGTTTTATCAAAGATTAAGAAAGCCTAAAATTTGCAGTCACTCCACATTTTTGATCAGTTGTGGGTTAAATGAAACAAAGCCATACATTTTCTGTGTATTTGAGTTTTCTGCTCCTTCTACATGGCATTATTATCTGCATATGCAAATGATAATGGAGTGTATTGTTTGGATGACATCAATTTGTCAGCCAGAAAACAAGAATATTACTGGAACATTGTTTGAGCGATGGTCTCAGCCTAGAGACATATTATAGCCCTGCCTCTGATTATAAAAATCATTAATTAGAAGGTATTCTAAAGTCTCAGCACGTGTCGTTTTAACTGATGAGCAAACTCAAGCTATATCTGAAGCGGATGACATCATGACATCATTTTATGCTGCTGATAGCACGTAGGCAGCCTGACTGCCTCTGCGTCACGTAGTCCAAACTTTGCATCACTCACTTCAGGATCGGGAGACAAGCCAGTGTTAAATGTTCTCTGTGTTCAAAAACAACCGTCCCATTGATGTAACTCAATTTAACATCTTGTTAGTAAAGATGGACCACCAGTTTTCTGCCTCAGATGTTATTTATTCTTATGTGTAGTCTTTAAGGAGAAACTGTATTAGGTTTGGCACTAACAAACTCCAGCTGAGTACAGAGCATCACTGTGATCAGATCTCTCTTTTATATATCCTCTTTAGATATTAAAAGCGCTCCAGGCGTTGTACGGCGGAGTGGAGTACGTGAGGAGCGGCGCGCAGGCAGGTACATCCCGCAGACCTCGTGTCTCATGTGAAAAAACTGGACTGAACATCCAGACAGTGGAGCCTATTTTAGCACATGTTCTGACAGTTTACAGACCCCACATCCTCAGCATCAAGACACACTTATCACCCTCACTTCATACATCACATCTCCATCTGCTGAGCTCTTCGCTGCTGGCCGTCAAAATGCCAACCTGTTACTTAAATGTGAGTGTCTAGTCTATCGCAGACATTTTAAAAAGGCAGTAATACGGCACAAACAGAAACACTGGGTGAGAATTAATGAAAAATAGAGTAGCACGGTACCTGCCGGGATGCTGCCGTTCCACAAGCGCTCCTTGTGCGCGTTGCCGTCGCTGTCTTTAATAAACGATGGCGCGCTCACAGGAAACTCTCGCTGTTCTTCTCCCAAACTCCGCCTCCCACTCCCATAAATAAATGAACACCCTCCTGCCACTGGTCCAACCATCTTCGCTTAAACACGTAAGTTTGATCCGCGAAACTACAAAAACCGGGATGTGGCGAGGTTATTCAAAGAAGGACTCAAATTAAATTGTTCGTGAAGGTGGCGTTGACCTACTGTCTGCCAGTCTGTGTTTGAGGTTTACGCGTATGTAACCCCGACATTTGGATAGAACATCACTCTCTTCGTCGATAATTGACATTTTGTTGTCTCCCATTCACCGACTGTCGAGCCTACACCTCACACTACCACTGGGGGCTTTTAACATTGATTGTACATAAAAAAAAATACAACAGTTCAACTATTTAGAGATTTTCACTTTAGTGTGGCAGGACTTGGAACCATTCTGTGTCACCGTGGCGGGGGACAAATTGACAGACGTACGGTTTCCGTGGAAACTATTTACACTGCAGAGGAACAAACAGCAAAGTTAGTATGAAGTGGAATAATGGAGTAAATCGCTAACTGTTCTGTTGACTGTTCGGTATGAGAGACCGGTGAGCCCAAACCGTGCTAAGCTAGCATATGTGAGGGCAGCGCTGTTCTGTGGTAAGCTAAGTCAAGCTAGCTCGATGCTAATGTGTCTGTACAGCGCATGTATTAACGCACTTACATTGTGAACAAACAGTGAGAACAACAAGAAACCACCATATTAGAAACCAAAGCATTTTACTTAGTTCAGTGTTTGCATATTTGTCATTTTGAACCCAAAACTGAATTGAAACTTTGGATATTTTTATGGTCTTAGTTGTCATTTCAAGTAAACAATTTCTCCTGAAATGTAACTCCCACAGGCATTAGTGAGGATACAGATAAAATGTTACCCAAATGACTGAATGGTCCCAATAGAGGCCCAGTTTTTAATTACTGGCTCTTGACAATGGAAAGCATGGGGGTTGTTGAAGAAATTTTACTCTTAGTCCTTCAAAGTTTGCTGCAGTGGGGTGTTTATATTGGTACTCTGGTGAGCCGACCCAAAACATTTACAGAGCACACCATTCATAGGGGTGGTCAGAGGGTAGGGAGGGGGCTGTATGTAAATACAAGGGTGAATAGGGGTAAATTTGCGTATAGTTGCTAATCAGTTTTTTCAGGTTTCTCTTATACATCAAGGATGTATAGACATTGAATAAAACATCCAGTGACACCATTGCTTTTTATGATATTTTATTATATCAAAAGACAGCATCGAATCAGGCCACATGGTCTGCCTGATGGAGGATTCAAAAGCCAATACCAATCTTGCCCAGAACAAAGAAATGAGGTCATATTTATACACTGATTGATGTCTCTACATCTGGTTCCTGTTAGACTTTGGTCAAAAACAGTATAAACAGTATACCCCTCTTTGATCAGCCAATGGACTCTGTGGGTCTCAAAGACCCCCATCCTGGATGAGCTCCTTGGCTCTGCATCCCAAAGGGCCACACGGTCTCAGATCAGATACTACACAGTGACAGAGGGGAAGACAAGTAAAGAAAGAACAGAAGGTAATTGAATCAAGTAGTCTGGTTAGGCAGGAAAAGGTAACAGATGGCAAACAGTTGCAAATAGCAAAGGTGTGACAACAGAAGGTAAGATGACAGTAGCAAATAAATAACAGTGCTCAATGCAATGAATTAGTGACGTGTCACTAGAAGGTACCTCTAGCAAAAGGTGTGCTATTTTCCTCATCAGGCTCCAAGGTTCCAGATATTTTGACAAAATGGTGAATGATGGTGACTTATGCATAGGACCACAAAAACTGGTGTGAGTAGGGGTCAATATAATGTCATTATATGTTGTCTTTATGTTGAAATTTAACATAGCCTGAGGCTTATTTTGCTTTACAGAATGTTCCCATACATAATCACTACCGTTCAAAAGTCTGGGGTCACTTAGAAATACCCTTATTTTTGAAAGAAAAGCATTTTTCGTTAATGAAGACAGCATTAAATGAATCAGAAATCCAGTCTAGACATTATTAATGTGGTAAACATTACATTAATGTGGTAGTGTGTTGTATATTTGGATATAAAATAAAATAATCCTCTAATAATCCCACTGCGGGGAAATTGAAAGTATTACAGCAGCAAAGAGGATAGTGTAAAAATGTAGTGACATCAGTAACAAATACAAATAAACAAGAAATATAGATAGTTAGACAATATAGAAATGCACAACATAGCAACACTAAATTGAACAGGGAGTGGTTGCATATATTGCACACAGGAAATAGTGATATGACATAGGGAAATATTGATGTTGCACAGGGAAGTATTAACATTGTGCAAGATTCTTGTACATGTCGAAATACTGATATTGCACAGAGTCCTCCAAATGTAGAAAATACTCTAACCAATACTGATGATGCACAGGTTTGAATGAGACAATCCTGTACTAAAATGAAGTACGTCAGGTTTTCTATGTGTTCCTGGCAGCAGTGCTGGTTGTAGAGTGTGACGGCACCAGGAAGGAAGGAGCTGTGGTATCTCTCTGTCACAAACTGAAGGAGCAGTGTTGTCAGAGTCTCCTGTAGAGGGTGGGACATGTCCAACGGAGATGATAGCTCAGCCGTCATCATTCTGTCTCCAACCATCGGGTTAAGGGAACATCTCAGGACAGAGCTGGCCTTTTTTTTACTAGTTTGTTGAGTCTCTTACTGGTTGCTGTAGAATTGCTGCTGCCTCAGTATAATACTGCATAGAAGATAACTGATGCATAACAGAGTTATCAAAGAGGCTCAGTAGCGCTCCTTGCATTCCAAGACCTGAGTTTTCTCAGCAGATAGAGTCTGCTCTGTCGTTTTTTTGTAGGGTGTGCCAGAACAGTTTATTGTTCAGGTGAACTCCCAGGCACTTATGTCACCATCTCCATCTTTTTTATTTGATTTTCCCCACACTGATCTGGAGAAGGTTCCACTGTCAGTATTCTGTACTCCCTGTTATTCCCATCTGTGATCAGGCTGATGAAAGAGAAGGGAAGGAAGCCAACACTATTCCCTGCAGTGCTCCTGTACCACCAACAACCACGTCAGACTCACAGTCATGTAACCTTGCATACTGTGGTCGGTTGTTGAGGTAGTCCACCATCCATGTTGCATATATTGTCACCTTTTACATCTTTAAAAACAAAAAATATTCTCTACAGCTTGTAGACCCAGTTTTAACATACACCATTTTTAGCCCAAGAAATGTACTTCCTTCATGCATTTATACAGGTTCCTTCCAGGTGAAAAGTACACAAGTGACAAAAAGATGGTAAGACTTATGTTCTCGATGTTAATCATGAATTGTAAGTATTTCTATATTTTGTATGTTATGTGTATGCTAACAGTTATATGTCAAAAGAGAAAGAACCAAACTAATAAGAGAGCAGTGCAGTGACCCTTAGGAAACACTACAAACAGAAAAAACGGAACTCTGAACTGAACATTAACAAAACTGTTTGTATGTAGACATGCGACTGCTTGTTGTTGCCACCATGGCAAAAACATTATCTCCTTCGTTTCTCAGAAAGATCCTTTCAGTATGTGTTTTTACATCATTATGACAGATTTAGTCATTGTTATGAGATGCCTTTTTCACTTTTACAGCAAAGCTTTGTTGCATAGATGTCAGTGTGTTCTTATCACATCAATCTTCCATGTGGAGCTAAACTGACAAAGAGGTCCATCATTGTCTAAATAGACACTGTAGTCCAGACCAATTATAGAACATAACTGATGAGCCCACAGCATGCTAATTTAGACATCATGGTCTTGGTAGATGGTACTGAATGTTTTCGGTTATTCGGTTTGCTGCATACATTGAATCATGACATACAGCCTCATTAGGGGCACCGTGTTGTCAGGAAGGGTCAGCAGTGGAAGCAGAACTACAAGCACATCATCTACTTGAAAAGCAATCAATGTGTTTGAACAAGTGTTTATTTCTCATGCTATCACAAGGTGGAAATGTTTGGATAAATGCCCATTCTTATCAAGGATTTCATTTACAATAAGTTGAATTCAGTAACAACAAGAAAATAAATCATTATGTGAAAACGTTAACGTTTCTTCAAAACATTTTTCAGAAATCTAAAGGCTCCATAATGTGTCTCATTCACAATGTTGGCATTGCTGCAGAAAATCCATGAACTATTAGCATAAATGTATTGCATTGTAGGGCATGATGACTGATGTATTCTGTGGCTCCTGTATCCTAGTCGCACAATGCAGTCAGACTTGGACAGTGGACTGAGAGACCTGGAGGCCCGGCTGGTCAGTAAAGAGAGGGAGTTGAAGGAGCTCCAGGCAGTGAGAGTCCATCACCTGGAGTCTTCCCTCATAAAGGCCCAGAAGGAGTGCTCATCCCTGAGGTACCACATCTACAACCGCCTCACTTCAGAATAACCAGATGTGACATTCCTCCCTGAAAAGTTCAATGTCGGACACTGAATAGTGGTTTTACACTTTCACAAGACTTACGTCACCAACGAGGAAATACATGCAGATGTTTAGTGTCATAAGGTTGCAACATGATAATTTCCCTTTAATTTTTTGATTAATTTTTTTTTCAATTGACGAAGCATTCATCATTGCTGAAAGATGTTCATCTGAAAAGTGACATCTCCAAATTATGTTTTTAATCTGACAAACATTCCAAATCCCACATATAATCAGTTTAGGATCCTGTTCAAGAAACTTGTTCAATAAATACATACGTCTGCAATTACAGTAACACAGTTTTTCTGCTAATCCATCAATATATTTGGCACTACATGTCTCTAGCCATCTCTTTTCTGTTTAGTCAGACTCCTCATAAATTCTCTTGATGAAGGCCTTTTTACTGTTTTTGAAAATTGTTTGTTTTTGTCATGTTACAATTATTTTATCTACTTTAATAATTTGTGCTTATTTTTTTTATAGGACTTGAGACTTATGTGTATTTCAACTCTTAAAGGCATTAGAGGAGATTTAATTTCCTACGACTTTGAATGTAGCATGCGCATGCGCACATACAACCTCTCCCTCACCCCCCTCTAACCTCCCCCCTCTTAACATTTACGAAGAAACGCCCCTCTCCAGAAACTTGCGTAGGACTCGTGAAGTTGTCTTTTACGGCTGGGTCTCCCTGGATCTTTATCTGCCATTATGTAAACAAAGATGAGCAAAACAAGTCGCCAGCTAACTAGCTAACTACGAAGCTATACCAAAGCAACACATACACAAAAACACGTAAGTCCAAGGCGTACGTAATCTACGTAACTAGGCCTGAGCTGGAAGATTTTTGATTGACAGGAAAGGGAGCAAAGCAAACGCCTCGGTCCGAGCGCGTTGATTGGCTGATGTTTTTCAGGTCCTGCCATGTCCACAGTTTTTTTTTTTTTATTCTTTTAGAGACCATACATACAAGTCCACTAAAGGTCAGTATATTCATTTTATGTGAATCAGACAAATTAGACAAAAAAAAAAAAATCATCCTCCATAATGCCTTTAAGTTTCACTAGTTTGAACATTTGAACTCTTGTCAACTTGAGCTATGTTACAAAAGAATAGATTTCCTCACTCTTCTGTGACGCTATCAATTCACACAGATAGCTTTGGTTTTTATTTGCATATGTTTTGAAATAGGTGTGAGAGATATCTGCCTCCATCCCAAAACAATAGAGGTCTGTGGATTATTAAGAATAACCACAGGATCGTATCTGAAAAAGCATGCAGCAGTTGAAATGTTTAAATGTAATTTTTCAGTTCTATGACTACTACAAACTAAACTCCAGCAGCCTCTATTGTGTTGAAGTAGTGACTTCAACACAATCTGTTTCTTAGGCAGTCTGCCTAAGAAAACAATATCTGACTTTAAAGCTACCATTCCAAAATATGTCATAAGTAAATATGTGGCCAACACGTCAAACAGTCCTTTTATAGGTTATTCCTCATTAAAGGAGTCTGACTGTTTTCTCGTGGCTGTTTTTGTGCTTACAATAGACCTCATGTCAGAAACACTCACGCAGAGAGTTTGGTGAATTTGGGAAGAGAATTTATGGGACAACCATTTTTGTTGCACTTGCACATGAAGCACAGCTTGCCAGTTTACTGAGAGGTATTATCTTCAACAATAGGTTTGTAGACTTTAGAAGGCTTGGAGAACATGACCTTAAACACTGTGAGTAAAACACACAGAAAAAGACTAGGAGAGATTTAGAACACTAAAATGCCAGTAGAACGTTGGGTTACTTAACGTAATCCCTGGTTCTTTGATAACAGAGTGAGGTGTTTCACTATGGGGATTCGCTTCAGGCGAGACCATTACGGAAGCTCCAATGACACAACGTCTGTCTCTGACAGACAGGTCGACGTGTGAGGAGGGCCCCGCCCCCTCTATATACCACACTCGACCGCCCCGTCCAGGCCATTCTTATCGGTTTCTTCCCTCATACATGCAAGGAGGGAATTGTTGGTGAAACACCTCACTCTGTTATCAAAGAACCAGGGATTACGTTAAGTAACCCAACGTTCTTTTTCTAACTTCGCTCGGTGTTTCACTATGGGAGATATAGACCACTCCCGGATTGCATAATCTCCCGAAGTTAATCTGGCTCAATCTGGGATGATATCAACCAGTTTCTGAAGCACCAGTCTCCAGCACTGCGTGGGCCAGGGATGGACCTGAGACATCCAACCTATAAAATCTCACGAAAGTGTGCGGTGAAGCCCAACTCGCGGCCGCACAAATATCCTCCACCCTAATACCCTTTAGCAGAGCCCATGACGTAGCCATGCTCCTGGTGGAGTGTGCCTTCAAGCCTGCAGGAGGTTCCAGTCCCCTGCAATTGTAACCGAGCACTATAGCATCCACAATCCAATGGGACAGCCTCTGCCGGGACAGCGGCTTCCCCTTGTGTGGCGTGGCCCAAGACACGAACAGTTGATCGGACCTCCGAAAACTGGCTGTTCTGTCCACATACACATGTAATGCACGCACAGGGCATAAAGTGTTCAACCGTTGCTCCTCCGCTGACCCAAAAGGCGGAGGATGAAAAGCCCTCAATTCCACTGTGGGGCATCTATAAGCAGATTCTACCACTTTGGGTATAAACGCTGGGTTAGGCCGTAAACAGACTTTAGACAAGCCCGGTGCAAACTGCAAGCAAGCCGGGCGGGTTGACAATGCCTGTAAGTCACTCACTCGCTTTGCAGTAGTTAAAGCGAGGAGGAGAGCGGTTTTGAGTGATACAAATTTTAGGCCCACTGCCTCCAAAGGTTCAAATGGGTGCTGTGAGAGAGCGTCTAATACAGCAGCCAAGTCCCATAAAGGCACCATAGGCCGGGAAACTGGCAGTTTACGACGTACTCCGTTCATAAAGCGGCATACCAACGGATGCTGGCCCGCCGGCTTATCTCCCAAGCCTATATGGCATACTGAAATAGCAGCCAGATAAACCTTGATTGTGGAAAAAGCTCTACCTTTCTCCAATAGGTCTTGGAGAAAACAGAGAATGTCTCTCACTGAGCACTGAAAAGAAACAATACCTCTGGCCTCACACCACTCCTCAAACACTCGCCACTTAGAACTGTACAATGAGCGAGTGGATGAAGCTCTAGCACACTGAATAGTGTCGATGACATTGGGAGGCAGTCCAGCTGCCCCCAAATTTAACCTCTCACGGGCCAGGCCCAGAGAGCCACCTGCTCTGGATGGGGGTGGTAAATCTCCCCCCTGGCCTGGGACAAGAGATCCCTGCGCAGCGGCAGAGGCCAGGGTTGGCCTGATAGTAACTGCACTATCTCCGCCACCCAGTGTTTGGACGTCCACCGCGGGGCTATCAAAATCAGTGACAGGCTCTGTTCTCTCACTCTGGTCAGAGTGGGGGAGATCAGACTGAGAGGGGGAAATGCATACAGCAGGACGTTTGGCCATGGGTGTGCCAGTGCATCTACACCCAACGGTGCATCCTCTTCTGTCAGTGAGAAATACAGCTGACATTGCGCGTTTTCCCGCGAGGCGAACAGATCTACGGCAGCCTGTCCGTATATCTGCCACAGCTGGCTCACTACTTGGGGATGGAGCTTCCATTCCCCGAACAGAGGGTTTCCTCTTGACATCAGATCTGCACCCCTGTTCAGCACTCCCGCTATGTGCGTCGCACGCAGCGACCCGAGCCGAGAAGCGCTCCACAGAATTAATCTCCGAGCCAGCTTGTGAAGCCGAAGGGACCGTGTGCCTCCTTGGCGATTCACGTATGCCACAGCTGTGGAGTTGTCGGATTTCACCAGCACATGCTGCCCTCTCAGATAAGGGAGAAAATATTTTAAGGCCAGAAACACTGCCATCAACTCGAGGTAATTTATGTGAGCCTGAGCCAGCTCCGCTGACCAGGTGCCATTCACTGCTCTGCCATTGAATGTCGCTCCCCAGCCTGTCATGGACGCGTCCGTTGCTATGACAACCCGAGACGCTACTGTCCCTAAGCTGACACCCTGTGAAAAAATCGCTGGATTTCTCCACTGGTTGAGAGCTGCCGTGCACTCCGGAGAGACAATCACTGAGCGAGAGATGTGACGGCGGGGACACAGTTTTAATGATGCCACCCATCTCTGCACGTCTCTCATCATCAGGAGGCCCAGCCTCACTACTGAGATGACCGATGCTATGAGCCCGAGCAGTCGCAGACACAGTCTGAACTGCACCGCTGCCCCCGGTCGGAACCGGGCCAGGCACTGATTGAATGACTGGCGCCTCTCCCCTGACAGCGTAGCGCGATATCTGAGGGAGTCTATACTGAGGCCCAGATAGGATACGCACTGAGCGGGTATCACTCGGCTTTTGGCCCAGTTTATTCTGAAACCCAGACCGCGGAGGTGAGACGTCACAGTCTCCATATCCCTCAGCGCCTGCTCCCGTGAATGAGAGCATATCAGATAATCGTCTATGTACGAAAAAATTCTGATACCTCTGCTCCTTAACGGAGATAATGCTGCCTCCATACACTTGCTGAAAACTCGTGGAGCCAGCGAGAGACCAAACGGGAGTACCCGGTACTCGTAGGCTATGCCTCGGTAAGCAAACCTGAGAAATTTCCTGTGTGCAGGGAATATCTCTATGTGAAAATAAGCATCGGCTAGATCGATTGTGACAAACCAGTCTCCGGGGCGAATAGACTGGCATAACACTTTGATTGTTAACATCCTGAACGTGTATTTCCTCAGATAACTGTTTAACACACGCAGATCCAGAATGGGACGCAGTGACCCCCCTTTCTTTGGGATGAGGAAGTAACGGGAGTAAAATCCCTGTTGACTCTCCTCGATCGGGACCTTTCTGATCGCTCTTTTGAATAAAAGAGAATCGATTTCGTCCTGTAACACCTGCGCAGCTTCCCCCTCTGTTACTGACATCACAACACCGTTGAATCTCGGTGGTTTTATAGCGAACTGAATCCTGTATCCTCGGGAAACAGAATGCATTACCCATGTATTCACTGCGCATGCGCGCCATTTCTTCGCCTGAGCAGCGAGAGGCCCTCTCTCCAAAAAGGCGAGGGCGCCCTCCTCTGGCTTGGGGGAGGTATGACCCTCCCTCTCCGGGCTGCCAGGTGTTTGAGTAGATACCTTTTGTGTGGGACAACGCGCCCTCGGCTCTTGGCTTGGTTGCGCGGCTGTCAACTTTATTTGTGTCAACATAGGAACGTGAAATTGAGTGCTTGGTGACACCCGGGGGGACAGCTCTTGGCTGTTTAACTGCGCACCGCGGTGCAAACATGACCGTCTCTCTTCTCCGTCTGCCTGAACTGGCGGGGGGCAGAGGACCGTGGCTGCTGGCGCTTGAAACCGAACCGGAACCGTTGCAATGAACTCCTCTCTTCTCCTCTTTACTAGAGAAGGAGCAGGTGATGATGGGCATAGCTCATCAGGCAGACCGCTTCTTCACCCCTCCAGGGGGTTGGGGAGAGCGGCGTTTCGCCGCTACAGCGGCGTAAGAGTGTTTGCCCCAGGGTTTGCTATTCCCCGCTCTCGGCTGCTGGTCGCCGCGACCGGCGCCTGGTCTATGAGCGGGTCTCACATCTCCCTGTCTCCCTTTCGCTGCTGCAGCCGCGGCGGCGAAACTGGTGCGAGGCTGTGCTCGCGGGGTCTGCTTTCGAGGCAAACAGAGGTCAAATGCCTCACCCTCCTGCTTTCTCTGTGTGCTGGTTTCCCTCATTTTCTCCAGAGCTGGACCGAAAAGACCCTTGGTGGGGTCGTATGTGGCGTCCATAATCTCAGCTCTTTGAGTGTCACTCAGCCCAGACAGTGAAAGCCACAGAGCCCTCTCTCCCGCGACTGCCAGGCCCATGACGCGCCCGCAGCCCTGCACTGCTCCGCGGGAGGAGCGCAGGATGAGGTCATTTACCACACAGATTTCGTCCCATAGCTGTGGGTTTGGGGCTCCCGAATCCAATTGGCGGCCCATTTCCTCCAAAATCTCCGCTTGGTAAGCTGACAGCAGTGTGACAGCGTTCAGTGAGCAGACAGACTGTGCAGCGTATTTGTACATACGCTGATACACACCTGCTGCTGTACGCTCCGTTTTACCGGGCAAGGAGATGTGTGATGCCGCCGAGACGGATCGGCGGTTCGGGTGAAGGTGGTAGGCCACTGAAGGCTCCACCGCCGGGGGTTCGGCTAGCCCCAGCTCCGCCATACCGTATACCTCCAGTTTGGAGTAGCCCTGTGTGGTTACCTTGCTCTTGAACGGGCTTGACCAGAACCGTCTCATTTCTGCCATACAGGCCGGCACTGCCGGGAGTAGCTGTTTGGCAGGAGGGCGGGTTGGAGGAAGCCTTTTCCCATCGTAAAGGTCCCTCGAATCCCCCTCCGCGTCCTGAGACGCCGGCCAGGGGACGTTCAGTTTAGCCGCTGCTCGTTTGCAAACCTCGTAAAGGTTGTTATCCACCGGAGCGGCAGTCTCGGTTGAGCTGGGGGGTCTGGAAAGAGTGGGGAAGGTGGCATCCTCCTCTCCCTCTTCCATGTCATCCAAATCGAGGATGTCAGAACCGGTGTCACCGTCTGCATCCTCGCCTCCTTCCTGCCCGAAGATATTATCATCTTCGAACAGCGGAGGTATGGGCTCAACCTGTTCCATCATGTCCGCCCAGCTAGCCGAAGCTAGGGGCTGATGGGAAACGGGGGCCTGAGCGGTCCCTGGCGGGGCGAGGCATGGATCCTTGCCGTCAGGACCGGCCACCGCCACTCTCAATCTCCTCTCCAGAATCTTTGTTGGCATGTTGGCGCAATGAGCACAGGCCTGTGGGTCTGCCAGCGACGCCTGAGCGTGCTTCGCTCCCATGCACACAATGCACATAGGGTGGGGGTCTCTGCCCGAAATCGTCGCCCCACATGACGTGGGACAACGGCGGGGAGAGCCCTTCCCCTCTTTCTGCCCAGCTCCTATGACGGGGGCAGACATGTCCGCTGGGGGAGATGGTTTTATTGGGATATGTAGTCGGTGTGAGCCTCACTATATAACCCGTCGTGTGGAGAACAACTCGCCGCTACGCGTTAGCTGTGCTCTGTAAGAAGGTGGCTAACAAGCTAATGTTAGCGCTTAGCCGAGCTCGAGTGAACGTAGCTCGTAGCTAGCATAGGACACCGGGTAGGTGAGCACCTGGTGACCTGCCGGGAAGCTCGCCACAACGCGGTCGTAATCCCACCGAATTATCGTCAGCACAGTTCAGCGTCTGTTGGTGCCGCGCTAGGCAACGTTTCCCTTGACGGGACGTCTGGTAGCAGTTAAGCTAGCAACCAACTCGACAACCGGCTGTACTGAGGGAGCTCTCGTAACTCCTCTGAGGAAGAAAGCGAGAATGGCCTGGACGGGGCGGTCGAGTGTGGTATATAGAGGGGGCGGGGCCCTCCTCACACGTCGACCTGTCTGTCAGAGACAGACGTTGTGTCATTGGAGCTTCCGTAATGGTCTCGCCTGAAGCGAATCCCCATAGTGAAACACCGAGCGAAGTTAGAAAAAGAACTGCTGGAGGTCCATCAGGCTGTGATGTACTTTACATGGACAAGCATTGTTCCTTGATACAAGGAACAATTGTTCCTTGATATATGGAACAATTGATTGAATTGTGAGGCTGTTTTCGAGTCCCATCAATTCCCGTCGCCCACTGCATATTTAGGTCACGTGATTCGGTATCCATACATAACATACACATGCATAACACATGCCTGTGCTCAGCGCTAAGTCATTTTGTTTGTGGGTACATCTATATTAAATGGCCACATTCTATGTTGTTGTGATTTCTGCCACAATTTTTTTTCAGAATTTCAGCCGTCTGAAACATAGACTGTATATATAGTGGACGTAGCATCTGGCTCCAGAATTGAAGCCAACCCGGAAGTGTCAAAAACTTGCAATATCACGCCGTCCGCTAGGGTTGGCTCCAAAAAGCTTTTGCTCCATAGACCCCAATTCATTTTTGGAAAAAATAAAATTTGATAGACTGATTTTCTACAGCTCAGGATTTTTTTCCCGTTAGTTTTCATGGTCAAAATGAGAGATCAGGTGGCCGATCTTAAAATAAATCAATACTGAATTTTAAATAAATCGTTAAAGTTGGCGGAGCCAGGGGGTGTGGCTATACTTGATAGACATCAACAGAAGCCTCTGCGGTAAAATGTGGGCGGGATAAGAGAGTCCTCAGCCAATCCTGCCCCTAGTAGCTCTCCGGTCCAGCCTGTTTGATGACGCTTTTTACGTCACTGGCTCCAAAAAATCCAAAACGGCGACCAGGAAGTAGCAAAATCCGGGCTTCATTTTCTCGGCGTTGAAACCAACGGGTGACGTCACGGTTAGTTTACGCCTGGTCTGAAATGATCCAATGACTAAGCAGCCTTGGTCAGTGCTACCCTGTCTGAGTGCTTTTCTTGTTAATGCTTCATTTGTCAGAGAACACTACAAGCAGCTGAAGGAAGATTTCCACTTTAACCTGGCCATCCTGGATGAACGGGACAGAGAGCTGGAGACGTATGATGCCATAACTGCGAGAGCTCTGACTAGAGAACACAACAGGTACAATCCATCCAAGTCATTTAGATTAGATTCAATAAAAAATGAAGAAAACATTTACCATAGCCTAACCCTATACCTTTCAAAGTAAAGAAATTATTTTAAAAGTATTATTAATTAATTCTTTCAAAAAAATACATAGAATGTTGTTTGTGTAATTACTACAGGGTGACCCAAAAGTTTGGAAACAAATGAAAAGTCTATAATCCAAATAATATAATGTTATTTCAATAAATCAGTACCACAGATATATTCAGAAGAGTAACAGATTAGTGTAAAACAAACATATTTCGACATGTTCATGTTTGTTTCTTATACATGTTGTGAACGTTTCCACCAACTGGTTACACTGGTTACACTGGTATCTTCTGGAATGTACCTTCATTCATGCTTATGGAGGTTCCTCAAACTGACCAGTAAATGTTGCCTCATAGTACTTTTGGATGTTTAAAAAAAATTAAGACTGTCAGATACTTTACCATCAAGAGTTTTAAAATCTGACACTGATGGGCTGCATTTTGAAGTTATGCTCCAGCGTACCTGGACCTTATGGTTCTATTCAGTTTCTTCCGAGTTATTGCACTCGGCAAATACTATGCTTTTAAGTTATTTTATTATGCTATAACAAAAATGGGTAAAATAAGAGTGAATTCATGCACCCCCAACTGAAATAGACACTGCAGTTAAACTTTGTTTCCAAACTTTTGGGTCACCCTGTAAATGTGCAAAAATGAGAAACAAATGTGAAAATGGTTTGTGTATTCACAGTGGGTGTAAAGCATGCATCACATAGAGTGCATCTGAGAAAACTATACAGATAAAGCATTCTGCACGCATTCATAGTCACATCACTGGGATTATCAATGACTGCGATGGAAGCCAGATGTGTTCTTCCTGCTATGGGGTGTCACAATGTCAGCTGACAAGTGTTGAGGAAATTTCACTCTTGGTTCTGCAAAGTTTGCTGTAGTGGGGTGTTTATTGGTATTCCGGCATACAGTGGGCTTACCAACACAGAGCATGAGCCTGTGAAGGTAAGTCGACCCAGAACATTTGGAGATTTCCCATTTTATAGGAATGTCAGAGGGTGGATCAGAGGTTGTAAGTAAATACCAAGGTAGACAGTGGTTAATTTGTGTATAGTTGAATATGCAAGTCAAGGGTAAGACAACAGAACAAAAGGGCAATTTCATACCATCATATAAAAAGGCAAATCCCAAACATTTAGTCTGGCTGCTGATGGAGGAACCTGGCACCTGGTGAATTTAATAAAATAAGGAATATTTACTTTACCCTAACCCACCCTCTGTAATTAATTTCTGATATTCATACAAACCTCAATGAGCTCTCAAAATTAAAAACACTACTAAGAGAAGGAGACAGGACTAATCTTCCCGCCCACTATCACCGTGACACAACATGAAGGATAGTAAATGGCCTAGACACACCATGGCACATGTTTGCCTTCACACACACACACACACACACACACACACACACACACACACACACACACACACACACACACACACACACACACACACACACACACACACATACACATTACTAGTTAAGTAGTGAAGTAAAATTTAGCAAACTAATGTCAAGTCAGCTCAAGTGACGTAAGTTTTGACCGTTTCATTTGTTCATCTCCATTTTTATTTACAAATTTTCAAACAGTATCTGATTTTTCACTGACAGATTGTCTTATGATTGACAGATGATCAAGTAGTAATTTTGTGAAAAAGATTCATCCATCCATCCATTATCTACACCGCTTCATCCTCATTAGGGTTGGGAGGGGGGCTGAATTAGGGTGGAAAGCAAGGGACACCCTGGACAGGTCACCAGTCTGTCACAGGGCTACACTTAGAGACAAACAGTCACACTCACATTCACACCTACGCACCATTTGGAATCATCATTTTACCTCAGCATATCTTTGGACTGTGGGAGGAAGCCGGAGAGCCCAGAGAAAACCCACACATGCTCAGGGAGAACATGCAAACTCCATGCAGAAAGATCCGACGCCCAGGTCAGAACTCAAACCAGGGCTCTTTGAGTTGTGAGGCAACAGTGCTAACCATCGATCTACTGCACAGCCCCAAAAAGATTCATTAATTTCTGATTTCCTTTGTTTTGTTGAATTTACGGAGTACATGTGGCTCATTTTTTCAGTCTACCATTACTAGAATAATGTCCTTCCCAGACTTGTTCATGAATTACACACGTGGACAAAATTGTTGGTACCCCTCAGTTAAAGAAGGAAAAACCCACAATTCTCACTGAAATCACTTGAAACTCACAAAAGTAACAATAAATAAAAATTTATTGAAAATTAAATAATCAAAAACAGCCATTACTTTTGAATTGTTGATTAACATAATTATTTAAAAAAACAAACTAATGAAACAGGCCTGGACAAAAATGATGGTACCTCTATAAAAGATTGAAAACTATTTGACCAGAGTGACATGATTAACTCAGGTGTGTCATTTAATTGACATCACAGGTGTTTCCAAACTCATAATCAGTCAGTCTGCCTATTTAAAGGGAGACAAGTAGTCACCCTGCTGTTTGGTGAAAAGGTGTGTACCACACTGAACATGGACAACAGAAAGCGAAGGAGAGAATTGTCCCAGGACATCCGAAAAAAAATTATAGACAAACGTCTTAAAGGTAAAGGCTATAAGACCATCTCTAAACAGCTTGAAGTTCCTGTGACAACAGTGGCTCATATTATTCAGAAGTTCAAGACCCACGGGACAGTAGCCAACCTCCCTGGACGTGGCCGCAAGAGGAAAATTGATGACAAATTGAAGAGACGGATCGTTGGAATTGTATCCAAAGAGCCCAGAGCAACCTCCAAAGAAATTAAAGGTGAACTCCAAGGCCAAGGTACATCGGTGTCAGATCGCACCATTCGTCGTTGTTTGAGCCAAAGTGGACTTCATGGGAGACGACCAAGGAGGACACCACTGCTGAAAAAAACTCATAAAAAAGCCAGACTGGAATTTGCAAAAATGCATGTTGACAAGCCACAAAGCTTCTGGGAGAATGTCCTTTGGACAGATGAGACCAAACTGGAGCTTTTTGGTAAGGCACATCAACTCTATGTTCATAGACTCAAAAAGCAAGCATACGAAGAAAAGAACACTGTCCCTACGGTGAAACATGGAGGAGGCTCAGTAATGTTTTTGGGGCTGCTTTGCTGCATCTGGCACAGGGTGTCTTGAAAGTGTGCAAGGTACGATGAAATCTGAAGACTATCAAGGCATTCTGGAGAGAAATGTGCTGCCTAGTGTCAGAAAGCTTGGTCTCAGTCGCAGGTCATGGGTCTTCCAACAGGACAACGATCCAAAACACACAGCCAAAAACACCCAAGAATGGCTGAGAGAAAAGCGTTGGACTATTCTAAAGTGGCCTTCTATGAGCCCAGATCTGAATCCCATTGAACATATGTGGAAGGAGCTGAAACATGCCATTTGGAGAAGACACCCATCAAACCTGAGACAACTGGAGCTGTTTGCTCATGAGGAGTGGGCCAAAATACCTGTTGACAGCTGCAGAACGCTCATTGACAAATACAGAAATCGTTTAATTGCAGTGATTGCCTCAAAAGGTTGTGCAACAAAATATTAAGTTATGGGTACCATCATTTTTGTCCAGCCCTATTTCATTAGTTTGTTTTTTTAAATAATTATGTTAATCAACAATTCAAAAGTGATGGCTGATTTTGATTATTTAATTTTCAATAAATTTTTATTTATTGTTACTTTTGTGAGTTTCAAGTGATTTCAGTGAGAATTGTGGGTTTTTCCTTCTTTAATTGAGGGGTACCAACAATTTTGTCCACGTGTGTATGTTAGTTAATTAGTTAGTCTGTGCCCAAGATAAACAGAAACCCACTAATACTAAAATGCCACTATCATTTCCAGGCAAGCAGAGCTGAACCAGCACCAAATGCAGATTGCCAAGATGGAGGAGCAGAGAGCCAGAGAGGCTGAGGAAAGGCAGGAGGAGCTCAGTAAATATCGCCACAATGCTTTTCAGCACGGACTACAGCTGGACAAGCTCAAACGGTGAGTTGAGAAAAAAAAAGGGAAAATTAATAGGGGAAAATAAATTATAACTGTGATCAGCACATTTGAGGGCTTTGAGGAAAACAACCAAATGGGATTGTACAAAGTGACAAATCTGAAAATAAAGGAAAAGGTTAGAGCTTGAAAGGCTATGTTTTCAAATTAGCTGAGAGAAACTACAAAATACTCCATCCTCAAAAATATCTTTAAAGCTGCTTCCTAATCTGACATACTTACCAAAGGTTGAGTTGAATTAGAAGGGAGTAAATAGATGATTTGCTCCCTTATTGAATCTGTGGTTAGCAACCAGAAGATTTTGGTTTTCTGGAAAACAGATTTCCATATTCAGGGGTTTTTATGACAAGAGCGCTTTGTCTTTGCTTGTCCTCTTGATTTCCTCTTTTTGTTTGTATCGCGTATTAAACTGTCAGAGAAATTGGGGCAATCCTCTTCACACACTGAGCTGAACACTGAGGTAATTCATACATACTGTACATGCATGAGCAGTATGCAACAATACTAAGATATCTATGTGGTTGAATTAATGGGGACACGATACATCTATGTGAGTCTTGTGATATTTGGAAGTTGTGTCCAACAACACGGTTGCTCAAGGCCAGAGTCATACTTAGAACCTTTTGCACTCTAAAATTGAGCCTGAGCAGTATACGCCATGCTTCAACATTTTATTGAAGAATAATTTTAACATTTTGTCAAAGACAAAGTGTGTTAGTCCATAACACACACACTGCATCTCAAAGCACACCTGCTGTTTTGATTCTATGTACTGTATTTGCCACAGGATAATATTCAAAAATGCTGGCTGAGGTGGAAATGAAACCAGAGCATGTAATGGTTAATAATTTCAGTTCAGTTCAATTCAATTTTATTTATATAGCACCAGTTACAATTAGAGACTAGGCCAGTTGGTGGGACAGCAACCACAGATCAGAAATATCCAGCTCTGGGACTGGGGACACTCGGAGAAAGGTCACAGGGGGACACAGAGATAATGCAATGCAATAATGGTATATATAGTAAATACATAGGTAATGAGAGAAGGGCTCAATGCATCTAGAGAGGTCCCCCTAAATCTATTCCTTTCCTGTCACTTCTGGTCTCATCAGTGTGAAACAGCTGAACCAATCACAATGAACAACTTAACCTGGTTATTGCATTTGTCATTAGGACCCTTAGGCTTTGGAAAAACAAAAGTAATGTCTCTGTGTGCGTGCATGCGTTTCTGTCTCACTGAAGTCTGTCTCTGAAATTACAGAGGGTGGGTTTGGTAAAGTAAATGTCCCTTACTTCCTGTGTGTTTGCAGCTCAATGGCTGCTGAAATAAAAAAACAAATGAAGGAGTATGACCAGATGAAATTGGATTTACAGCTCAGGAAAAGAGATGTGGAAGGACAGCTGGCTCGACAGAGACAGGTAAACACACACACATCATCCCTCTGTAGGTAAACAATCCATAAAGAATATAACACAGGATAAAACACACCAACATCACACAGTAATACGCTCTGTATTACAACCCCTCGCAGTTGGCTCAGTACAGTAGGGAACCATCCAGCTGCATGACTGAAATAACTAGTAGAGCTGCCAGACATTCAGTGGGGATCAGCAGCAGACCTTTATGGTGAACAAAAGACTCTTGTCTGTTACATTGACTTTATCATGCATAAAGTAAGTGTCCAAGAACATGCATATCCCAACATCAGGTAAAATGAGGAGTTGCAAACACTTCGACAAATAGGATGAATCTCGTATGTTAATTTTGGTGCTAGAGAGAAACTTTTCAGTTCAATGGATGCAGAGGAGCACAGCCCTACTGGCCAGGACAACTGAAAATGACTCAGACTCAATATAGACCCGGCGTGTATATTGTCATTGTTTTACTCTGTTGTTTTTATTTTTTCTCATTTAACATAATGTTGCAGTCCGAACACATTTGTAGCATTTTAACAGATATCTTAACATTCTCACATCTGAGCCACTCTTATTGAAGGAAAATTCGTGATTTTCAAAAAATCATCAAATTTACACGCAACTGTGTACAAACCTTCCATTCATTATAATAAAGATTTTTTACAAATAGAATTAAAACTACCAAAAGTCATAGCACACCCTTCCTGATTGAGCAACACATTTTGATATACGCTGCCTGCCTGTAAAATTTTAAATGAAATATATAGAGTGCAGCGAGTTTTTCACTTTATTTGATCTGACATAGATCTGTTGCAATATCATAAAATATACCTTCACAGAGGAAGTTACTCATTAATAAACTTATACACACTCAGAGCTGCATAGAACTACATTATAGTGTATTATAAACCATTTGTAGATGTGAACTTAAACAATTGTCTGCTTACGTGTTACTGTTGCACTCTGGAGCTGTTCTAGTTTCAGGTGCGTGCAAAACGATACGTGTACGTGTCCCAGACTGTTGTCCTTCCAGCTACCCCTATGGTGCCGTTTATAGAGCCAGCCATTGTGTTTTGAGGATGCTTTGAAGTATAATACACTGAGAAAAGAAAAAAAATCCTATGACAATGCCTTGCAAGAGATTTAAGCAGATCTGTATATTATTTGAACATTTTCTACTATGAAGCAGCTATTAAGCTGTCAATCAGTGGCATAGAATTAAAATTTCTACTATTCTATTCCAGCAAATTCAGCCTAAGATCAGTCTGTCTAATACTAAAAGAAGTCCCTATGAACCTCAGAATTTCTCCCAGGGATCTGCTAGCAACTTGTTAAAGTGAATGAAATGACCTTTTCAAAGCCAACATATGAATGCCACTGAAGTGTTGTGGAGGGATTTTAAAAGGGCAGTATTTCGAAAGCCAGCCCACAAGCAGATCATGAAGCCTAGTGGACAATAATGTAACACCCACAGGAACTTTTTTCTGCTAAAAGAGAATATAGTAAAAATATAAAGTAATTTTTCCTTATGGTTGTGTACAGGCATGCTACCTATATCCATGGGAACTGTATTAAGAAGGATCAAATGTTTTTTTGTCCGGACAGTGTATAATTTGCGATGTTTTTTCCGAAGCTCCAGGCTACGAGTTACATGGTGAGAATCGCTCTGTAGGACTCTATGACAGGGGTGTCAAACTCAGTTCCTGGAGGGCCACTATCCTGCATGTTTTAGATGTTTCCCTGCTCCAACACACCTGATTCAAATGATCAGCTCATCATTAAGCTCAGCAGAAGCCTGATAACGAGCCTGATCATTTGAATCAGGTGTGTTGGAAGAGGGAAACATCTAAAACATGCAGGATAGTGGCCCTCCAGGAACGGATCTTGACACCCCTGCTCTATGAGAACACACACTTAAAGGCATTAGAGGAGATTTAATTTCCTACGACTTTGAACGTAGCATGCACATGCTCACATACAACCTCTCCCTCACCCCTCTCTAACCTCCCCCCTCTTAACATTTACAAAGAAACGCCCCCCTCCAGAAACTTCCGTAGGACTCGTGAAGTTGTCTTTTACGGCTGGGTCCCCCTGGATCTTTATCTGCCATTATGTAAAAAAAGATGAGCAAAACAAGTCGCCAGCTAACTACGAAGCTATACCAAAGCAACACATACAGAAAACACGTAAGTCCAAGGCGTACGTAATCTACGTAACTAGGCCTGAGCCGGAAGATTTTTGATTGACAGGAAAGGGAGCAAACCAAACGCCTCGGTCCGAGCGCATTGATTGGCTGATGTTTTTCAGGTCCTGCCATGTCCACAGTTTTTTTTTTTTTAATTCTTTTAGAGACCATACATACAAGTCCACTAAAGGTCAGTATATTCATTTTATGTGAATCAGACAAATTAAACAAAAAAAACATCCTCCATAATACCTTTAAATACAAAGTGGAGGCTAGCAGGGGCTGAAATGTGTTCACTGATGTTGTGCTAGGTTACAGAAACTACAATATCCAACAATAGGTTGTAATAATTCTAAAATTTCAACACACACATCTAATCAGTTTTCTTGTTAAAACAGGAGATGACTTCAGCTTTTGACAGTGAGATCAGACAGCAGGAACACGAGTTCAATGTGAAAATGGATGAGATGCGTGCTGTGGTGCTGTCTCATGAGATCAAGGTGAGGAGAGTGTGGTTCAGTAAAGCAGTCTATGTATGCGGCCCATAAATACCAGATGTTTGCAGCATACTGTCTTATATTTATATTGTATGTTAGTATTCTAAATTTAAATAAATTAAAAAAGTAAATTGCATGATTTTCTTGTCATCATCATTGACTGCTGCTTGTGTGTGTCCTTGTTCCAGGTGAAGCTACTGTCTAAAGAGACTGAAGTTCACTGCCAGGCTCAGCTTCAGGCCACACAGACTCTCAAAGCGTCCAAGGAGCTCTGTGAGCAGATGAAGACCCAACTACAACACAAAGACCAGGAGCTCAAAGACACTGTTGCCATCAAGGACAACAGGTATGTGCTTGTTTTGTGTGTTTACGTGTTTTAATGTGTGTGTGGATACTATATTAAAGTGTTTCACATGTAGAGATTATCCTCTGTCCCAGGATAAAGGACCTTGAGGGCAAGCTGAAAAGCATGGAGACCAACCTGAAAAAGGAGAAAGATGACCACATTAAGAAGTAACTAAGTTAACTTTTCTCACTCATGTAGTCAGAACCAGCTGCTTGCAGTGGCCGATACATTAGGAATAAGAAGTGAAAAGTGAACAATTGCAATTAACATACATACAATTAACAACAAAACTAAACTAAATAAACACCACAGCTGTATATATGTATGTTGGGCCATATGTAGTGATAACAATTTTATCTGTATATGAACACTTTTGTTTTCTTATTTGTTTTGATTACAATCAACTAGTAATGCATTTTATCTACCTTGTACTTACAATAGGACTGCTATAAAAGAGAATGCATGCTTAGCCAACGTTACTTTGTGGAAGGGAAGGTTAAATTGCTAATGTCATTTGTAATAGTTTTTATTATTTAGGATCTGTGATTGGCCATGGCAATAACTGCTCATGTGATTGAAAGGCCTCACTAGTACCCTCAAAATCTCCGTTGTTGTTTAACCATATGACTATTTCTGTCCAGATATGAGGTTATGGTCTTGGCTCTGAAAAAGCACAATGCTCAGCTGGAGGTTCAGCATCAGGCTGACTTAGAGCAGCTGCGGAAGTCTGAGAAAAAGATCATCAAACTACAGAAAAATATAGATGTTCTGACAGCAAAGACACGCATCTTCGAGGAAGACCAGCAGAAGGCCATGGAACAGAAAGAGAAGACAATCCAGAGGTGAGACAGACACAAATGAAAACACAAATCATGGCACACTTAGAAAGAAACCTCCAATCTATGAGTTATAGTTTATATATGTTCCTGTGTAGCCGTTAAAAGCAGCATGTATGCTGTATGTGGCTGCTAATTTAATATTTAATAACGTGTTTGTGTGTGTGTGTTTTTTTAAAGGCTTCACACGGAGGTAGAAGCAGCCCGGACTGACTGGGACCAGTACATCAAACAGGTCTCCAGTGAGATGGTTGTAAAAGACACAGAAATCATCACCATGCAGGAGAGAGAAACTAAACTGAGAACTGAGCTGGAGAACAACAGGGAACAGATTGAGAGGTGAGAAGCCTAAAGGAAAATGGGAGGATGCAGATGAAAGTAATGGAGAGGAATAGATATGTAAGGCGTGGCACAGAGAAGTAAAAGACAAAGGTGGAGTGATTTGTTACACTTACATAGTTTTGACAAAGCAAAGATTAAGACCTCGTCTGAGTTCTTATGATTTATAAAATGTTTGTGTGTGTTCGTTTTAAGGTACAAGCAGCAAGTGAGTGCTGGTTTGAAGAGAGAGAGAACCTTAGAACAGATCGGAGTTCAAGTGGAGCTTGAATGGCAGAGACGCTACGAGGACATCAAGGCTGAACACTACCTTGCTAATGAGCAGTTAATACAAGACCTGACTGAGGCCAGAGACCAGGTCAGCCTCTCATACATGACACGACCCCACACAGGGTATGTGGTGTAGACCTTCCCCACATTTAATGTTATTATAGATTGCCTCTAATGTTGGCTTGTGCAGTGATGCTGATAACTTGTGAGAACCACATTAACTAAAACTTAAGGACATGTTGCTTTTCTTCGGGAGGCATATCCAGACAGAGACGATGTGACACATGCTGCCTTAGACAGGCATTATTTTACCATATTTTCTTTGCTTTCCTTATTGAACATGGTACAGACAACAGGTGGAAACACAGACGTTAAATATAGCACAATATTTGCAAAAGTGGTGGCAAATATCTTTTTAACACTACTATGCCAAGATGATTGGACTTTCCAATTAGGTGAAAAAAAGTAAAATATCAAATGAAATATATAGAGTGCAGCCATTCTGGTTTTTCCACAAAATTTGATCTGACATTCTGTTGTAATATCATAAAATATACCTTTGTAGGAGAAGTTACTGTACATTAATAAGCTTATACACACGCTTAGAGCTGCATAGAACTACATTATAGTGTATTATAAACCATACGCAGATGTGAACTTAAACAATTGTCTGCTTACGTGTTACTGTTGCACTCTGGAGCTGTTCCAGTTTCAGGTACGTGCAAAACAATACGTATACATTTCCCAGACTCGTGTCCTTATAGCTGCCCCCCATGGTGCCGTTTATAGAGCCAGCCATTGTGTTTTGAGGATGCTTTAATGTATGTTACACTGCCAAAAGAAAAAAAAAGTCCTATGACAATGTCTTGCAAGAGATTTAAGCAGATCTGTATATTATTTGAACATTTTCTACTGTGAGGAATGATTACACTGTCAGGGAAATCAGTGGCATAGATTTTAAATTTCCACTCAGGACTCACTATCCCAGCAAATTCAGCCTATGACCAGTCTGTCTAATACTAAAAGAAGTCCCCATAAACCTCAGAATTTCTCCCAAGTATCTGCTAGCAACTCATCAAAGTGCCTCCATGTACAATCAGAAAGAGAATGCATGAAAAATAAAATAGAGGGTTAAAATGAAATGACCTTTTCAAAGCCAACATATGAATCCCACTGAAATGTTGTGGAGGGATTTTAAAAGGGTAGTATTTAGAAAACCAGCCCACAAGCAGATGATTCAATTCAATTCAATTCAATTCAATTTTATTTATATAGCGTCAATTACAGTCAACTCGTCTCAAGACACTTTACAGAACCCAAATGCCTGACCCCCAGAGCAAGCCCAAAGGCGACAGTGGCAAGGAAAAACACCCTTTTAACAGGGAAGAAACCTCGAGCAGAACCCGGCTCTATATAGGGGGGACCCATCTGCCTGCTGGCCGGGACCCATCTGCCTGCTGGCAGCCTAGTGGACAATAATGTAGCACCCACAAGAACTTTTTTCTGCTAAAAGAGAATCTAGTAAAAAAAAATATATATATATAAAGTAATTTTTTTGTGACTGTGTACAGGCATGCCACCCATATCTGTGGGAACTGTATTAAGAAAGATCAAATGTTTGATTGTAAAAAAAATAAAGCATGTCAAAAAGGCAACAATTTTCTTACTTTTTCACTAAGCTCTGCATTAAGTTCCCAATGTTCTGTCAAATGCATAATTCATACACACAATATTAAGTTATTGTGCATGATGCCACTTGTTTGGGTTATGAGTGCCATGATCTTCGTCAGTGTTCTTGGACCTTTGTTTCTATCTTGATTTGAGGGCCAGGTTAGTAATATGGTCACTTAAAACACTAAATCTGTTTTTAATCTCTGTCAGGCTAAAGCAGAGCTGAAAGAGAAACAACAAGAACTGCAGGACTTGACTGTCTTACTACATTCTGTTAGAACGGAGAGAGATCATGCAATACAGGTGAGAATACATCCAACTTACATCCAACTTACACTGTACAGACGAACAGAACCGTTGGAAGGTGTTAACCTACTAATAAAAGCAAAGAAAGCAATGCAAACTGCTTAGTCAGGCTTTAAACAAAACTTGGTACTCTGTACAGTGGTCCAACAGAAAGGCATAGATTTCTTGTTTTTACACCTGTGCAGGTGCACACACAGAAGTAGGAGGACTTTGAATGTTTAGTGTGTCCAGTTTCTGATCAGTGATGTGGTCAGTAGCAATGTTCATTTGGATGAGAAAATAGCCATCAGCAACCCAAATCAAAGCTCCGAAGTGCTCTAACTCAGTAGCATAAAGCCCTAAATATTATGTTTACTTTATTTTTGAAAAACCAGCTACATATGACATTACTTTTCACATTTGGTTTCATTTGACTTCGCTGTCAAAAGGTTGCGCTCACATTGATGATAGTGTTATCTGGTATCTGTTAATATATACAGTTTCCTGTAAGTTAATGAATTTCTATGCAGGTTCGGATGTGCTTTCCTAACTCAACCTTACACTAAACTGTAAATAATGTTTCAAATTCAGTAGTGATGCAGCCTGTGAGAGAACTGAGACTGCCAACTTCTTTAAAGTGTTGAGTGTGCTCAGACAGCTGCAACTCACAGATGTGCAGTTATTGTTACTCCACTACTTTTTGAGTCCATGGAGATCAGCTTGGAGGACTCGGTTTATTACATGAGCAGTAGGTCATATCTGCACATTATGTGGATGCACACTTGTGTCGAACACATGCATTACTGGCTTAACAGCATAGTTGCCCTGCAGACAAAGGTTTTGTTCCAACATGTCACTTATAGTAAGATATTTAGCCAGCCTCACTCTAACTGTAACCCTAACCCATATTGATAAAGAATACCAAAGAAAGCCAGAGCTTTAGCACTGCATCAAACTATACCTTCATTAAGTCAGCAGAAATATCTGGAAGAAACAGCATAACGTTAAACAATGAAGAAACGAAAAACAGAGCAACATGCCACAACCTGAGATTCAGATTCAGATTCAGATTTAGATTCAGAAAACTTTATTTCTTCCCAGAGGACAATTAAGAAGTCACGTAGAGCAGTCAGTGCAACACAGCATGCGCATGTATCCATACACACATCCATATGATGTAATGTACATATATAGTAAATGTATCAGTCTTCATTCTGTATGTTACTGTAATTGTGTACTGTGTAAATAACTGGACAAATTGTATCATGATGCTTTGGCAGCGTAGTTACGTGAAACTTTCATCTTAATGAATTGTTTTTGAATTTAGTTTACACCTTTTACAATTTCATTTAGCAGACACTTTTATCCAAAGTGGCGTACGCTTGAGAGTAGATACAACAGGAGATGGGTAGGGAGAGCAGCACTAAGGATAATAAAAAATAAAAAAAATAAATCCATTTTGAATATGGTATGAAAAACCTAATGAACAGATGAACTGTGTTAGCATCAGAAGCAGCAAATCAAATCAACGTTTTTGAAAGCCTATTAAAGTTATCAGTTATGAGAGCACCAGGACTGAACCAAGTGGATAGAGGGTTTGTGGAAATATTTGCATGCACTCTGGTATGTCCTGATGATGCTGTAATGAAATAATGAATCAGGGAGTTAAAGTTAGAAGGTGATGAATGAGTGATGCACTCTGGCAAAGACTTCTAGGCTTTTAATGGCTTATTTTACCAGCACAGGGATCTTATACCCAAGTCGCTAATGTGACCAAGCCACATTATAGCAAAGGAGGGTCAGCAGTTAAAAATGGCTTTATTATTAAAAATGGCCAATGTATTTCATTCATTTTGGCATTTAATGGATTGTCAGCTGGCTTTTGCTTAAGAAAATTGTTTCAAATATGCATTCCTAATTGGTTCTGTTAAAAGCTACTGGTTACACAATCTTCCACTTCATGTTCTGCTGGTATGATTTTGTATCTAATCACAGACTGATTATTGCTGTCTGTCTCTTACAAGTACCCCAACTTGAAAGTGAAAGATTTATATACTTGGGTATTGTTGTAAGTATAAAAATGCTCTCCTCCAGGCATGTTTTACAACACCTAGGTATAATCTGATATTAATACTAACTATGTATGAATATTTTGTTTTTGCACAAAAATGTTTAATGTCCAACAACAATACTTACACACGTGGACAAAATTGTTGGTACCCCTCAGTTAAAGAAGGAAAAACCCACAATTCTCACTGAAATCACTTGAAACTCACAAAAGTAACTATAAATAAAAATGTATTGAAAATTAAATAATCAAAATCAGCCATCACTTTTGGATTGTTGATTAACATAATTATGTAAAAAACAAACTAATGAAATAAGGCTGGACAAAAATGATGGTACCCATAACTTAATATTTTGTTGCACAACCTTTTGAGGCAATCACTGCAATTAAACGATTTCTGTATTTGTCAATGAGCGTTCTGCAGCTGTCAACAGGTATTTTGGCCCACTCCTCATGAGCAAACAGCTCCAGTTGTCTCAGGTTTGATGGGTGTCTTCTCCAAATGGCATGTTTCAGCTCCTTCCACATATGTTCAATGGGATTCAGATCTGGGCTCATAGAAGGCCACTTTAGAATAGTCCAACGCTTTTCTCTCAGCCATTCTTAGGTGTTTTTGGCTGTGTGTTTTGGATCGTTGTCCTGTTGGAAGACCCATGACCTGCGACTGAGACCAAGCTTTCTGACACTAGGCAGCACATTTCTCTCCAGAATGCCTTGATAGTCTTCAGATTTCATCGTACCTTGCACACTTTCAAGACACCCTGTGTCAGATGCAGCAAAGCAGCCCCGAAACATTACTGAGCCTCCTCCATGTTTCACCGTAGGGACAGTGTTCTTTTCTTCGTATGCTTGGTTTTTGAGTCTATGAACATAGAGTTGATGTGCCTTACCAAAAAGCTCCAGTTTGGTCTCATCTGTCCAAAGGACATTCTCCCAGAAGCTTTGTGGCTTGTCAACATGCATTTTTGCAAATTCCAGTCTGACTTTTTTATGAGTTTTTTTCAGCAGTGGTGTCCTCCTTGGTCGTCTCCCATGAAGTCCACTTTGGCTCAAACAACGACGAATGGTGCGATCTGACACTGATGTACCTTGGCCTTGGAGTTCACCTTTAATTTCTTTGGAGGTTGCTCTGGGCTCTTTGGATACAATTTGAACGATCTGTCTCTTCAATTTGTCATCAATTTTCCTCTTGCGGCCACGTCCAGGGAGGTTGGCTACTGTCCCGTGGGTCTTGAACTTCTGAATAATATGAACCACTGTTGTCACAGGAACTTCAAGCTGTTTAGAGATGGTCTTATAGCCTTTACCTTTAAGATGTTTGTCTATATTTTTTTTCGGATGTCCTGGGACAATTCTCTCCTTCGCTTTCTGTTGTCCATGTTCAGTGTGGTACACACCTTTTCACCAAACAGCAGGGTGACTACTTGTCTCCCTTTAAATAGGCAGACTGACTGATTATGAGTTTGGAAACACCTGTGATGTCAATTAAATGACACACCTGAGTTAATCATGTCACTCTGGTCAAATAGTTTTCAATCTTTTATAGAGGTACCATCATTTTTGTCCAGGCCTGTTTCATTAGTTTGTTTTTTTTAAATAATTATGTTAATCAACAATTCAAAAGTAATGGCTGTTTTTGATTATTTAATTTTCAATAAATTTTTATTTATTGTTACTTTTGTGAGTTTCAAGTGATTTCAGTGAGAATTGTGAGTTTTTCCTTCTTTAACTGAGGGGTACCAACAATTTTGTCCACGTGTGTACATTTGGAACATTTTTACAATCTGCTTCTTTTTCCTCCAAAACCTGTGATGATATAAATATTCATATCTGTCAGATAAAAGTTCTTCTACTACATTTAAAAAGCCCATCCTTGATTTATAAATGGACTGCACAGGGTTACCACTGTGGCCTTACAGCTAGAAGATCCCTGATTTGCGTACCAGCCTGGACCTGGGATCTTTCTGCATGGAGTTTGCATGTTCTCCCTGTGGATGTGTGGGTTTTTTTCTGGGTTCTCTGGCTTCCACCCACAGTTCAAAAACATGCTGAGGTTAACTGGTGATTCTAAATTGTCTGTAGCTGTAAATGCGAGTGTGCTTGTTTGTCTGTATATGTAGCCCTGTGATAGACTGGTGACCTACATCAGCTGGGATAGACTCCAGGCCCTCCACAACCCTAATGAGGATTAAGCGGTGTATAAATGATGGATGGATGGATGGTTGGATGGATGGTTAGATGGATGGTTTTTAAGTGTGAGTGTCTTTAACTTTCAGTATCACATTTGTGTAAGTTACACACTGGTACAGTTTAGTCATGATGTCATAGAATCATGCTTGTAGATACACAGTTTTAACATGAATGATTAAGGTTCTACATGGACATATCATGTTGCAGGTTGCCACTATTTTAACTTAGGCCAAATGCTTTCCATGTTTGACATTTCAAGACCTGTCCTACACCACTATCCTGATGTCACATTTGGAGACTGTGTATCTGTTGCGTATGATAAAATAAGACACAATCCAGCAGCTGTTCCCTGGATACATTTTCCATAAAACCAGCCTTTAAGGGGATAATATTGTATGATTAGTAAACAGATTTCCTGTCTTGTCTGACCTTTAATGCCCATTCCGCTTCTTTGTCAGCTTACTTTTCATGATACTCAAATGCAAATGATCCTTCAGCCAGTGCACATGGTCTGTCATATGTGTGTGTGTCATGTACCAACTATGACACAAATTCAGCTGTCCAGTAATGCACTATTTTTACCCTGATTCCATAAACTTAGCATTGAGAGGAAAATGCTATAACTCTCAAGGAGTAATTGCATTGAGCTGCTTAAAGAATATCTTGCTCACGGGGTATTATAAGCTCATATGGATCACGCTGGATGAAGATGTGGATTACACATATGCATGTGCTCCAAACATAAAAAAATAGTTAAGGTCAACATCTACGTGCGACTTTGCACGGATATAACACCCAGCTCTCTTAAATTCGAATCTACTGTTTAAGCAATTGCATTCCACATCATACTCTCACTATGGACTTTATTAGCTCTTTATAGAATCTCACATACTGTGGGTGAATAAGCCTCTTATTGACCAAAGTCTTCCATCACTGCCTAAACATTACCAGGCCTTATAACAGAGCCAACAGGAGGTGCAGAAGTGCAAGACACTTAATCTCAAAGCTGCTTATGGAATTTTTTTCCCCCATTGATGCCAACAATATACTGCCTGTCCCAGCTGTAAGGGTAAACTAACCTGTAACAGACCAGCCTCTACAGTGCCTGTACACAAGAGTGTTTTTCAAGGTGTTTAGTTTTTGGCCTTTGCCCTTTTCCTAGAGCTTCCTAAGAGGTATGGCAGACATTCAGTCTGGCTCAGTTTCTCCCCAACATACCAGCCTCTGAGAGCTTCCCAGACAAGAGGGAAAATATACCTAGTCCGTGTCACATGCATGTGATCATGTAAATCTTCTCAACTGACGTCAAAATCTACCTACAGGTTATTCCAGGTGAAATGACCAGATATTCCTTGGGGGTGTTGCCGCACCATTTTCAAATTAGTCTTACATTTGCATGCCATTAGATAGTCACAAAAGTACTTTCTACGCAAAATTGTAGTTGTAGGGGTGTTAGAAAACTTCTGTGCAATATTTCTAGTACTTTTAAGGTCCCAAACCCCACTCGTGAGTAGGTTTTTCTTAATTTTTTGCATTTTTAGCAAGCCCCCATGGCCTGCAGAGTGTAGGGAGACACCTAAGGATGTTTGTGGGGCACTAGCTACATGCAGAGGCCTTGTTTACCAACTCACAGCTCTCTGGTATGTCTAGAGGCTGAGAATTAACCACTTAAAGATGCAAAAAACGCTGGCGAGGCTTTTTATAGCCCAAATTCTGAAAATTTCAGACCCCCACAACTCAGAAACTATTTGAGCTACAGGCCTACAATTTTGCGTAGAAAGTACTTTTGTAACTATCTAGTGACATGCAAATTTAGGACTAATTTGAAAATGGTGTGGTAACCACCATCTGGTGAAACCACACGGAATGACCCCTACGCTAAATACTTGGTATGACTCTCTACATAGCAAGCTGCAGAATGAAGTGGAGAGCCAGGTTGACGGCGTCGTCTACAGACCTGTTGTCTCTGTAGGCGAACTGCAGGGGGTCCAGAAGAGAGTCTGTGATGGCTTTTAGGTGAGGAAGCACAAGGCGCTCAAAAGACTTCAAAAGACTGGGGGGGTCTGGAGTGTGAGACTGTGGGGGGCTCTGAGCCCCTGCTGGGGTGAGGGGTGTGGGGCCGGTGTGAAGAGGTGGGCTAGAGGTGTGAGGTGGGGGGATGGGGTCGTCAGTTGACCATTGCCTTTCAAAGCGACAGTAGAACTCATTCAACTGGTTTGCCTGGCGCAGGTCGTTGGTGGAGTGGGGAGACAATGGCTTGTAATTGGTTATTTTTTGCAAGCCTTTCCAGACAGAAGCGGTGTCGTGAGCAGAGAACTGTTGTTGGAGCCTTCATGGCCTTGCACCACAATATCTGACTGAGCTGGTGCAGCCCTATGTACCAGCACGTTCTCTCAGATCAGCTGACCTTTCATTGCTGGTGACCCCAAAGTCAAACAAGAGAAGGAGAGATGTTCGGTCTTTTTCTGTCGCTGGTCCTATCTTATGGAATGCACTACCTTTGCACCTTAGACAGATCGATTCACTACCTGTTTTTAAATCAGCTCTTAAAACACATCTTTTTATCTTAGCTTTTAATTCATTCTAAGTTGTAATTTTATACCTGTTTTTATTTTGCTTATTGCTTTTTAATGTCTTATATATTTTATGTGTGTACTGCACTTTGGTCAACTGTGTTGTTTTGTAAAGTGCATTATAAATAAACTTGGATTGGATTGGATTGGAGTGTCTCTGCGTACTGCGTGTTGCATCATCAGATAATCTGCAACATGGCTGCAAACTATGATGAGGTCAGATTGGTGTTCGACAGGTACATGAAAACATCACTCAAGGAACAGATGAGGACAAAGAGGACCAAGGGAAAGTCAACATGTTACCATGTGAAGGACACCACTTTAATCCAGAATATTTCCCTGAGGGACTTTCTCTCGGATATCCGGACCAAAGCAGAGTTCACCGAGTATTTGGCTGACAAGGTTGTACGCCACAGCAGGAGCTCAAACAACAGACTGAAGAAATTTATGGTGGCCTCAGGAACACAAACCAAGGGCAATGTTGATATTCCAGACTCGCTTCTCACTCACAGGCAAGAAGGGGCAGACACGTAGCTCATACTGCATGCTGTAAGTGTTCCCCATGAAGCAGAACTTGTGGTCAGTTCTCCAGACACGGATGTCTTGTTGCTACTGGTCCACCTGTATCCACACTTGCCTGTTTCTACAGTCTTCCTCACTGGAAAGGGCAGGCTGAAGAGGAACATTTCTGTCTGTAACATATACAACAACTTAGGACAAAAGCACGCTTCTGCACTGTTGGGTCTTCGTGCTCTGACAGGCTCCGACATGTCTGGTAGATTTGTTGGCAGAACCAAATACTGGTGCTTCAAGGCATTCATGTCTTGTGACGATGAGATCCTGCATGCACTAGCAATGCTAGGAAATGACAACGATCTGCCCTCTGATGCATGCTTTCAGCTGGAACGTTTTGTTTGCGTGCTGTATCGATCAAAAATCCACACAACAGTTAAAGAGCTTCGCTGGTTCCTCTACTCAAATCGTGCAGCCGAAGTAGAAAACCTTCAACAAACTTCTGGTTCACTGGACTTACATATTCGGCGTGCACACTACATAGCCATGATTTGGAGGAAAGCTGATGAAAATCACCCACTCCTCCCAGCACCTACTGCATTTGGTTGGGCATTTGACGCAGGTTCAAATCACTTCTCTCCTGTTCGATGTTTCAATCCACCAGCTCCTGAGGCAGTACTGCACCTGATAAAGTGCGCAGTGGATGTGAAGGAAGGTGCAGTTGTCACAAAAACAATATCCCATGTACAGAATTCTGTGGATGTTGGGTTTTCACTTGCAACAACAAAACAAGCCAACCATGGATAAATGAAGAGTGTGAAGACATTTGATATCCACTGCTAAAACTACATCTATATACCATGTGACTTTGCATTTTTTCGTTCATAAAATGACTGAACAATAACTAACGTGGTTTCACTATAGTTATATAGATTTGTTTATTGACTTGTTCATATAATGTGTACCACGTGACCAATACATTACTTTAATCAAACAGATAAGGTCTTTGAACATTTATTTCCAATATCATTGTATGGACTACGGTGTCGAAATAAGTAGAATTAAGTGTAAAGGGTAGCCATTTTGGACGCCATCTCGAAATTAGGCATGTAAATCACAACTTTAGCCTAAATTTGATTATTCCATTGTTTTTTTTTTTGTGTCAGAAAACCTATGTTTAGATACTTTTTTTGTAATTATATCATGTGTACTAGCGAAGATATTGAATTATTGCTAAACACTGGCTATTTTGGCCGCCACCTGGGATTTCGGAATATGAAGAAAAAATGGCACCCTAATTTTTTTTTAAATTTATGATATCTTCTTTCAAAATCAAATGAGTTTTTGCTTTTACCAAAAAAATTACACGAAATTACAAATGAGCCTACACTAAGGTGTCAGACCAAAAAAGATCTGTAATAGGAACAAACTGTACTTTTCATTTGTCAAATGTGAATCATAATTGGGACTGAGCTACATATTCCTTTTTTAAACTGTAGTTTCTTTAGCATTTAACATTATGAAAAGATAATCATTTTGCCTTTGACTTAATGTTATATAATCTGCATTAAGACAACAAACAGATCATTCAGCTTGGTCAGTGAACCAACCATCTGTAGACTTACCTTCACATCAAAATGTCACAGTGACAAGTGACACCTAGAAACATTTGCAGTGCTGAAGCCCCAATAGGACTAAAGAACATCAGTGTTGCAAATCTGGTTGGAGAAAATCCATCAGTTGCCCCAATAAATGCTTTCTTCTGCTGACCTGGCATGTTGCACTGTATTCACTGCATTCTTTTCTGACCAAATGCAGTTCATATAAGACATTGATAGATCCAGAACCTCCAGTATCCTGCACAGGTACACATCTTCCTCTCATCAGCACACACACAGCAATCAACATGCTGCCTTTTAACAGTATTTGTCTGTATGGGTATCAACATAAATTAATGTGGTAACAGAGAATGCCAGTTTTAAAACCTGGTTTAATTAAAAAGCCAGTGTATTTTTTACCTGGTTAACATGTCCATGTGGTGTTTTTTAGAAGGTAGAACACAGATCTGGAGCGTAATGAGCAGTGAACGCAGTTGCTAAGCTGCTAGCCAATCCTGTCATCTTACAGGGTGGAGCTTTCTGTATCATTAATCAGTTGTGTATCATTTAATCAGTGCCTGTAGGAGGACTTTAATGTAAAGTTGCCATAGGTAGTTTAACCTTTCAATTGTGTCAATCACTGAATGCAGCCAAAGGTGTAAGCTAAACTCTTTCAACCTCATTTTGATAATGATTTGTTTTCTGGCACTCAGGGGTAAACATAGATACACAATGATGTCTTTTTACTTGCCAGGGGACAGAGTGGTAATGTCCATGTACAGAATGCAGAGAAGCTGATTGCAGTTTGCAATGCATATGTCGCAAGCCGTACCTCTTTCTCCTCCTCCAGGCAGCTTGACAGCATTTTCTTAATTCCATTCTGCAGAGAAAAGCCCATCCCTGCAGAACTGAATTATCCACTCGTACTTGACCCAGGCAGAACGTCTGCAGTTTTAGTCAATGTAGTCCTGCCAGAGCACAATTCGCTGGACTCATTAATAAACACTTTGCGCTTCCTATAACCATGGAGAGTGTTGTGCATGTTCACACTCCACAAGAACATGCTCAAAAGTTGAGTTCACACAGACTAAAATGGATTACATCATGTTCACAATTTTGAACTGTGAAGCTCGTTGTCCCATGAAAAATGAGGGCGCTTTGTATTTTTCAGCAGTATAAACCAACTAATGTTGTGACATTAGCAAATGATTTGTTCCTGGGGAATGAGGCCCTTACCAAATCTATACACTGATGCTCACTTTCCTGCACAGAGCAATTATTCTTCTGCTTATCTGGGTCAGATGCTTGAAAACTGCCGCCCTTGTTGATTATGACTGGCCATGACTGAAAGGGAGACCCCTACTTTGCTACATTGGTCGTGACTCAAATGCACCATCTAGTGGTATAGTGTAACCTACATTTGCAGCAAGTGCCACTAAATATGTTGGTGTATAAACAAATACTTAAAATGAACAAAATAAAAACAGTGTTATTAAAAAAGAGTAAATTTGTCCATCACTAATATTAAAGATGAAAACAAGCATTAAAGATCTTTGCTGTTTGATTCTGAAACCTGTCTGTTCAGTCTCCCACTGATTGGAAGTCTGAACTCAGTGCTAAAGACCCAACCCAAATGTTTTCAGTCAACAGCAAAAATAAAGGAACTGGTCTCACTTTTGCAATACTTTTGGAGGGGAGTGAATGAAAACATAAAGTACATACTTGACGTAAAATTCACTACTTTTTTCAGATGAGTGTGCCTTTGTCAACCCACAGGGTCTTACACCAAAGGCAGACTCTCTGGCCTCAGAGGAGATTCATCGTCTGCAGGTGCAGAACACCACCCTGCGTGCTGTGGTTACCCAGATGAGAAAGGACATGGAAAGTCTCAGCCAGCTCCTACCCAAGCCCCAACCTGAATCGCAGGCCTCTCCTCCTCAACCGGTTCAGCACCCAGGATCCTCAGCTGTCACCTCCAACACACTTTCAGCTAACACACAGGTGCCCACTGGACTGCCAGCCCAAACCGATGACATCTTCTCCAAAGTCGGTCCAGCAGGTGTGTTCAGCACACAGTTCTCAAAACCTACACAAACATGGTTGATGATTTTTATCATCCAGCAACACAGGGTACTATACTGTCACTTATCTTTTGTCATTGAGCTCCAGAGGCTCAATAGATTTGACTGTGATTTATTCCATAGAGAACTCCTTACAAAGCGCCTTCAGCAACAGACTGTACACCCTAAGTGTAAGAAGGAGCGTTTCCGCAGGTCATTTATCCCAGCATCAGTCAGACTGTACAATGCCGCATTATAAACTGGTCTACCTTTGTCACTGCTGCACTTTTCTCCCTCACTTATGTGCAATAACTGTTATTCTTCAACCTTATGTAAATAATAATCTTTGAAGAAAAAAAACATCACCTGTGCATATAATGTTCTCTGCCTTTTTTGCACTTCGTGTTTGTGTTTCTATTTATTCTGTACTGTCTTTAAACTATCTTCTCTCATTTGGAGCTACTGTAACAGTGAACTTTCCCCACTGTGGGATCAATAAAGTTTGTCTTGTCTTGTCTTGTCTTATCTTATAACTAATACAGCTAGACTCTTACCATTTAAAGAACTATTTTTTGAAATTTTGTTCAGGATGCTATATAGCCATAAGTTTAGTTTGCCTTCATTCATCTTTTTCCTCTGGTTTTTGTTATGATTCAGGTGGTTTGTATCTGCAAAAAGGTGCCTATAACCCTGCTTTGGTAAAGCAGGTAGGAGTGACACATGTGGAGTCTGCTCCCGCTGACATCATACAACAGGTATTGAAGGAAATCAATGTAGTTGAAGCTGACCTTTCAGTTCCATGCTAATGACTTCTCAAATCAGTGTTGTTGAATTACAGCTGCTAATCTCTTTAGTACCAAACACATCACTGTTGTAACATGCAAATGTCTCAAGTGTCTCATCTAATCTTCCTTCCAGAGTGCACCGGTGCAACAATTCCAAGAAGAGAACCAGCATTTGCAGCTGATCTCTGGTGGAGGGTTCGAAAAAGTCCATTGTGATAAAAGCAACCCTTCTCTCCTACGTGCCCGGCTGAAGCAGGCAGTGTCCTGTATCGCCCATTTGAGTCGAGACAAACAGCAGCTAATAGAGATAAGCAACCGCCTTCGATCCCAGATTACCACTGTTGGACCAATGAGTACAGTTAAACACACTCTCACCACCACACACACAAAGAGCGTAAATTACAGCATATTTCATATGCCAGTTATCCATGAAACGAAGCTTTTTTAAAATGACATTAGTTTGACAGTAGCTTAGATACTTTAGAACCTGTTGGAGTAATAGAAGTTCATTGTTGGGACACATTGATTCTACACACTTTGTTTTACCAAGTGTACCTTCACTTAGGATGTTAAACATGATTAAGAAAGAGATTTTTTTATGATTCAAAGTTCTGATTCTACACACAGATTTTTATTTTATTTTATGAAATATCTGAATACTTATAGAACTACCACTGGTGCTTATTAGTGTGTATACAGGGAGTTTACCTAAATCCACAGTATTGCAGTCACACTGTATTATAATACTTTGATGCAATTTCCGCAACAATTCATCCAGTCGTTTTACAGCCACTTCAGGGGAGCTCAAAAAGATTCAGATAAACAAGATCTTGCACTCTGGTAGGATATATATGTGATTTCTCCTTACAAGCTCCTCTGTGAGTCTCCTCACTCCACTGAATTTTAACATCTTCACTGACTATGAACTTCCAAAATTTTCCAGGATTCCAGCCTTAAGATGAAGGAGCAAGGACAGGTGGGATTATTCGCAGAATTGAAAGCACTCACAGGCCTCTGTGTGTCTAACAGAACCAGTGGAGCCAGAGAGGGACACCTCCATAGAGAAACAAGGAGACCAACAAGACCGGCTGTCTGTTCTGGAGCAGCTACAGTATCAGCTCACCACACAGGTATCTGAGCCAACTCACTATCCAGGTCTTTTTAAACCCATAGCTTATCAAGAAACGTTTATTCTTCTAAAATGCCTCTATATTTTACATCACAGGTTAAGTTCTTACTTCTTTTGTGATTTTTTGAGTCAATCTGCCACACAATAGCCTGTGCAAAAAGTGAATAAGTCTGAACACTTGGGGCCAACCAACTGCATATGTTACAAAGAGAGTTCTGTATTTCTCTGAGACACCACCAGAGAGCACAGTAGGTCCACTAATGTGTGTGTGCCATCAGGAGTTGCAGTACGCTGTGAAGCAGAGAGCTGGCACTGCTGCTCAAGAGCTCCTCCCAGAACCCGACAGCCAAGGTCCTCTCACAAAAGAGCCTGCCAGCACTAACCAGGGGCACAAAGCCACACACAGGTCTGAGGTAAAAGCCGAGCTTTAAATACTGCATCAATTGATTACCAAGCTCAGCCACACAGTTCACTTCTCAAGCTGAGTGTTGAGTGTTGTTGCAAAACTGTAGGTATTTTCTAAATTACTCATATTTTTGTATATACATTTAGCAAGTACTGGACAGTTAAAAAAAGAAAATGTACAGATCAGTAAATGTAACAAAACTAAATCAGTTATCTCTGTTTTTGGACTTCCACACCCAGTAAGTAAAACGTTCTAATTGAAATTACTTTCCTGCTCTTTTCTTCTTTAGAGCTCAATAAGCAAAGAGAGCTATTCTCCACTCAGCCAGCCACACCCACACTCAGGTCTGTCATCAGAGGAATCACTGCAGTCATTAAAGGAGCTGTGGGAGATACTGGACCATGGGCTCAGTCTGTCTATATTCTCTGAAGGTAACCACACAAACTCGACTCACTGCTCCTCCTGTAAAGCCTAAAGCCACCAGCGAAACTTCATTATTTATCAGCTACAACATGCTACACAGGAATGTCTATTTTCAGTCTACTGCATTACTGGCAGTATTCAGAATTACCAGTCCATCTAGCCCAACTGCCCTAAATCTGTTCCTCCGAGCTACATCAATTTACTGTTAACACGTTAATGCCCATATAAGGGGGAAAGTTCAAGTGTGCATATCAGCCATTTTCAGTCCTTGCACATATCACATATAATATAGTACTATACTATATTACAGCGAAGCGACCTCATGGACTTGATGTGACAATGGTAGCATGTCACAGTCCGTGTGATCACAATCTGCAAGGTTTGGGTCTATTAGTCTGATGTGAAGCCCTTTTTTCATACAGCTCTCTCCCCATCCTGAAATACATGAAACCTTCACTGTGGACTTGGAGACATCATCCCACCTGTGGGAGACAGTGCATGCACAGACTGTCACTTTGTCAAAATACACAACCTCTTTGCCAAGTGTGAATCTGAACCAGTCAAGGACACACAGACAGATAGCTAATTGCTCAATGTGTGTGCTGTAGTGTCTGCTAGCCTTTCAGGGAACAGTTTCTCAACCAGAGCAGCAGCCAGATCAGGCTGAGACGCAGTGATCAGCATCACGCCATTTCACAATTATGAAATAGAAAAAGCTGGCACGAGGTTTTGGCTACATTTTATAACTGATTGCAACTGCACTGAGTACATGAAACTGTTCATTACAGATATTAAAGCAACTGTTTCACTAATGATCGAGCAAAGTTGTTACTATTGTATTACGAGCAGGAGAATACTGTACAGATGTACTATTTAAAAAGAGCACAAAAAGAACTATTTAGGAAAGTTAAATCTGTATCTAGATCTACAATTGCAACATAAATACACAAAAATATGCAAGCACAGTATTTACACTACAGTTCAAAAGTTTGAGGTCACTTAGAAAGGTCCTCATTGTGGAAAGAAACACATTTTTTCAAATGAAGATAACACAGTGGAATGACATGTTACCGTAAGATATCCACTACAGTTCAAAAGTTTGAGGTCACTTAGAATTTCCTTATTATTGAATAAAAAGTAGTTTGCTTTTGCTTTTTTTTGATGAAAATAACATTAAATGAATCATAACTCCAATCCAGACATTGTTAATGTGGTAAATGATTATTCTAGCTGGAAATGACTGATTTTAATAGAATATCTCCATAGGGGTACAGAGGAACATTTCCAGCAACCATCACTCCTGTGTTCTAATGCTACATTGTGTTAGCTAACGGTATTGAAAGGCTAATTTAAAGATAAGAACACTTTTGTGCAATTATGTCAGCACATGAATGAAAGTGTGCGTTTTCATTTAAAACATGAAATTGTCTCGGTGACCCCAAACTTTTGAACAGTGATTTCATTACCTGCTACATTAAAAAATAGATTTGTGATAGTCACGTTTCTAAAAACTGTATGCCATTTTGTCTAGCCATCTGTTCCACTCTGAACATAATATCCTAGGAAAACCTTTGGGTATTTCTTCAAATGTGGCACAACTGTTCACTTGTGCACAAAGATGAAATGATTAGATCATTAAAGGTAGTGATCATTTTGACCTAATTTGACAAGATTTGACACAGATGTGTAAAAGGATAAAAGGGTTGACTGTAATGTCATGTACTGTGATGACATTTTAGATCCAAGAGGTCAAAGGTCAGTTTTTTATGCCCATTATTCAACTACATATCTCAGCACAGAACATATTATTATAAATTATTTTCAACTTTATGGCTTAACAAATTACTCCTGCTTACTGTGGTAACCCCCAGTGGTGTTCTAGATGACTTAAGTACAGTTCTGTGAGTTACAATACTGAAATGAAGTGAAAGGCCTTGCTATGAAGCAGACTAACAACCGTTAAACGTGTGCTTCACTTGTCTGCTCCAAAGGTGAAGGTGAGCTGAACAGAAAGCAGATACATGAGTCTGGTGGTTCTGGAGTCCAGAAGACGTTACATTCTACTGATGTGATTCATACTCAGCCCCCAAGTGATGCCCAGCCAAGGAGGAACCTCTCTAAAACATCATCAAATACTGCCAAGACTGGCAGACCTGGATGCCCTAGCAGGATCAACAAGATAAGAAACTACAATGTTAAAGACTGACGCACACAAGAAATCTGTCATTAATACATGAATCCCATGCTTCTCTATTACAGCAGTTTTATGAATTCTTCTTAGGCTCTACAGGAGCTTTTACAAGTCTGAGAAAATAACCAGGGATGCTGCTCATTTTGTCTCCTCCAAACATCCATGACAGAAAGTCTGCATTCCACACTGGAAACAATGAATTTCAATGGGACGGTTGTATGCTGCTTTGATTCATCTCTGTTGAGTCTCCCAACTTTATGCAAATTGGGTATAGGACACAGACAGTATGTGCACACTTTTTTTTAGTATTATTTATAATTTTTATTGCCTGATTTCAAATACACCATGATGGCCTCAGCTGCTACAGCAGTCAAAATGTTCCCATGTACCCCTACAATTTAGTTATTTAATAAAGCATGCATTTTTGGGAAATTTTGTCAGTGCTTACATTGTGTTATTTTCAAGTTGTATTAATGTATTTGTCAATTTCTTAGATGCCATTATGCTAGTTTGTGGCAAAGCTGGCCCTCTAAGTAAAATATTAGACTGAGGTAGTGTTAAATGCTTTTACCTGGATTATACCTTAGGCCTGCTAAAGAAGGAGGTCTGCTTTTTCCTATTAAATATGAAAATATAAGTCACAACCCGAGGTTACCCATCCATTATCTATACACCACTTAGTCTTCATTAGGGTCATGGTGGGATTGGAGTCTGTCCCAGCTGACTTAGGGTGAAGGCCTGGACAGGTCACCAGTCTCCCACAGGGCTACATATAGAGACAAACAATCACGCTCACATTCACACTTACGGACAATTTAGAGTTACCAGTTAATCTCAGCATGTTTTTGGACTGTGGGAGGAAGCTGGAGAACCCGGAGAAAACCCACAGGGAGAACATGCAAACTCCATGCAGAAAGATCACAGGCTGGGGCGCAAACCGGGGATCTTTTAGCTGCCAGGTGACACTGCTAACCACTGGCCCACCTTACATTATCCAAACCAAACCTTGATTGCTATAGCGCCACCCTGGGGTCACTTTAGTTGCTTGAGTAGTGGGTGCATAGTTGGTGTTTTCTGTGTTTTTTACAGTTTTCGATACATGAACACTAGAAAGAAGAAGAATGACAAGAATTTCAATAGGTTTCTGCAGCTTTGTTGCTTGGACCCCTAAAAATTGTCATCATTAACTTGAGGTCCTACTAATACAAACAGAACTCCCCAATATTTAAAAAAATGTAGTTAGAAATATTATATGGGTTTGTGTGTAAAATGCCTTCTTTTTAATTCTTAAATGGTGCCTGAGAAATCAGATGATATTCTTCACATAGAAAGTAAGACGCACTGTGACATGGGCAATGAAATAAATTAATTTGAATCAAAACAGGCTGTAAAATATTATTATATTCAACATGTGCTATGCAATACATTTCTCAAAATAAAATACGTATAATTAAACTAATTTCCCAGAAGCAAGCTATGTTAAACTAATTTTAGACTTTCTGTGCAATAATCTCCTCTTTGGTGCAAGCCCACAGATAATTTCAGCCAGGAGAACTCCCCTATCTGATCTCTGTGTGCTTTTACAGCCTGTTATCACGGCGCTGCTACTGTAGGTCAGACAGGAATCACTCAGTCTGACCTACAGTAGCAGGGGCTGTACTCTTCTTTTGATGTGTTTTCTCAGAGAATCATTTGAAACGCTGAACTCCAGTAACCCATGAAGTCACACGTGCAATCCGAGCGACGTCACCGCTGAGCCCCGCCTTTTAATCACCCTATCTCCCGGCAGCGCCCGCCTCTCTGCTGTGATTGAGTGAAACCTCTCAATCGCCCTTCTGTGATTGGCCGCTTCGCACGTCGTTTAGAACACTTCATTGTTTGCACACACATGTGCCTCGGCTGTCTGTAGCTTAACGTTCAATATAAAGTTATGCAATGTTAGATTTCACTTGAATCTGCCAAAAATCCACCGGCTGCTCTTTAGGTAGAAGAAGATAAAGATGGCGGAATGAGGTTTTTATGTGTGTAGTGGAGCTGAAATGTTTCAAACTTCACAGTAACCACCAGTTTCAGTTTTACATTTCCAACTGCACTGGAGGCTCCAGAAAGAAATTGAATGAATTATTCGAGTAAGAAATTTAAATAAACAGTACAAAATAAAATAGAAATAGTGATTCATGCCATTAGTTTAAACTAAAGGCACCTGTAAATGTTATCAGCCATAGACTAGAGAGAGGCCAGGGTCTGTCCAAGGAGAGACTAAAATATCTGCACAGCTGTAGAATGGTTGGAACTGAGTTATGGACAGATTCATTCATTCATGTTCATTTTTCTCCACAGTATTGTTCAATTCCTCGATTGATTGAAGAGTTATCCGGCCAGTAAAGTGTCAGAAAATGGTGCAAAATATCAAAGAGTGCTTCCTGAAGCCCATGATGACAAATGTTCACAAGAGAGGAGCAAAGAAACTAAAATAAAAGGTAACACTTAAGCAGCTATAATAGCAGAAGTTTCTCTTTAATATCTGAGAAATAGTGATGCAGATCTACTTTTACACATCGAAATCTATGCAGCTGAAGAGGCAAGTACAGCAATCAGGAAGTGTGTTTCTTATTATTTCTAAGGTGCATCTTGGTGTGATTTGCTGGTGCGCAGGTTGACTGTGAACTGCAGTAACCTCGTCTCGACACTTTCTGTTTTTTCTCCGTGTGAATCCGGTGGCGTCCAACGAATGACTCCATCACTGGCTGGATCCGCCAGCCCTGCCTCTTTTCTCATTGGACTGTGCGGCCAAGCGGCTGTCAGCCCATGTGGCGTGGCCAGGCAGAATGTGACACATTTAAATTCATCAGACAAGTAAAGATTCATAGGAGCACGGAGGCTAACGCTAACCCTTCCTCCAGCAGCCCGGCGGAGCATCGCAGTTCAGCTAGCGGCAGATAATCCGCAGATACATGCTAAACAGCTAACATCACACCAACTACTGCGAACCCGGCACTTTTAAGAGACAGGACGTTCTGACTAAACAGGTAAGTTCTCCAAGCTTTATTCAGCTCTCATTGGTCCTCCTGTATCGCCACATTTATCTGCTGCGTCAAAGGAAACGCTTTAACATGTGTCTAATGTGTCAGTTTGGGAGGTTGTGTTTGTCAGAAAGTGTTCCGTTAGTTAACAGCACGACTTGATGGTTTCATTTCTGTCCTTCTGGGGAATATTTGGTTAACATTTGGCTCGTGTAGTGTACCAGCACGCAGACATGATTCATTTTGAAAGAGCTTCAGCTTCATGGAGATCAGAGATGTTTCAAGCACCAATTGAAAGATGCTCATTCATTCTGTAAGCCAGGGGTGTCCAACTCATTCTAGTTCAGGGGCTACATTCAGTCCAATTTGATCTCCAGTGATCCAGAGCCGTAAAATCAGAGCATAATAACCTAGAAATGACTCCAAATTAACCCCTTTGTTTTAGTGAAACAGTGTAATCTGGAAATGTCACATTTAAGGATTTTTTTTACAGAAATTTTGAACAAACTGAGAAAAATAAGTTCAATTTCAAAAACATTCAGCCTCAGTTTATCATTTACACATTACATCTTACAGATCATAGTTTATCTACAAAGAAACAAAACATTTAATCACAGGTATCTGGAGCTGGAGCTCTTCAGGATCTAGGAATGATTTTAAACTTGCAATTTTACTCATTTACAATTTGCAGTTGAAGTCTTCCGTGTAATTTTTACACTTTGCATAGTCATCCCGTGGGCTGGATTAAATCCTCTAAGCCACGTGTTGTAGGACTGAAACGACGATGCATTTGTGATGTAGTTAAACCTGTCAGTGCTTAGGGCCTAAGGACAGGCACGCTGTGCTCATTCCGAATTCAAACGACTGTAAAATCCAACCAAAGTGATAAACAATGGCTGTAAAAGGGTGCAGCCAAAATGCCACTGCGGTGTCTATCCCAGTGGATAATAGAAGTTGTCTTGCCTGTCCTTCTGGACAAAACTCAGCAGCCAATTATTGTCTCCCTGTTGGATATTTTCTTTACTTTGCTTTAATATTGCTGCTGCATCAGTCAAAACTGTGATGGACCAGTGACCTGTCCAGGGTGTGTCCTGCCTTCATCTCAGCTGGGACACACTCCAGCCCCCTCTGCCGCCCTACCCAGGATAAAGCTCTGGATGGGTGGCTTGCTCAAATCTGCATTTCTACAGCTGTAATTTTAGTCCAGCTAACATGAAGGGACGGTTGCTCTTCTAAACCCCTTTTCAGACAAAGCATACGTAACATTGCCGCTTCATTGGTCTGGAAAACTAGTGGCATTCTGTCATTCAGACATATGTCTCTCTACTGTTCCTCACTGCTTCACTCAGACAAACCACAGCCATTCAGAGAGCCATGCACTGTTTGTCAGTAAGGCTAGACTGGGCATTAGCCTGCATTAAGTGACGTACAACACATAATAATACACTACAAATAGACAGACTTCAGCTAAACTAACAGCAACTTTCCTCTGTTCAAAAATAGTGAATTATTTACAGCTTTACCAACAGTCAAATAAAAATATCCTGACAGCTGTGATGGAGCTCAGGACTGAACCTAAAGACAACCGTTATGTAACAAATGACTGAAATGCAGCTGAGAAACTGTGACTCTGTGTGATGGTCACCTGTCTGTGGTGAAGGAAAGTACACAGCGTGACTTGCTGTTAGATTGTGAGGAAAGACAAACAGCTGGAACCAACAAAAGGATTTTAACATTCTGTTTACATCCTTTGAAAACCTGGATTTATTATTTGTGAATGTCATCAGACTCTGTCTTCATTGCATCATTATATGTTTCAGGGACATTTCAGTAATATACATGAAATTGTAGGGCAAAGCTACTTTGTGATTCTCTGTGATGTTTTTGTGTCAGAATCAGAATCACTTTATTCATCCCCGAAGGGAAATTCAGTTGTCAGGGTTCTTATCTGTTTAATTTTGAATTGAATAGCCTGACTGCTGATGGCAAGAAAAATTTCCTAAATCTTTCGGTCTTGCAGCGCAGGGATAGGAGCCGTCCACTGATGTTTCGTTGTTCATTGAGGCAGATGTGACGTAGATGATCCATGTTTGTCAGAATGGCTTCCATCTTGCTCAGTGCCCGTCTCTCCACCTCATCCTCCAATGTGTTCAATCCGATTCCAACCACAGAGCCAGCTTTTTTAATCAGTTTTTTCAGACGCCTTGCATCCTTCTGTTTTATACTGCCTCCCCAGCAGACTGCAGCATAAAACAGGACACTTGCTACCACAGACTGATACAACATCTGCAGCATCTTACTGCAGATGTCTAGTGTTCGAAGTCTTCTGAGGGTATAAAGTCTGCTCTGGCCCTTTTTGTAGATGAAGTCTACGTTTGTAGACCAGTCCAACTTATTATGAAGGTGGACACCTAAATATTTATATGATGTCACCATCTAGATGCCCACGCCAAAAGTGTTCACTGGCTGAAGAGGGGGTTTGGATCTGCGGAAATCTATGATCATTTCCTTTGTCTTTGAGGCGTTGAGTAGCAGGCAGTTTTTGTGACTCCAGTCACTGAAGGCACTTATCAGATCTCTGTATTCAGCTTCATGTCCATTTCTGATACATGCCACGATAGCAATGTCATCAGAGTATTTCTGAATGTGGCAGGACTCAGTGCTGTATTTGAAGTCAGATGTATACAGAGTGAACAGGAATGGAGCCAGGACTGTTCCTTGTGGAGCCCCAGTACTACTCATTAATGTCCCAGAAACACAGTTCCCCAGCCTGACAAACTGTGGCCTTCCTGTCAGGTAATCTGTAATCCATGAAACACAGGAACCATCTTTGAGGATGGTGGGTTGGATGGAGTTGAATGCATTTGAAAAATCAAAGAACATGATTCTCACATAAACTCCAGGTTCCTCCAGATGAGACAGGGCGTGGTGAAGCATGAAGAGGATGGCATCGTCCACTCCAATGTGTTCTTTGTATGCAAACTGCAAGGAATCGAGTTTGTCTTTGACCTCAAGCCTCAGGAGACGTAAAACCAGCCACTCCAGAGTTTTCATGATGTGTGAGGTCAGAGCAATAGGTCAGCGTCAGTTCTGAAATGTGGAAATGGTCTTCACTCTTGTTCATACTTTACACAACTTAGAGTACCTCGCTTGCGCAACTGCATTCAGTTTAGACTTGTGATAGAAATGTTCCTCAGTAAAACCGGAGGAAGACTGTTCTGATAGCTTTAATGGGAAAGTAAACAGGGTGCTCATTTAGAGATGATGCCAAGAGGTTGAGATGCTGTCAGATGAACAGAAAGGAGCACATGTCGGAAAGGGCTTTAGTCTGTCTGCCCAACACTGTGAGCCAGACTGGAACTCTGTTGGTTACTGTGAACATTGCGGTGGTCTTCTATGATTGTGATGCTGATAATGTGCTCTCCCTGTGATGTTTTATAAGACAGATATGGTAATGAGCCATTCTGTCCAGTATAAAGCCCTGTAGGTCAGAGGCCTCCTGGACTGTAGCTGTATAAAGGGTTGAGTAGGGAATGAGTGAAATATTTAGTCTTCATACCCATATCATAGGCTCATCATGTTCTCCTGCTGGATGTGAGTCAACCAATTGAAAGCCATTGTCTTGAGTTCTCTTAGGAATTCCTTATTTTGCTGTAATAGACTGACACAGTGTCTGGCTTTTACATTTCTCAATAAACAAAAGGTTAAGGGTCACATTTCACTGATAATACAAACTCACAGCAAATGATTTCTCTCTAACAATAAAGCATCATAATTTACAAAGAATTCATCCAAAATTGCACGTTGCTTACATAAAAGGGTAGTTTTCTACACTTGAGACGTTTGCATTCTTACCTATCAGTGAGGCATGTGATCAGAATGATGCTAGGTCAGCCAAACATACGAGGCATCCCCTTCCACATGAGGAACAATGACTCCAGCAGATCTTATGTGCTTCACTGAGCCCTGATCTCAACATCATGGAGTCAGTCTGGGAATACATAAAGATCATGAAGACAGTGATAACTGTCAAGAGCTTGGAAGAAACTGCATATTGACATAGGTGCTGGTTTTGGATGTTGATTTGATTGAGATTTTTTGGTTGGGCATTTTACCACCCTTTGGAGGAAGTTTATTGATCAGTAACTATTGGCAAGGCTTTTACTTTTGAAAGCGTCCTCACAATGCTTTAAGTATTTGATAATAAGAAATATGAAAACTAGAAAAGGACTCAGAGAGTGCAGCACTCTGCCAAGGCTGTTCATTTCCCTGTATGGCATTGTCAGAAATGCAGCATTTTATTATTATTATTATTATTGTTGCTGATTAGAATTGACGGCACTATAGAATGTGGCCATTTAATATAGATGTACCCACAAACAAAATGTCCTTACGCCGAGCACAGGCGTGTGTTATGCATGTGTACATTATGTACGGATACTGAATCGCGTGACCTAAATATGTAGCGGGCAGCAGGGATTGATGGGACTCGGAAACACCCCCACAATTTAATCAGTTTTTCCTTGTATCATTTCCAACAGATAAGTCCGATTTGTAGTAGGATCGGAGTCATGTGATCGTAAAATAGTGTTCACTTGTTGTCATGGTTACAGTGACGCCATGCCGCTCTCGTAATGATACAGAAATCTTTATCAAGTCCGTGGATCCAGACTATAAGCCAAAATGTAATCACTTGGTCCTTGTGTCATTTCAGACCTCCACTGAAAATTTCATCCAAATCCATTTGTCTGTTTGTGATTAATGTTGCTAACAGACAAACCAATTGTAGTGACTATAAATCACACAGAAACACTTGTGAATGAACCTATTTAAAGTCCATGTGAAGCAAAAAAAATCATCTGTTCTGAGTGTCTCACACCACATTAAACTGTTTTTAACCACTCAGCCACACTTGAATGGTTAGAAAGAGTTCTCAAGTACATATTATGAAATTCAGTATTTTCTGCACTGAAATGCTGACTTGAGTTCAAAGAGGATGCTTACAGACAGCTTTCACAGCAACCCAAATACCTTACCTGAACCATACTAACCGTTTTAACAAAGCAGGTTGAATGTGAAATCGCCAACGATCGATAATGGAATATTGTTGTCACTCCTGCCAAAATCATCTGGTATCAAGGAACAAGTTTTTCCTCTTCACGGACTGGAAAAGGATGGCATAGCTGCCTGCAGAGTAACGATGGATGGCAAATGGCAGAGTAACAAATGGATGGCATTTCTTGTCAAGTCAGGTCTTGTTGTGGCGTGCTGCTGCATGGGCTGAGCAGTCGAATATTCAGAATGTTGAGGTCTGGCAAGTCAGACCTATCTTCACAGTGCTGCGTCAGTGCTGGAGAATGGTCTGGCAGCACTTTTTTTTTAATCATGCAAGCAGGAAAATATGCTCTGGCTTGTTTGTATTTCTTTAAACCAACCCCAGTCGTAATGGTTATAGATCAACTGTGCCACAGTGGAATGACATGTTACTGTAAGATATCCTCTACAGTTCAAAAGTTTGAGGTCACTTAGAAATTTTCTTATTATTGAATAAAAATGAAAATAACATTAAATGAATTATAAACCTAGTCTAGACATTGTTAATGTGGTAAATGACTATTGTAGCTGAAAACAGCAGATTTTTAGTGGAATATCTCCATAGGGGTACAGAGGAACATTTCCAGCAACCATCACTCCTGTGTTCTAATGCTACATTGTGTTAGCTAATGGTGCTGAAAGGCTCATTGATGATTAGAAAACCCTTGTGCATTTATGTTATCACATGAATAAAAGTGTGAGTTTTCATTTAAAACATGAAGTTGTCTGAGTGACTCCAAATTTTTGAACAGTAGCCTACATCTAGTGAGTCCAGCTAAACCTACAGAGATGACAATAACAGAAGACAGGGCAGCCAGTCATCCTCCTTGTCATCACTGTTGAATTTAGTTGAAATGACGTCAGGTACAGCATGAGTTGTGCTATGTGTGTTGACCAGCCTGGCTTAGAGTTAGCAGATAGTCTTCTTATGCCTTCAGTCCTGTGCAGGGTGTTAGTATGTGATCTGGGTCAGGCAAGGCTACGTATTGCACTGAAGGTGCTTCATTAGACCTAATCCAAGGCCAGTATATCCTGGATGCCAAATCCTTTCAATTACTGAGCCACGGAAAGGCCAGAACATGCTATTATCGTGTGACTGGCCTGTGTTCAGTCTGATTCTCATGACATATACTATTACATTTGTTTACAATACACTATTTTCCTCATTTTACAGCATTATTACAAACTGTCTGGTTCTTACAGTACATTTTTTTGATATCACTTTGTTCAGATTCTTAAATAGCATAACAGGAGTGCCATGTAATGAAGCATTACAGGTCCTGAAGTAGATTTGCAAAACAGAAACAGGAAGTTGATTGATCAATGAGTCAACTGAAATTTAAAAAAAAAACGGCATTAAAAAGAGGATGCACCATTAACCATTAACTGCTCAGAACTAGAAGAGGCAGACCATTTTTGACATCAGCTGCTGAAATATGGTGAAAGAAAACTGCTCTCTCCTTTACCGACTGCAGCCATGCCTCCTGGAGGAAGGTTGGCCTCCCTGATACAGCGGCCTCTCCAGCATGCAGCCAGGATGGCCTCCCTGTGGCTGAGGGAGCCGTTGGTGTAGCCGCATGCTAACTCTCCCACCGAGTGTCCGACGATGCCATCAGGCTGGAAATGTTCCTCTGTACCCCTATGTAGATATTCCAGTAAAAATCAGCTGTTTCCAGCTAGACTAGTCATTTACCACATTAACAATGTCTAGATTGGATTTCTGATTCATTTAATGTTATTTTCACTGGAAAAAATGCCTTTCTTTCAAAAAAATAAGGACATTTCTGAGTGACAGCAAACTTTTGAACAGTAGTGGATGTCTTGTTAAATTCCCCACCTTAGTGAAACTCTACTCTGCTGTGTATCGGCTCACTGACACGTACTCTGATGTACTGACTTAACCAATCAGAGCTCATAGTAATCTGACCACGCAAGCTGCTGCTTCTACATTACAATGGCATCATATAGACTGAATTCTTTCCTTATATGCGTGTGTTAGTCTGAAGGGACCATATGCATGCTGGCTCAGTGGGCTGAGCATCTCTAAAATGTGAATTATATATAATGAAGGAAGGAGTCCAAGGGCAGACAGACTTTTTCTACACTGAGGTGATGACATGCTTTTATTCAGAGGACTGCTAGCTCACCAGCTAATGCGCCTCGACCTGCTGACACAAAAAGGCCTGACCTAGAAAAACGGAACAAAGAACAAGACAGACATGCGACTACACTGTAAAACATGGATGTGCTCTTGGACACAGAACAGTGTATCAGCAGACAGTCTGCTGTAAGTGCTCTGTCATGCGTGCCCAAAAGGACTCATTCCCAAACCTGTCAGTCAAAAATTACATATGCTTCAATACAGGAACATGTTAGATGTTAGAACTGCCACTGAAGCCTTTTTGATATTTTACATCTCATGCTTAGTTGTAACTTAGAATTTCAAAGCATTCAATAATTCTACACATTTCTTTTCCTTTGGGCCACTAATATTTGTGCAATATATCACCGATTGTTGCACTGATTAGATGTGACTACTGCTTGCACTGCTGATCCAGCTGTAAGTAATGCCAGCTGAATAGAAGCGATTAATAGTTGCTTTTATTCAAACAGGTTTAATAATTCAGTGTTAGATCCATCCTTTGTATAGTTGGGTTAACATATAATTGTGAGACTTTTTATAACATAGTTCCTCGGTATCATGGTTGACATTTTTGCTGTTTTCAGGTCTAAAATCAAAATGGCCGCCTATAACCAAACACCACATGGCATTTTTAGGGAAAGATTCTTCTAAAATCAAATCAAAGAAACTAGAAGATATTCACATTTAAGAAAAGAATTTACACTTTTTTTTAACAAATTTCTCAAACTAATAAATCTATTCTAAAAGTTTTGGCAATTATATATATGCATTTCTAAATAGAGCAGAATAGAGCTGAAGACTTGCCTGGTGCTTGACTGGATCACCTGATATAACATCGATCACATTTATCATGTGTTTAAAATCTGTTGCTGCTGTTTGGTCACACCCTCTCCGTCTGTGTTCACAGTGATTCAGCATGGATGAGATAGTCATAGCTGGGATATCGGGCCGTCTGCCGGAGTCCAGTAACCTGGAGGAATTTTGGGAGAACCTCATCAATGGTGTGGACATGGTGACAGAAGACAACCGGCGGTGGACACCAGGTGAAACCTCACATACAGCTGTATCTGATGCTCTGTGCTAGTTACAGTCATTGAGGATGGAAATGCCGGCTTTGTACTGGCGTATTTCCGTGCTATCCGTACAACGACACAAACATTGGCAGCTCCAGGATGATTTTGATGTTGAACTTCAGCGACATGACATTTCTATACGTTATGGAAGGAGCCATTAAAACTGCTTTTCTCATCCTCAGAGACTGTTTGGTCTAGCTTGCTGTTTACAGCTGAATACATATATATTTGAATATATAGTTAATGTAAATTATATAGAATCACATTCCATCTCATTACCATAAGCAAGTAAAGCTAATTTTGCACACTGTTTTTCCTATCCACATATTGGGAAAAACAATTATTTGCTCCACTTAAAAGCAATGCCGTGTTCAAGTTTGTATGTTTGTTTTTCTTATCATAAGTAATGCTAGTGGTTCTAGTGGGCAAACATGGATGTCAACAAGGCAGGTTTCTAAATGTTTAAACATTGTTTTTTTGTCGATAACTTAAGCTGAAAGAATCACATTCTTGTGTACAAAGACAAACATATCGGATTGACATGAACTGGGACAGTGTTTACACAAAGAATGTGAACTTTTTAACTTAGTACATGGACTACCTATCCACCCTGAGGGGTAACTGTCAGTCTGAACAGACACACAGAGCTGTTTTATTGACTATCGCTGCATTTAGCCTGGTTCTGTCCAAAGCTCAACAGTGTCCAGCAGTCAACTCACTGTAACAATGCTGCAAATTTATTGTCATCAGTGTGGCCTTTTCTTTTAAATTACAGAAACACATCAGCAATATTAAAAAAAAAAAACATTTTGGTCTGAGGACTGTCTTTATTCCTAGATTTAAAACAAAGTATTATCTCAGTTTGTCCACTACTCCTGCACAGCATCCTTGTGTGTGTTGCCACAGTAACTCTTTGTGTAGTTACTCATATGGTTCAGAGGAAGTTGTGAGGACATTTTATTGCTTTCACTGATAAGATTAAAGTCATTTTCTCCATAGGTGGTAACTCTTTGCTCCCTGTTATCTATTTGATATCATAGCGGATAAAATTATGATGACATTTATGATGTCCATGATTTAGTTCGGGCTACACAGTGGAGTGGTGGTTAGCACTTTTGCCTTGCAGCTCAAAGATCCCCGGTTTGCGTCCTGGCCTTCCTGGGATCTTTCTGCATGGAGTTTGCATGTTCTTCCTGTGCATGCGTGGGTTTTCTGTGGGTTCTCCAGCTTCCTCCCACAGTCCAAAAACATGCTGAGGTTAATTGGTGATTCTAAATTGTCCGTAGGTGTGAATGTGAGTGTGATTGTTTGTCTCTATATGTATCCCTGATAGACTGGTGACCTGTCCAGGGTGTCCCCTGCCTTCACCCGAGTCAGCTGGGATAGGCTCCAGCCCCCCCCCCCACGACCCTAATGAGATTTAAGTAGTGCATAGATGATGGATGGATGATTTAGTTCATGATTCAGTTTCCACCTGTTAGGCTTCTGTCAGTGCAGGGGGTAAATGCAACCTCAGTTAGGTCTATATGAAAAATGCTTACCTATTGTTGTACCTGCTCATGATCAACCCTTTGAACGTCACACTTTTGACAGGGTCTGATCACGTTTCCATAGCGACTGTGCACTGTGCTGAACTTTTTCCTCGTTCATCGCTGTTTTGATCTGTGTGTGATACACACTCTGTACTAGTAATGAACACTCAGCCCTACCCTTTCCTTTCTGAGGAACTATTTTGAAAATAATGTTTTTCTGCTTTTTTTTTCCAAGGTCTGTTCGGTCTCCCAAAGAGGAACGGTAAACTGAAAGACATCAGCCACTTTGATGCAGCCTTCTTTGGAGTCCACCCCAAACAGGCCCACACCATGGACCCCCAGCTCCGCATCATGCTGGAGGTTACCTACGAGGCTATCTTAGATGGAGGTGAGAAAGGAAATGTTTGTGGTAAAGTGGGACTCAGTTCTTTTCTATTTTCTTTTAGTATATTTAGAGTTTAATGTGGAATAAAAAGGCTCATTATCTGATATTGACGACCTGATGAAATACAGAGGGAGTGTTTAAAAATGAAATGTTGTGATGCAGGACTGAATCCGTCGGCGCTGCGTGGCAGTAAGACGGGCGTCTACATTGGTGTGAGTGGCTCGGAGGCAGGCGAGGCGTTCAGCAGAGATCCAGAAGAGCTTCTGGGCTACAGCATGACGGGCTGCCAGCGTGCCATGTTGGCTAACAGACTCTCCTACTTCTTTGACTTCAACGGTATGTGCACACACAGTCACCTCTCACATATAAATTCTTTCTGTGGCTCTTGAGTTTCATGTTGCTGATAATGGCCTGGCAAAAATAGTCCAGTCTCTTCCTGGATTGTGTTATTGTTGTAATGGCCCCAGAGTTTATTCTGGCAGTACATCAAACCCAAAGCTTTTCTAGACTCATGTTGTGTTAGTACCGTCAAAGGGTAAGATAACTTTTTAAAAATACTACCTGCTGAGCTATTTTATGACTTTTTGATGTGTTGTGTTTTTGGTTGTCCCTCCAGCAGAAGAAGAGATAGTCACCATATTTCTCATTGTGTTGGATACTGAATTAGTTAAACGGTTGTTTAGAGCTTATGTATTTTGTTTCTAGAGCTGAATAAGTTCATTCTATTTTTCTCTATATAAACTGCAAACCTTTCTGTCGGCCTAACTTTGTGGTGTTTTTAAAATACATCATAGAAATGTCCTTATTTGTGGAGAACTAACTGAGAAGAAAGAAAACAACACACTGAATTTTTTAAAAATTATTTAACATTTTTTAATTTGTTTAGTTGATAAAGCACCTAAAAGATGTATACATAGACTCTCAGATATGCAGTACAATTTCTGAAGTAACTGGAGCCTGTTTGCATGTTTTCTATTTGTCTTGTAGTTTTTTATTCTTTGTTGCCTTTATTTTTTTACCTTGTCATGACTGTATGTATCTTACTGTTAAGCACTTGTCTTGCACTTTCAATGAAACAAAGAACTTGTTATTTGTGATTCTGTGGAGACTCAGTGGATGCTGAGTCAAAGCTGTAATGAGCTGCTGATCTGGAACCAGTGGTGCCTCCAAATGGCAATTTAATCTTTGTCTCAGAAGTGGAATCATTTGGTTTGGTTGACCCAATGCTGCATCCTCGGTTCTCTTAAGTAGGTGTTTCTGGGTCTCCTTTACTGCAGATGTGGTTTCTCGCTCTAACCCACCTTCCTCTCCTCTCCTTCCTGTCTCCAGGCCCCAGCACCGCCATAGACACAGCCTGCTCATCCAGCTTGCTGGCTTTTGAAAATGCCTTCCATGCCATTCGTCAGGGCCACTGTGATGCTGCTGTGGTTGGGGGAGTTAATTTGCTGCTCAAGCCAAACACCTCGGTGCAATTCATGAAACTGGGCATGCTCAGTCCAGAGGGCACCTGCAAGTCCTTTGACTCATCAGGTAAAAGAGAGTCAGGGGACCGTAGCTGCATCTCTTTCACATTGGCCGTCATCTCATCTCATTTAGGCATATGGAGCCTTTGGCATGTTTTCACATTCCTGGCTTTACAACAAGTATATTGATCTTTTTCAGTATAGTGTAGTGAAGTTAAAACTATATTCAATTAAATTTATAATCAAGGTCATTGCATCACATCCTGTTGGCAGTACTGCACACTGACTGACTGGGTGAGGAGATGATTTTTAGCATTTTGTTACTGAGGAATAAATCAGTACCAGTTAGGTGTATAATTACTCCACCAAGGAACGTGGTTTTGGATGAAATTTCCAGGGAAGGTCAGAAATGAGACTAGGACCAATTGATTAGATTTTGGCAGTGATGCGGCTTATAGTCTGGATCCACAGATTTGTTTAAGATTTCTGTAGCATTGCGAGATAGCGGCACTGCATCACTGTAACTATGACAACAAATGAACATTATGTTAGCTGTCTGCTGATGATCGCATGATTGTGATCCTACTACAGATACACCACTGTGGACCACGAATTGTTTAAAGATTTCATCCATCAGAAATCCTACAATGACTGAGCAGCGTTGGTGGAGAACTGTGCTCTCTGAGTGCTTTTCTTGTTTGTTTTTTTTAATTGTCAGTTTCAGTCTTTCACATCAGCCAATCTTTAATTGTAAAGTTTGTCTCTCCATCATCTCTATATGCTTAAAGTATAAAGTCATAATGATTTAACTATACATTATGTATTGTTGCACTCTGTGTATAAATGTGCAGTTAGCAATGTGAACTTTGCTGTTTTTGTCAGGCAATGGATACTGCCGTTCTGAAGCAGCAGTAGCAGTGCTGCTGGTCAAGCGATCGCTGGCTAAAAGGATCTATGCAACAGTGATCAATGCAGGCAGCAACACAGATGGATACAAAGAACAAGGTGAGGCCTGCAAGCTCTAAATTCATGCTGTGATGTATATATGAGCACTGCATTCTGAAAAACAGTCAAGTAAAAGATGACCACTTGTGATGTTTTGGATTCATTAATTAATTAAAATGTTTAAACGGTTTAGAATTGTTATTTTTGTGGTTTGTTTCAGGGCTTGGCATTATATTTGGTGATGTTGCACACAACCAAATACAAGATATTGATAGTAGAAAGAACCTCACAAACTATGTTGAGTTTAACACTTTCTTTAAACATCGATTTATTGAGTTATATTTCTCACAAAGCATATAAATTTAGTGGATGTGTGTGTGCGAGTAAAGCAGCAGTTGTGGTTTTGTGCACCTTACTTATCGCCACTTATTTCTCTTGGTTTTCTCAGGCGTAACATTTCCATCAGGTGAGATGCAGCAGAGGCTGGTTCGAACTCTTTATGAGGAGGCGAATATAACTCCTGAGCAGGTGGAGTACATCGAAGCCCACGGCACCGGAACGAAGGTCAGGAACACAGCAATCACCTGTAACTCATTTTTAGTGCTGGGATTTACATCACAAAGCATGTGCTTGATAAGGCAGAAAATAGGCAACAAAAAAACATTTTCTTTCTGAAAATGTCACTTTCACACCCACACCTAAGGTCTCTCACCGGGAGTATATCATGTCTGAAGTATCTCTGCTCTTTACATGCAGGTCGGGGACCCACAGGAGGTGAATGGTATTGTTAGTGTGTTCTGTCACTCAAAGCAAGAGCCTTTGCTTCTTGGCTCCACCAAGTCCAACATGGGCCATCCAGAACCGGCCTCTGGTCTGGCTGCAATGGCAAAGGTGAGAGTACTTCCTTTTTTTTCCCCCATGTCTGCAGTCAGAGTGTTCTTACTTTTTCTGAACATGTGAGACTCCTGCTGTCATCCTTCTGGCTACACCCCACTGTCTTTTGATATTTGTTACTGTGTCTTTGTAGTGTTTGCCCAAAATATTGTATGATAGGGATTAAATGCAGATTTTTATATGCTCTCTCCTGGAAGATATCCATGCTGTTGCATTCAGTTAACACTAAAAGTTGCAGCAGTAGTTGGGTAGTTGATGGGGAAAAAAGAAACCAGGCAATAACTAGTAACTAAGCATGACGTGTCACATTAAGCAAAGAGAAAAGTTGAAGGCAGTCTCAAACCAAACTCTTGGATAGACAAAATTTCCCCTCTCTATTACTGAAGAAGAAAATACCAGAGTTTTGTGAATCTGGTGTGGAGTTCAGCTACAAGCAGCAATGAGAGGTGAAGCAGTTCTGTAGGTCACAGTCATGATGCCTACTTGATCTGATCGTGTTCAAAGCACGGCATCTACTCCCAAGTTTTAGAACTCTAAAACTGAGACTTTTGGGAATACTGCTGACCCAGTTTTATGTTGACAATGCAGCTTCAGGGTTGCATTTGCTCTCTAGATGAACAGAAACAGAGATTTTTGAAAGTAATGATGCAACCCAATGTTCGCTTTCCGATTTCGTTCAAACTGCCAGAAGAGAAAATTTTTAAAAAATCACCCAACAAGAAAAGAATTAAAAAAGCAAACTACTTTAATTATTTAGTTAGTAATTTCTTTTTAAGTTATTGCTTAAATTCGTGACAGTTCTTTTCATCTGTCATGCAGGTGTTGCTCTCCTTGGAGCGAGGAGTCTGGGCTCCCAACCTGCACTTCAACAGTCCAAACACTGACATTCCCGCCCTCACCAACGGTCAAGTTCAAGTCGTTGACAAGCCTATTCCCATCCGAGGAGGCATTGTAGGGATCAACTCCTTCGGATTTGGAGGTTCAAATGTTCATGTCATCCTTCGTCCGACTGAGAAACGAACTGGATCCACTTCACCCCGGACGGTTCCCAGAGTGCTTCAGGCCTGTGGCCGCACTGAGGCTGCAGTGAACACCGTGCTGCAGAAAGGGAAGGAACACGCTGCAGATGAAAGCTTCCTGTCTTTGCTGAACGAAGTGTCAGGAGTCCCTACTACCAGCATGCCCTACCGAGGCTACACTCTGATTGGCTGTGAGAGTGACATCACGGAGGTGCAGCAGGTGCAGGCGGCTGGTAGTAGGCCGCTGTGGTACGTCTGTTCAGGTGAGTGATCACACACACAAACAGACATGGCAGAGACCGATATCTCAGAATATGGATAAATAAAACTAACGCTATTTACATGGATAAAAACCTTCAGTAAGTTGTAAAGCATTTTTCTCATTCTCATGAAATTTAGGTAAAGACCGTGATCTGTTCTAAAAGTTATAGATGTACAGTGATCCCTCGTCTGTCACAGGGGTTACGTTCCAGAGACCCTCACGATAGACGAACACCCGCAAAGTAGAAACCATATTTTATATTATTGTTTGTATATGTTAAGGCTTTATAAACCCTCGACGCACACTGCACAACACCACAGTGCAACACCATGTGCAGCGATCAGACGTCTATGTGAAATGGACAAGGCCAGATACTGAATGCTGCTACACACAGGAGACAGAGGAGACTGATGCTGCGGTCACTGAGCCAATCAGAGCCCAGCACTGTACACTACGCATTTTATTTCGATTAGATATTGTTTTAACATGTTTTAATTATTGCTTTTTAATATATTTTTCCTATTTTTAGGCTAGAAAATGCTTATTTTACTGCAAAAATAATTAAATAATGTAGCGATCACTATGACTGTTGTTTTAAAATGCTGTTGGGGGTTTAAATGTCATTATTATGGTTTATGTTATTGTTATAGTGTTACTAGTGTTTGTGTTTTATTGTGTTTTTGTGGTTTAGTCAGCCTAGTTAGTTTGGCTAAGTGTTGCGTTGTCAGGACCGTGACACTGAAGTGAAGTGTGTTTGATGACTTCCTGCCACATTTTCTAAGTGTTACTCTCTGTGTGTGTCAAAATAAAAGCATCTGTCAGTTGCTGAGTGCATTAAAGGTAGATATCCCTTGTTCAGCACCACTCTTCAAGCAGCTCACCACAATAATAAATGTGTAAAAATACTTGTATACACTGCAAAATCCTGCGATATAGCGAAAAATCCACGATACCAAATGCAATTTAAAAATCCGCAATGCAGTGAGACTGGGAAAAATGAACCGTGATTTGGTGAAGGACCACTGTCGATGCTTTTGCATAGCCAGCTGCTAACTGTAGGCTGCAGCAGTTGTAGCTAATGGTCGATAACCACTGATGTGACTGTATTCTAATTTCAATAGCATTATATTTTTAGGGTGGAGTATGGCTCTAGTACCTCTGTGCCATAATGTCTGAGTCTCCTTTCCATAGACTGAAACATTCAACTAAACTTGGACTGTTCATACATTCAGCTCCTCTCAGTCACCGATGTGCTGCTGGATAAAGAAGGTTTATTGTGTTTACAGGTATGGGAACACAGTGGGCAGGGATGGGCCGCAGTCTCATGCAGCTGCCAGACTTCAAAGAGTCCATCCTACGGTCGGACGCAGCGCTGAAGGACACCGGCCTGGTTGTGTCTCGTCTGCTCATGGACGCTGATGATGCCACCTTTGAAGACACTGTTCATGCCTTTGTTGGCCTCGCTGCCATACAGGTAGGGTGGAAACATCATGTCCATTGCAAATTGATGTAATTTTTGTATGGACTGTGAGATAGAACTGTGCTGTTTGTGCTGCTCTAAATAACACTCTGGTAATCTATTTGTAAAATCTCTATATAATCTTAATTACCCACACTTTTCACATTTTCATTTGACATTTAAATGAGAACACTAGCCAGCCAGCTAGCTAACATTATCTGGTTGGGAATTCATACTAATATTTTAGAATTATATGCGTATTGTAGCCTTAATTAGATAAACCATATTCGTTCACTGAAACCACTAGACAATCACCTCTGGATTCTACCTATTGATGGCCTTCTTCACATTTTAAGCACTGTGTCGATCACATTTAGGACAGGGACACACATCGTAGTTTTTTGTAGCATTTGTTGATGTTAAAAATAATAGGACAGAGATCGCAGTACTCTGCCAAAGTCGTATGATTTCCAATGGATGAAATGGGATCGCAATCATGTGACCGTCATCAGGCAGCTGATGTACTGTTCACTTGTTGTCATAGTTACAGTGACACTGTGCCGTTATCTCACAATGATACAGAAATCTTTAACAAATCTGTGGATCCAGTTTATAAGCCGCATCACTGCCAAAATGGAATCACTTGGTCCTTGTGTCGTTTGTGACCTTCCCTCAAAATGTTATCTAAATCCGTTTGTTGGTTTTTGAGTAATGTTGCGAACAGACAGACAAACAGACAGATAAACCAACGCCTTTCGTTGCGTAATCACCTATGTGTCTGCATCATCTGCATTCCTTGGCAGAGTAATTTTAAGAATGTGTATGGCTTCCTTGTGTGTGAAATTATTTTCTCGAAAGGACTTTTTTAGTGGGAGCACTTTTTTAGTTTTTGGTAGTAACCTGTGATTCACTGACACTAAGCTGTGAGTCCCATCTTGTTCTTGCTCTTTCACATTGTTATTGTTAGCAAGTTCTGTTTTATCCAGTAAAATTTAGTGTTGCTAGATCGTTTAGAAATCAAACAAGATGTTTTGTTTCGACTTCTGTCTTTTGGTGTTACGTGACACAGCTGCTTCTTCTTTCTTTGTTTTGACTCATTTAGATGTTAGAGAAGGTGAGGTCTGACTTTCATTTTAAACCCATGTTTGTTCTGTGCTTTCCCTCTTTACAGATCGCTCAGATTGATCTGCTCACTAAGCTGGGCCTGCAGCCTGATGGCATCGTCGGACACTCGGTGGGAGAGTTAGCATGTGGCTACGCTGACGGCTCCCTCAGCCACAGGGAGGCCATCCTGGCTGCCTACTGGAGAGGCCGCTGCATCAAGGAGGCCAACCTTCCTCCAGGAGGCATGGCTGCAGTCGGTAAGGGAGAGAGCAGTTTTCTTTCACCATATTTCAGCAGCTGATGTCATTAAGTAAGCACACTGTCCAGAGTTAAGAAACATTATGAGATGTGCCTGTTTCTCTTGAAAACTTTCCATCTCCAACTCCAAGCTCTTTGTATGCCCACCATCCAGACTGGATGAGAAAGATTTTTACCTGAAGTGGTGTAAAAAGAAAACAACGAGCTAAGATTTTATACACTGACATTTTCAAAAGCCTGACTGTTTAAAATGGATCGATTACACCACCTACAAAACATCAGAGTTGAAGCCCTCACAAAAGGGTCCACATAGATACAAAAAAATGGGGATCATGTCAAGGCTTACAACACAAAGCCTCTCACACTCAACTGCAAGTCATCCATTTTGAATTATTTGTGTATTCTGGCGGTATTTTTGCTACTTCAGCTGTCAAGGTGTAATAAACTCCTGCAGAATAAACCACAGCAACTTCAGATATGTCTGTCAGTCCTATAGATAGATACTTTATCAACAGCTTACATTTAACAACAAAAATAACGAAAAGACAAAACAGGCAGGTTAGTAACATTAAAGGTTAGTATATACTCAAAGAAAACTTGCTGTCCAATATTGTAAACGAAGCACTTCTAGTTTTAAAAATCAAAAGAAATGCTAATTGTATTAAGTCAATAAACAGTATTTACACCTTTCAAGGCACAGTAATTTTAAGTGATTTAAGTGGTTTGAAGTGTTTTTGATAGGCAGTACCAACCCTAACTCTGACCACTCAGTGATGAGTCGTATAGTCTGATGGCCAGGGAGACCAAATAGTTCTTTATGGTGCAAAAGTTTTCACTGAAATTTCAATAGTGTGTTCTACACCTGATATACAGCACCATGATGTGTAAATATGGGGTTCCTCTAACACCACATTTGTGAGATTTGTTTCCCTTTTTTTGTAACATCTGATAAGTTTTCATGTGCGAAAAACAGCCTTGTCTACAAGTTTGCTCTAGTGTGTATGAAGGTGTGGGGGCCTGATCATCATTTATCTGTCATATCTTACCTCTGTGCTTGTCTGTGTGGCAGGGTTGACCTGGGCGGAGTGCCAGGCCCAGTGTCCTCAGGGAGTGGTTCCAGCCTGCCATAATGCCGAGGACACAGTCACCATCTCTGGTCCTCAGGTCAAACACCTTAATAATTGCCTTTTGTCTTTGAATATATTTTTAGAATATAGAGAACCTGAATTTTATGAAGCCTGACAAGAGCTGAACAGTCTAGTGGTAGTAAGAGTGAGTAGTAAGTGTCAGTTTTCATTTTCATAGACCTATGCTAGTATATTTATTTGCAACTTGTGTAATAAAAATTGCAAAGTTAAACTTTTGATGGCAATGAGCATAGGTTTTGATGTCAGGAGCAGGTTTTAATTTGATTTATTTAAATGTTATTTATTTAGTGCCAAATCATGACAAACACAGTTTAATTTTTTTGCATCAGCCACATTCTTTTTGCAGTTATTGGGACATCCTGATAATTAGGGACTCTAACACCCAGCTATATTTATCTATGAAATTAGATGAACTCAGCCAAATGTCAAGCATATGTCCTTTAACTCGCACATAAAACTCTCTGCCCTCTTTAATCTGCGCAACGTTTTCTCAGAATGAGCAACATCCTGTCTCAGAGTGATGCAACAACATGAGTCCATGCATAAAGTCCAATGAGGGAAAACATGGCCATGGTTAAAACTTCATCTGTAAAGAACCTCATGAGATCAGAATCCACTCAGTAGAGCTGTGACCCTTTGTCAGACTAGCCACAGCGCTAAGAAGAAACTCTGGGTTGTTCTTGCTTTCCTCTGTTAACGATGAGGAATAATAGCGATTCTGCCATTATTGAAGGATTTCTATATGTTAATAGATCTATAGAGTGTCTTTAGAATGTCAAGTCTTGTACACAGTGAAGCTGCAGTACTAAAAACACAATAAGTATCACGTGTGAGTAAATTTAATGTATTGATTTATGGCATTGAGGTCAGAATTACTGGAACATTTCCTCAATTTTCGTTAGAACATTGTCAGAGGAAGAGGTGTTAAGAAATGTTCATTTTAGTTTCTTTTCCATTTGTCAGAACTAGATCAAGAGTGGCATTCTGAGAAAAGCCAGTTGAGTCTAATCATGAATAAGATTCCGGATTCTAAATGAATGTGTAAACCACCCACTGTAATTACTTTATCCATTCTAAGCACCAGCAGAGATACAACTTCTGGAAATTGTTATTGTTTAGGTCAAGGGTTCAAATGTTTCCAGTGCTTTTTGTGTGAATATGAAAAATAGATTAAAGCACATTGTGGACGTTTTCACCCAGCTAGTCAAACTGACCAGCACATTGCTGAGACCCTCCTTTTTAGACTGAGATTTGAACTTTTTTATGTGACCGAGGACAACAGGAAGAGAGAAAGTAAGAAATACTGGGTCGCAGTAACAGTATAAGGGATCCCAGGATGCTTCAAATGATGTGAAACCAGTGTGGGACCGTGAAGGCAATAGGAACTTCACTGACTTTTAGCCATTTAGTTTTGTCCTGGTGCAGGGTGATGAGTTCTGACAGATGTGGTGTGTTTGATTCTTCAGGAAGCAGTCCGTACATTTGTGTCGGAGCTGAAAGAGCAGGGAGTGTTTGCAAAGGAGGTGCGTAGTGCTGGCGTTGCTTTTCACTCCTACTACATGGCTTCCATCGGTCCAGCCCTGCTGGATGCTCTAAAGAAGGTACGTAGCTCTGCTGGGTGTCAGTAGGATGCAGTAGTGGAGCTGTTAGAGCCTCAGCTGCTGGGAAATACATAGTGATGTATGAAATCAACTTGTGTGTGTGTGTGTGTGTGTGTGTGTGTGTGTGTGTGTGTGTGTGTGTGTGTGTGTGTGTGTGTGTGTGTGTGTGTGTGTGTGTGTGTGTGTGTGTGTGTGTGTGTGTGTGTGTGTGTGTGTGTGTGTGTGTGTGTGTGTGTGTGTGTGTGTGTGTGTGTGTGTGTGTGTGTGTGTGTGTGTGTGTGTGTGTGTGTGTGTGTGTGTGTGTGTATGTGTATGTGTATGTGTATGTGTATGTGTATGTGTATGTGTATGTGTATGTGTATGTGTGTGTGTGTGTGTGTGTGTGTGTGTGTGTGTGTGTGTGTGTGTGTGCACGCACGCGCGCGTGCGTGCGTGCGCGCGCGCAAGGGATCTCTGAGCTTGCATTGTGATAAAGGGGATCTTTTTAAACTTGGGAAAAAGAGAAAACATACACTTGATGACAAATAACAATACAGGACACTTTTGAGGCCCTGTAATTGGAATGGATCTGCTTTAAATCCTTTAATGAGGATCAATTAGAGGGGAAGCCTGGTGCCAGCAGCCATGACAATTCCAGCTCCAATAGTGTATCTTAAAGTTGCTGCAGTTAAAAAGCTCGTAGTTGGATCTTGGGCTCGAGCTGACGGTCCGCCACGAGGCGAGCTACCGTCTGTCCCAGCCCCTGCCTCTTGGCGCCCCCTCGATGCTCTTCGCGGAGTGTCCTGCGGGGTCCGAAGCGTTTACTTTGGAAAAAATTAGAGTGTTCAAAGCGGGCCTGAATACCGCAGCAATTATGGAATAGGACTCTGGTTCTATTTTGTGTTTATGTTTTCTTTTTTCCCTACATTTTTTCAAGTTTAAAAAGATCCCCTTTATCTTAATGCAAGCTGATAGTAGTTTAGTAGTTAACTGCTAAACACTTTTTTCTGTCCTGTTAGTACAGCATCATGAATGTTGTGGCTACTTTGCATCTACAACATTTGTCTTTCTTCACTACAGTCACTGTGCTGTCAGATTACTTGTATTATTATAACTGTAGAAGTGACGTTTTTAAAAAAAAAAAAATGCAGATCAGTTGTTGAATATCCATCCATCCCTCATCTATACATCGCTTAATCCTCATTAGGGTTGGAGTCTATCTCAGCTGACTTAGGGTGAAGACAGGAGACACTCTGGACAGATCACCAGTCTATCACAGGGCTGCATATAGAGACAAACAATCACACTCACATTCACACCTATGGACAGTTTAGACTGATCAAGTAACCTCAGCATGTTTTTGGACTGTGGGATGAAGCCAGAGAACCTGGCGAAAACCCACACATGCACAGAGAGAACAGGCAAACTCTATGCAGAAAGATCCTGGGAAAGCAACCAGTGGTCTTCCAGCTGCAAGGCCACAGTGCTAACCAGCAAACCACTGTGTGCTGAGTATGTATTTGAATATAAGGAAATAATATGAACTGTCATTTTGTGGTCAGGTGATCAAAGAGCCGCGGCAGCGTTCGTCTCGGTGGGTGAGCACCAGCATCCCTCAGTCTGAATGGGACTCCCCTCTGGCTTCGTACAGCTCGGCTGACTATCATGTCAACAACCTGGTGAGCCCTGTGCTGTTCCAGGAGGGCCTCAGTCTGGTGCCTGACAATGCTGTGGTGGTGGAAATAGCACCTCATGCTCTACTGCAGGTATGTTCATGGATGGTCAGATAAATTGTCAACTAAATTGGCAGTGTGTGCTAGACTTTTCATAGGTATCATAACTGTTGATGGCCTTAAGACAACTGCTCTAAAATAGCAGGCTGTTACCTTCTCATTTTTACAGCTGTGAGACAGCCATCAGAACCTTATTAGGTGTCCTGGAGTCTCTCCTAGGAATCATGCTCAACGTTAAATTCGGACTAAAGAGCGCGATGCTGCTTGACAACATTTCTGATGCTGTACTGTCATCTGAAACTGAAGGTTGATAGATAGCCGAAACCAATTATATTTGCTTGAAATCTATTCATAGTAGGCTGTCAGCATTCCTGCAAACTAGTACTCTGCTCAATCAGGTTGATCCTGTTGATACAAAGAGCTTCTTTTGCTGAATTGCCATCCACTTCCAAGGCTGTTTCCTATCAAAAGTGACAGAGGAGTATGCATTTTTCTTATGTTATTTTGCACATCCATGAAAGATAACGTGCTATACAGCAGCAGCAATGGACTAGTAATGACTTGGGCTGTAACCAACTCAAAATTTTTCTTTTGTGTATTATAATCACAAATTACAGTTTTATATTGCATCTGTATGTCAGCCATGTTACATTAATTAACACTGAGGTGTGGAGCCTTTCCACCAAAAACAAGGACTATATTAACCCTGCCAATTGACCTTTCAGTTACATTTCTTATACTTACATTTAGAGAAAAAAAATATTTCCGGAATGCAAGGAAGTACCTGAAAATGCACCACAACAATTTGAATGTATGCTATCTCATTTGAAACAAATAATGACAGAATGAATAAATAAATCCACAATTCTAATCAGTGCAGCTGTTTTAGCTTTGCTTCATGCTGTGAGATAGGAAAGGAATGAACATGTGCATTATCAGAGGAGTGTACAAATGATTGTTTGATATAGAAGTGGTTTGAAGGCTTCATTTTTGTGGAAAGAGTGTGTACTTTCCCGTCAAATATTAAGGTTTTGACTCAACAGTTTTTTTTTTAATACGCACATATAATCAGTGAACATCTCTCCTCAGACAGTGCACATATGGATCTGCAAAATGATGTCACCAAACAGTTTATAGATTGCCTAGATCTCTCTTGAATATCAGCAGAGATAACATAAATTCCTAAGTTAAGACAATTAGTAAAAATCAGTTACTCTGAGGCTAAAATTAGACGCAATATGGGACAAAAACGTCTCCATAGATGCTTGATAAATACACGTGCAGTATTTTTACACTCCTTAAATTTGTGTATTAAAAATTAAACTTGATTCTGCATGGCATAGGGTGACACCATGTTGGAAAATTCTTAGGAAAAGGTGCGATGGCTTTAAACCTTTCTACTCACTGTTAGGCCATTCATACTATCCATGCATGTTTTCTTCAAAGGCCATACTTAAGCGTAGCCTGAAGCACACGTGTTCCATCCTCCCCTTGATGAAGAGAGGCCACGCCAACAACCTTGAGTTCTTCCTCTCAAACATTGGCAAAGTCTATATGAATGGGTCAGTACATCACTCCTCATTTGTTTTCATTTAGTGACTTCATTACAGTGATGTCCGCTTCTCCTCTTGTGTCACTTTTGGAAGCAGTTGTTGATTCCTGTTATTTTTAAAATGCCCTTCTTTAGCATCAACGTGGATGGTAATGGCCTCTGCCCACCAGTGAGCTACCCTGTGCCGGTTGGTACCCCTCAGATCTCCCCCTTAGTGCAGTGGGACCATGCCCAGACATGGGATATCCCCAAGGCAGAAGACTTTTTATCTGGCTCAGGAGGGTCCAATTCTTCCACCATCTACAACATTGGTAAGAAATGTATGAATGAATAAAGGCAGTTCAGAAAAAGTTAAATCAGGTTTTCTAATTTAATTTGATAACTTGTTGAATTCTTGTTTGCCCACTACAGAAATAAACCCTGAATCTAACGACTACTATCTAACTGGACACTGCATCGATGGGCGTGTTCTCTACCCGGCGACGGGTTACCTGGTGCTGGCCTGGCGTACACTGATGAGAAGTCTGGGAGCTGTCATGGAAAGCACCCCTGTAACTTTTGAGGACGTGACCATCCACAGAGCTACCATCCTGCCAAAGACTGGTGAGAAGAGCAGCAGGGATAGATCTAGGGGTTTGGAGATCTTAATGGACTGATGAGCTTCCTTACTTCCTGGTCAGGATTCATGTTTTTTCCGTCTCTGACAGTCTTCTCTCTTCGTTTTGCTGTTCCTCCCAGGCTCTGTCCAGTTAGAGGTGAATCTCATGCCTGCCACCAACAAGTTTGAGGTTTCAGAGAATGGAAACCTGGCTGTCAGTGGTAGGTATCTTTTTCACAAACAGTGTTTTAAAGCGCAAACAAACTGATCCTGGACTGTTTGATTCCAGATATTTCCAAGAATTATGAATGTATAAATGGTTTATTTTTGTCACAATCTACAGTACAAAAATTGCATTGTGTGCATTCAGCTGACAAAGAATTATTATACATGCTGGCGGTAAACTTTTTTTTTCTCACAAAAAAGAAAAATTTAACAAGCTCTGTAACCGAAAAAGGAATCGGCTGAATAAATTGTTGAATACAGGTGGGAGACATTTATTCTTTACTCAGAATAGTATTTCTAACGTTTTTAAGTATACAATATCTAAAAATTTTAAGGTACAAGACTATAAATAGTTTATTAGTATTTTCACTAGAGGAAGCTTTATTTATTATTCTAGTAACTCTTTTCTGGAGTTTAACTGTAGGGTCTATATATATTCTGTATGTATTTCCCCAAATCTCAATGCAATATGACATATATGGCATTGTAAGTGAGAAAAATACAATATACAGACATTTCTTGTTCAAAAAAATCGCTTGTTTTGTAAATAATACCAGTAATTTTAGATAATTTCGACTCCATTTAGGATTAATTGAATTTCACAATTTGCCCTAATACCACCAAAAATCAGAATTTTTTTTTTTTTTCATTTAATGATAACTTACTGATATCAAACCCCTCCTTTAACCTGTTTTCTACTGTTGTCAGCAATATTTTAATGTCTGGTCCTGAACAAAATTAATTTGTATCATTCACAAATGTAATAAATTTCAACTTACTGAATACTGTACCAATATCATTTAAATAAAGTATAAATAACTTAGGTCCCAATACCAAACCTTGTGGAACACCACAAGTTACAGTCCCTGTTGAATATTCAATATTCATGTGCGTTTCTAGAGATTCAACCTGTCACAGAAATCATTGAGTTGATATTATCATTTGTAATAAAGCATGTTGTATTCATTTTGGAAAGAGGAGAAAATACAAGTATTCTCACTTATTTTTCTCACTTTTGATCTCCAACTTCTAATGACTCGCATGAGTCAAACCCCAGTAGACTGAGCCCCAACAATGAGTGTGCCAGTGACTCCCTTCAGTGTGTGGTGCACTCCATGAGCTGAAATGTCTGGAAAACTGCTCCACTTTTTTTTTTTATCATCCCATGAAAATTCTATGCAGTCTCCTTGAATTATTTTCTTCTGTTTTTCTTCCATGTGTGATTTTTAGGTAAAGTGAGCTTTCTGGAAGATGCAGCCCTTGATTCATTTCATAGTCAGATAAATTGGGAAGCCACCAAGGACAGTGACCCCAGAATGAAGCTCAAGTCACTCGATATTTACAAAGAGCTACGACTGCGAGGCTATGACTATGGGAAGACATTCCAAGGCATCTTAGAATCCAACAACACAGGTAACAGTCATGTTTCTTTGCTTTTGAAGTCCTGGTTTCAATCTTGTTGGGTTTTTTTTTTTATCATTTTATAATGCAGAGATGAAACAGAAGACAAGAAATAATGTAGTTAAAAGACAGTATGTTAGTTCTGTGCTACTTTCAGCTTTGGGCCTGAGACTAGGGTTCCTTGAGTTAGCTCTCAGGTGTCTTCACTTGGAATGTAGTCTGCATACTGTTTGTCAGACCAGGAGGCCACTGCTTGACCTGAAGACTTTGCATTCACTAAATAATCATAAATACTAATAAGCACTGTAGTGTTTTTTTCCCCTCTGAGTCTACTTAACCTATGTAGTATACTAGTGTTGTATACATTGTTCTTGTTGTTTACCCTTCTGTGATCTGATTGGCTGTTTCCAGGAGACAGTGGGACGCTGCAGTGGACAGGAAACTGGGTGACCTTCCTGGACACCATGCTGCAGATGATCGTGGTCGGGCTGCCGGGTCGCGGTTTGCGTTTGCCAACCAGAATCCGCTCAGTGTGTGTTGATCCAGCTGTCCACCTGCAGAAAGTCTGCGAGTACACTGATGAAAAGCAAGGTGTGCTGTCATCCTATTCAAGATTGTTTTTGTTTATTATTGTTTGTAGTGCAGCTGATTCTGTGTCAGAACTATGTGGTCTATGCTGCCAGGCTGGATGACATTCATTAACTGTCTTCTATCTGTAACAGTTGAAAATGAAGCGTGCTGATTAGCTGCTTGTAAAGGCTCTGTGATTGAAGGGGTTCTACGCCTAACTATCTATTTCTCCTTTTTAGTGACAATTTTTTTTCATTTTGCATCTTATTAGAAGCTTGTTTACCTTTTCTAAGACTTTCCTCTTTCACTCCCGAAGCTGTGGACGTCAACGTGAGCCGCTGCCTCGACAGCATTGTGGCTGGTGGAGTTCAAATCAGCGGCCTGCATGCCACTGTAGCCCCTCGGCGGCAGCAACAGCAGAGTCCCCCCACCCTGGAGGAGTTTGTGTTTGTTCCCTATGTGGAGACAGAGTGCCTTACAGCCAATGGGAAACTAGTGGAGCAGCTGAGGCTCTGCAAAGGTACAAACGGACCCCCGGCCATCTTTGTGGTCAATCGCTTGTCATCCGCTTCAGCTGATGGATTTAATTCAGGATTATATTAGAAGCCTTTTAAAATACCTACACTATTGTTCAAAAGTTTGGGGTCTCTTAGAAATGTCCTTGAAGCAGTTTTTTTCAATGAAGATAACATTAAATGAATCAGAAATCCAGTGTAGACATTGTTAATGTGCTAAATGACTATTCTAGCTGGAAACGGCTGATTTTTAGTGGAATATCTCCATGGGGTACAGAGGAACATTTCCAGCAACCATCACTCCTGTGTTCTAATGCTACATTGTGTTAGCTAATGGTGTTGAAAGGCTCATTGATGATTAGAAAACCTTTGTGCAGTTATGTTAGCACATGGATAAAAGTGTGAGATTTCATGGAAAACATGGAACTGTCTAGGTGACAGCAAACTCATGAACGGTCGTGTATTTAATGCTCATCTCTGGGTGTTTATTGTTTAATTAAATTATTTTAAATATGATGGTGTTCTAATATGATGCCTGAGCACATAGGTGGAGTTCGACTTTTTTGGTGTCACTAGGCAATGGTTTCTCCTACTTGTCAGAAATCTTTTTACGAAAGTCTGTAAAGTATAGTCTTAGGGTTACTTCCTGGACATCTCTTAATTCTGTTTTGTTCATTTATATTTAGTTTACACTGAGGGAAATATTCAGACCAGGACACCTCTGTTTTGTGGCTAAATCATTCCATTAAATGAAAATACTGAATTTTTGTGTTTAATTTAAGATATGTTTTCTCACAAGTCATGCTGACAAATTTATGTTTGCATTTAAAATAATTTTGTACATTTGAACAGGGGTTGACAGAGCACAGCAAGAGTAAGTGCCAAATTGCCCACTGGTGGGTCAGAGGGGTTGAGGCTCTATAAAGGTTCAGTTCATCAAATCTTAGATCTTGGCGTCACATTGTCCTTAAATGCACCACTACTGCTTGCATTATTTACAAGGCCAAAGCCTTAAAAACTGGAAGTTTCAAACTCTTGAATTACTTTTCTCTAACTCTATATTACTAGATATAAAACTACAATTGGCTCTCAGTACAAACATGTTTTATCGAAGAAAACTGATAATATTACTGATGGTGTAAACTAACGCTGTTTACTACACTGATGTCCACGAAAGAGTATGACCATCTTTAGAGTCAGTTATTGGTATTTTCATTATTGATCATTTGTTTCCCAAATGCAATGTTTGGTATCTTCCCTGTGTTGAATGCTTAACTTGGTCTGTAAAGCAGCTTAAATATAATTTCTGTTTAATTAGGAGACACTGAAAGCTTCACATCCATTCTGTTTCTGTGTCATCTGACTGCATGTCTATGTATGTTTTTGTCCCACCTTCTCAAACCAGGTTTAATCTCCAGACTGCAGCAAAAGTTGGCCCCTCATGGTGTCAAGCTCTCCATTCCTGGACTACAGAGGGAGCCGGACACCCCTCTTTCCAGCCCTGAGCCCTCTGAGCCCAGCCTTTTGCGACTCTTGAGCCTGCTCTGCAGCCTGGAGCTGAATGGGAATCTTCACTCTGAGCTCGAACAGGTGGTGGAGAAGGAGCGGGCATGTCTTCTGCAGGATGGTCTGATGCAGGGTCTCCTGAACAACCCAGCCCTCAGACACTGCCTGGACATTGCTTTGGAAAACAGTATGCCTGGCAAGATCAAAGTCCTGGAGGTAAAACTGGAAACTAGATAAAACAATTGAGGCAAATTTAGCTGAATTATGTGAATTGTTCTCACGGTAAATGCAAAATAATTGTCTTCACCTCTGTGACCCCTGCCAGACCTTCTCAAATGACGGCCAGCTCTTCTCTCACGTGGTGCCCCTCCTCAACACTCAGCCCATGCTGAATGTGGACTACACTGCCACAGCGACCGACCTGGACCTTCTGTCCCCCTTCAGTTCCACCCTGGAAGAGCTGGCTGTTGCTTCAGCTCAGTGGAACCCTCTGACGGCCCCAGCTCCTGGAGGTGTGGTGTCAGAGGCAGACCTGGTAGTGTGTAACCACGCATGGGGTTCTCTCAGGACAGACCCTGGAACACTGGTGACAAATCTGGCTTCTGGAGCCAAACAGCACGGGTTCGTTCTCCTCCACACACTGCTGAAGGGAGAGACTCTGGGGGAGACAGTGGCCTTCCTCTCCACTCAGAGCTCCAGCCAGCAAGGACTGCTCACACAGGTTAATGGAAGCAGTGCTCAAATCTCATAATAGTGACATTTTAGAGCCTTCTCAGTATGTTTGGGGTTTTGCCCATCTCCTAAATATGACACTTGTGGGAGCTTTCAGACTTTTTCAGCACTAATAATTCATTCAAGTGAGCTGATCTGTCTTGAGTTGTTGAGGTGATTTATTTATTTTTTATTTTTTATCTGCTTTTTTTGCCAGGTTGAGTGGGAGAAAGTGTTCTCTGAGGCCTCCCTCAGCGTGGTGGCTGTCAGGAGGTCCTTCTATGGCTCGGCCCTCTTTCTTTGTCGCCGTCAGTCTCCAAGCAAAAAGCCTGTTTTCTTACCTGTGGACAACGCTGACTATAAGTGGGTGGAAACACTCAAGGTGGGTTCGATGTCCTAATTTGTACACGCTAAAACCATGACAGAACTGAGACCTCAGCACTTTTGGCAGACTTTATTGTGTTTGTGTTGTAGCATTCAATAAGCTATAAGGACAAAGTGAAAATGTTTTAGAGAGTTTCTGAATCGCTGTATGTCAGAATATATACTTTTCTTGTTCAGTCATTCACATATGTGTGAATCTGTACATCAGGCAACGATGGCAGAATCATCAGACCATCCTCTGTGGTTGACTGCTACCCAGGCCCACTGTGGCATTGTGGGAATGGTCAACTGTCTACGGCAGGAGCCAGGTGGTAACCGGATACGGTAAGCTGCATTAGTACAGGAGAAGTTTTGGGGTCAACAAAATATTCTTAATGTTGTTGTAATTTGTACAGAAATAACAAGCTGCTCATTTCTCAACAAACACACTCCTCTCAGTCAGTCCAAAGTGTGATTGAACCTCAAAGCTAAACGTTTAACCGAGGAAGCTTTCTAAGGGAATGCATGTGCACACAGTTATTTTACAATTATTAGTGTGTTCAATTACTAAACAAAATACAAAAATAATTTTAAGTAAGATTCTTCTGTGTACTCTAGGTATTGCTTTAGTGTAGATATTAATCCATGCATTGGTTTTTGAACTGTGTCCCCTTTTTAATGACCTTTTTCTTCTGGTTTCTGTTTCCTTGTGTCCAGCTGTGTCTTTGTGTCCAACCTAAACGAGTCTTCAGCAGCACCCAGCCTCCAGCCTGGTCATAAATCCATCCAGTCAGTGCAGGAAGCGGATCTAGTTATGAACGTGTTCCGAGACGGACGCTGGGGCACCTTTAGACACCAGCTCATCACTCATGGTATCCAACAACTCTGCCTATTATCATTCTCCTTAGACTGATATGGTTCTGATAGTGCTGTCACTATAAACAGTATATTCGATTTACCGATGTGTTGTTTTTTTTTTTGCATGAACTGCATCTCTAAATATTTACAGACACACTAAGTTTAAGCTGATAACACACAAACCATTAGAATAGACTTGTATTATTGACAGAAGTGACAGAGAGAGGATCCATCCCTCTGTGGCTACTTGGTGAAGAGAGATGGATCATCAGGCTCTGCAGTGAGCACAGCTTGCTGGTTGTTGTTTCATGTTTCTCATTAGCTTCTCATCCAAACTACTCAACACTTCGCTTCCTTGGGTCCCAAGCAATATACCTAATACGTGTGAAACGTTGAGAAAAACAAAAGATCAGACACACCTGCACAAACTCAAAAGATTTCTTCCTTCACAGTCTATGTAATTCTAAAATACTATCTACCCCCTCACCACCCCTCTACCCCCCCCCCCCAAAAGATTTTGAAAATGTTTTAGTCAGTGTGTTTTATCATACTTTTTAATTTGATGGAGATGTATCCAGATTAAGTCAACAGCTTTTCCTCTCAGAATGTGGCTTAAACTGCCATTGAAGCATTTGTTCTGTGTTTGGTTGTCAGATCTAAGTCAAGAGTTGACAGAGACCGCCTACGTCAATGTATTGACTCGAGGGGACCTTTCTTCTCTGCGCTGGATTGCTTCCCCACTCCGCCACTTTGTTCCCGGCAACCCCAATGTACAACTGTGCCGTGTTTACTACAGCTCACTCAACTTCCGAGACATAATGCTCGCCACTGGCAAGCTGCCACCGGATGCTATTCCAGGTAGAGAATGTGTACAGTACATCCACACAACTAGGAATCTCTTTCATATAATGGTACCCCACAGCGTCTTGTGTGTGTTGCTGTTGTAAAACAAAAATATCAGTGGTCATATTCTACATCAAGTGGCCGCAGTTCCACAGCTAACTTCTTCCGTTCATCACACATTGTGTAGGGGACCAAGCTCTGCAGCAGTGCATGCTGGGTATGGAGTTCTCTGGTCGGGACCCCACTGGTCAGCGTGTGATGGGGCTGCTGCCTGCTAAAGGTCTGGCGACGAGTGTGGATGCCGACAAACGGTTCCTTTGGGAAGTTCCGACGAGCTGGTTAGTGCTACAATTATGAGTGTGATTCGTTTGTGTTTAGAAAACTGCTGAGGAGTGTCAGTCAGTATAGAACCACTGAGATGAAGATCAGATTTTAAATGTAGAAACCACTGTGCTCTTTGAAAACAAGTCAGATGGTTCATATGAAGACAAGAGCTGTCAGTTGTTTTCTCTCATTCTTTCTTTCTTTCCTTAATGGGATTAATACAAGACACACGTCTGGAGCAACAAATTTACTTGTACTGTTATTAATATTGTTATGATGACTTGTGTCCAGATGTGCCGTTTGATTGTAATTTCTAACCACAGAAAGCAGGACAGCATTATTTTCCCACACTAAATGTTTTTGCAAAGGGACGGTCCCAGCAGCATGAAGGACGGCTTCTATATGACAGTAAAAAATATGATGCATCTGTGTGTGTGCAGGACACTGGAGCAAGCAGCCTCGGTGCCCGTGGTCTACGCCACAGCCTATTATTCTCTGGTGGTGCGTGGCAGGCTTCGTCCCGGAGAAACAGTTCTCATCCACTCTGGGTCAGGAGGAGTCGGCCAGGCGGCCATCGCCATAGCACTGAGCAAGAAATGCAGAGTCTTTACTACAGTTGGTTAGTATTCCTCCACCTGTCTCATAATCATAAGTGTGTTATACTTATGACAAACTGTAGATCTATTACCTCCCTCTGAGATACCATTGTAATACTATCATCATATCATTAATCATCATTATGATGTTGTATCAAATAATTGTGGATACTGAGTTATTAAGTTATACCGTATTTTCACGACCAAAAGGCGCACTGTACCAAAAGGCACAGTCTCAGTTATGTGTGCCATTACTGTATTTAACACACACATAAGGCGCACCTGATTATATGGCGAGGGTTTTATATACAATCCACGCCCACACTTCCCCCTTTAACGTTCTCATGGTGTCCTCTACTACGTCGGCCTTACAACAACAACACACACACAAGCATACAAGTGTGCGTATTTAAAAATAGAGCGGGAGCAAAACTGAGTTTGGTTGTGCTTTATTTAAGTATTGATTACAAAGTACTAACATTTTTTAATCATCAATAGTCGCGGGCATGGTAAAACACACGGATTAAACAAGCACACAAGTGTGCGTATTTAAAAATAGAGCGGGAGCAAAACTGAGTTTGGTATTCACATTTTTTTTTTTTTTACCGGTAATCGTCATCAATCAAACCGAACAGCTGCGCTAAACCTCCATCAAACATGCCAGGCTCACTTTCTTCACTGTCAGAGTCACTTTCCGTGCCGTGCGGCGCCTCGGAAATGATGCCGGCTTTTGCGAAAGCTCGAACAACAGTGCCAGCAGACACGTTAGCCCAAGCATCTACAATCCATTGGCAAATTGTGGCGTAACTCGCCCGGCGCTGCCTTCCACTCTTAGTGAAACTGTGGTCTCCATCGGTCATCCATCGCTCCCACGCCGCTCGCAGCCTTACTTTCACACCGATGGCCAGCAGTTGGAGTTCCTTTGTCAGGCCTCCCGGAATGACAGCAAGCTCAGAGTTCATTTGCTTCACTTGTTTTTTCACATCGGCTGTGAGATGGGCACGCATAGAGTCACAGATCAACAGCGATGGTGATGCGTGGAAAAAAACCACCTGGTCTACGTCCGCCTTACAACAACACACACAGGACGCACTGCACCATAGGGCGCGCCGCACAATTTGAAGAAAATCTAAGACTTTTATGTGCGCCTTATAGTCGTGAAAATACGGTAATTGTAATTAGGATATATTAACTTCTAAAATAGTGAAAGTCACTGTGTTTTATTTGAACCCTGACCTTTGTGTGTGTGTTATCTCCAGGCTCAGCAGAGAAGCGGGCCTACCTTCAGCAGAGGTTCCCTCAGCTTTCAGCAGAGTCTTTTGCCAACTCCAGAGACACGTCGTTTGAACAGCACATTCTGCTCCACACACACGGCAAAGGTCAGACCTGTCATCTGACTGGACCAATGAATCATTCATCCTAGCAGCTTTACATCATTATTGTATATTCTTATGTGTAATTACTTGTATTTTTAGTCCAAGTCAGAGTATCCTTTGAAAGTGACATCATTGTGAATTTTTGGTTATCCAATGGCTACTTTGCTTTTAGAACATCAAGGGTGAGATCTTTGCAGACTAGAAAGCTTTGCGGTGTGTTTGAGACTGACAGATTACAGCTACTTTTGTGTGACATAAGTAGTGCTGTGTGTGTTTCAGGTGTGGACATGGTGCTCAACTCTCTGGCTGAGGAGAAGCTGCAGGCCAGTATTCGCTGTCTCGCCAGACATGGACGATTCCTGGAGATTGGCAAATATGACCTCTCCAACAACTCCCCACTAGGTTAGTAAGAAGGCCTTGGAGTCACACCTTCAGAGTCATAGTAACAGTACAAACGTCCTTACTCCTTGGCCATCATAAAAGTAACTGTATAATCTTATGAATCTCAGAGGCAGTTGCAATCGTCCAATATTTCCTTCGCCAGGGAATGCAGCGGAGTTCTGTTACGATCGGTGTACGTTTGTCTGCGAATCTGTCTGTCTGTGCGCAACATTACTCAAAAAGCAGAATAATGGATTTGGATGAAATTTTCAGGGAAAGTCAGGAATGACACAAGGACCATCTCATTAGATTTTGGCAGTGATGCGGCTTATAGTCTGGATCCATGGATTTGTTAAGGATTTGCCATTGCGAGATAGCGGCCGGCACGGCGTCACAGTAACTACAGTATGACAACAAGTGAAGGCTACATCAGCTGCCTGTTGATGATCCTGCTACTGACTAATCAGGACTTATCCATTGGAAATGATACAAGAAACAATTCATTAAATTGTGGGAGTGTTTCTGAGTTTTCTTTCCATCCTTACGTGAATTTTCAGACTTTTTGGCAGCTTTTTCCTCATATCAAGAAACCGCAGGAATGGTGACAAAATTAAAGCCCATAGCATTAACAAAATGGGCCTTCAAAATAAAAGTATGGAGGAAACGGTTATTTTAACACTAGCAAAACAAAGCCTCGCAAGAAGTCATGAGCTGATAGACAGACCTTTTTAAGAGTAATCTAAACATATGTAGGTCACACTAATCAGTATCCGTACATAACATGCACATGCATGACACACACCTGTGCTCAGTCTAACATGGTTGGAACTACGCTCGTCCCCAGAGAGGTGAGAGTGTTGAAGATTGCAACAGATATGGCTCAATCTGACCTGCTTTTTCCGTTTTACAGTTTTGTGATTTGGTCATTTTGAGGCAAGAGTCAGTTTCTAAAGATTTCTTTGCCCTACATACGTTGATGTATCCAAAAAATGAATTATTAGGCTGCCAACATAACCCGGGGACAGCCCTACTCAACGCTGAATCACTGACCTTCATGCTGCTGTCATCTCTCCAGGCATGGCTCTGTTTCTGAAGAATGTGGCATTTCATGGTATCCTGCTGGATGCTCTCTTTGAAGAAGGCAACAAGGAATGGGAGGAAGTGTCCCAGCTACTGAAGGAGGGCATTATGGGAGGTGTAGTTCAACCTCTGAAGACCACCGTGTTTGAGAGGGACCAAGTGGAGCAAGCATTCAGATACATGGCTCAAGGAAAGCACATCGGCAAGGTTGTCCTGCAGGTCAGTGTCACTTTCATACTTCATCCTTTTGAGTGCGATGGATTCATTCATTATGCTCGTTATAGACCAGCCAGTTTAATTTCTAAGTTGATGTAACACTAGTTGGCTCTTCTCTATATACAGGTTCGTAATGAGGAAAAGGGTGCAGCCGTCCAGCCTGCTTCCCCTTTGTCTCTCCCAGCTATCTGTCGCACCTTCTGCCTTGCATCTCACTCCTACATTATCACCGGGGGACTTGGGGGTTTCGGTTTGGAGCTTGCTGAGTGGCTGATAGAGAGAGGAGCCCGCAAACTGGTGCTGACGTCTAGATCCGGCATCAGGAACGGTAAGGCACAGCAGAACAAGGCTTGTGAAATTAGTATTAGTTTAAGTGTTAAATATAGCATAACTATGTGGAACCCGAACAGACAAGCCTTTGTTTTGTCATTTGTGTAACCTGAATAATACATTCATTGGCAATGCAGATTAATTTTTATTCATTTTATTTTCACTTTATGGTATGAAGTTTTCTGTTTGCATTAAACAATTAGAGGAAATACAGATTAATCACTTCACTGCATTTCTGTTTGGACATGATTGTGTTTTTTATCATTTGCCATCACTGGTCCTAGGTTAC